>NC_083317.1:98187152-98517152 GCF_963455315.2 Globicephala melas
CTACTGATAATATAAAAATCGCAGTTGCTTTTTTCAAATGAGTAGGAACGCTTAAGTCAAAAATTAGGATTTTCCTAATTTTACCTTCCACTTCCATATATTTTATTTATTTATTTATTTATTGCGGTACGCGGGCCTCTCACTGCTGTGGCCTGCTGGTGGGAAGCAGCTGCATAAAAGAGGGAGATCAGCTCCGTGCTTTCTGACCACCTAGAAAGGTGGGACAGGGAGGGTGGGAGGGAGGCTCAAGAGGGAGGTACGGTATGCGGACATATGTATACATATGGGTGATTCGCTTTGTTGTGCAACAGAAACTAACACGGTATTGCGAAGCAATTATACTCCAATAAAGATCTATTAAAAAATAAAGGTGCCAAAGGCTGGGCTGGTGCTTTCAGGCTCTGGGAGCAGGTGATGTTTAAAGTGAGGTGGGGGCTGAAAGGGGAGGGCTGTAGGGGTGTTTGGCCACTGGGACCATGTTGGGAAGGTGTGGGTTCAAGAAGCGAAGAGACCGTGAGAAGACACCTTTCCACTGACCCTGAGGGACGGAGCCTGGGCAAGGAGGAGCTTCAGTTTGAAATGGTTTGGTGGGAAATGGGGTTTATAAGGGGAAGTGGCTTTCTATTATAGGAAGGAGGTGGTGAGAGAATTCTAGGCAAAGATTAAGAATGTTAGTAAGAACAGGTCCGGGGTGACAGGAGGACGAACAAAAGGGAAGGGAAATTAAGAGGAAAGACAGGGCCTGCATTTGTGTTGGTGCGGATGAATTTCTGGGGAGGAAGAGCGCAGGGATTTGGGGGTAGACTGGGAGTTGTGACAAGGACACGTATGGGAGTGTCTGTTCAGTGGGGGAGAATGATTCAGTCCCAAGGTTCCGAGAAAAGCAAAAGCTAGTGGATGTATCTGCTTGCATTGTCCTTTTGGGTGCCGAGTGCTCCGCTGTGCTAGAAGCTGTTGGCTGGTCCCTACCGGAGAAGAGAGCAAGTGTCCGTCAGTCAGTCAGCTTTCTCTCCAGACTGAACCTTACACTTTTTTAAAAAATTATTTATTTATTTAGTCATTTATTTTTGGCTGTGTTGGGTCTTCATTGCTGTGTGCGGGCTTTCTCTAGTTGCGGCGAGAGGGGGCTACTCTTTGTTGTGGCACACAGGCTTCTCATTGCGGTGGCTTCTCTTGTTGTGGAGCACGGGCTCTAGGCGTGTGGGCTTCAGTAGTTGTGGCACGTGGGTTCAGTAGTTGTGGCGCACGGGTTTAGTTGCTCCACGGCATGTGGGATCTTCCTGGACCAGGACTTGAACCCGTGTCCCCTGCATTGGCAGGCTGATTCTTAACCACTGTGCCACGAGGGAAGTCCTGAACCTTCCACTTTTTGAGAGCACGGACTGTCTTCATCAGTGCACTGTTCCCCACAGAGCCTAGGATGGCACTGGGCACGTGGCAGATTTTCACAAACTGATAATTGATTCATGGCAGGCAAGAAGGAAAATTTCAGTATCGGCAAGAGGCTAGTTGTGGACTTTTCAGAGCAGTGGAAATTTAACCTGAAAATTAACCACACAGTTACAAAGAAGGTGAAAGCCATCGAAGATTTTATGATCAAGAATGATTTCTAATGCCACGATTTTACCGAAAGAAAACTGTGTCAGTTAATTAACTTCTACAGTAATTTGTTAGCTGTTCATTATACTCTCCTGTTTTGACTAATGAAAACATTTAGAGCTGCATCTTTATGAAAACTAAGTAGTCCAGGCAGTTTGACTGTCTTAGAATAATTAGAGAATTTTGCATCGTCATCCAGTGGGATGCCTACCTCTCCCTGTGCAGCTTCACAGAATACTTTTTCTGTTTCCTCTTCCTTCCCTCCTTAGTGTCTGTTATTTAAGCCCAACTCCTCAACTTATCACCATAAAACATTTTACAGACATTTATAGGACTGATGTGGCTGAACTAAACTATTATTAATTTACTAATTAGGATGGTAAGAAGACAAATTTTATCCTTATGTGAGATGATTTAGGGAAATTTATCATATTAGGGCTTAAAGTTGTTTTTCTGATTTACATGAAGGACTAAACCAGGAAAGGCAAATTTGTGGTAAATATGCTTCCCTCAGCCCTTCTGTCCCCATGATACACATCCGTAATTTATAATGCCACTCTTTTCCTCTGAGCCTACATATAACTTCACGATTCTTCTCAACACAGCACTATAGACAGCAAGAGGTTGGGATTGGCATGAAAGATGAACTAGACAGGTAACAGCTCCTATAAGACTGTAAACTCCTCACGAGTAGGCACCAGGTCCTTCGTAAATGGATTTTGGAATGAATGATGGACAGAGAAATTGATGAATTAATGGCTGCATGAATGATATTTCATTTTTTTTTCCAAAACTGGTCCAGGAAAGCCTTGGGATACTTGCATCTCTGTGTTGTAGGGAGTGTGCTTTGTACCACCACGTGCCTGTGAACACTAGCTCATTGAATGAAATTGTAGGAAAAAGAACTTAGAGAATATCTAGTGACAACTTTTCAGTTTTACAGAGATGAAAATAAAGTGCAGAGATGGCCTCCATCTAAAGGACAGGCTCGAAGGCAGAGCCACTCTGTCGTTTTCCACTCCTTACTGACTGCATGGCCTTTGGCCTTTACGTTGCTTCTTCATCTGTAAAGTGGGAAGAGTGGTCTTGTCTGCCTTGCAGGGTTATTGTGAAGCTTTAGCAAGATAAGGAATTACAAAGTGCTTAGTGTAGTGCCTGGCATATGGTAAATACTAAAACAAAATATTAACTTTCTCCTTTTTCCTTCCTTTTCATTAATATTAGCTGAACCAGCGATGGTACTGTAAGTAGTTTTATCATAAGGTTTATCATATTATGTTATGCTGTGTTCCCCCCCACCACGTCTTTCAATGAATTGGAAGCCTATGCTAAACCATCCCCATTTTATATACATAGAAACTAAGACAAAGAGAATATAGGAATGGATTCTTATTAAATAAGAATGAAACTTTTTTTATATGGAAAATGTAACATTCCTAAATTCATTGCTCTTTTCTTTGGCTAATCATCTTGTTTCATAATACATAACATGCTTCATAGAAAATGTATTTATAAAAGTTGTCATTAAATAATGCAGGGCTGAAATTTAATAAAAAATGAGTGCGCTGAATTGTCCTTTAAAAAAGCCGCAATGTTTATATTGTATATTCCAACCTTCAGGTCATTAATTACTTGGGGAGGTGAAGTGATTTATGTTGGTTGCCAGGAAGCACACAAAGGCAGCAGGGAGGGCTGAAACAAACAAGGCCGCATTGCTGGGAAGGTGGCCTTCAGAGGCAAGCGCTTCACTGGGGCGGAAACCTTGCAGCTGTGTTACCTCACGCCTCCACACAAGAAAATGGACTTTAAAACCACAACATGTGAATAGAAGCAAGGTTAGCCAAAGAGATTTTGAGAAATTGCTTTTCTAATGCATTTAAAATGAGTATTAGATGTTGCATTCTGTGTCAGTTGCTATAAACACAGGGGAAGCTTTTACACTTTTTAAAGTCAAGCCAGGTTAAACAGAGTATAAGGAGGGGATGTTTTTAAACAATTCAACAGTGGGTTTTGAAAATAAACTGCGGAATTAAGGAAGTGTGGGGGTTGGGAGCTTTCATTCCCTACCTCTGGGCTTGAACTTTTTGCCTCCTAATTGAGTACCTTGAAATGTACTTTGATTCTGGAATTCGATTGCTAAGTTGTTTCTTTTCAAAGGCACCTGTTGAAGGAAAAGAAAAAGAAAAAGAAAAATGCTTAGAGAGTTGATGGCTCTTAAAATGACGGCTGTTAAAAAGAGGTAAAGCCATTATCAGTTGCCAGAATGCTACCCTTGAGTTGAGCAAAGGATGCCAGCCCGGGCCTGAGAACCCAGAGAGAATTTCACAAGGTGAAACTGCAGAGGAAGATGCCTGCATAGCCCTGCTTGAAAACCAACTCAGCCTGGGCGACTTTGTCCAAATACAAAGAGCCTTTGAGGTAAGCGTTAATCTTATTTCCTGGAGACTTTGAGTTGCTCATGAAGGAGACCAGGATGAAACAGATTTTCTCTTAAAAGTTTTTTCTTTTTTTTTAAATATGCTTAATGGTTAAAACAGGGAACTGAAAAGAATTGGTCAGACCTGGATTTAACACCAGAGTAACTTTATCCCTCAGTTCTTCGGGACAGATAATATTATTTAGTATGAAATTGCTGCTGTTGAATATCATTACCATCCAGGAAGGAAAATGAATTCTTGGACAAATTTTTTTCTTAGAGATCAACATATTTTTGGAAAACAGAAAGTTACGACGGTGACAGGGGGAAGCCAGATCTCTAGGGTGACTCCCAATAATAACTGTCCTTGCAGGTAACATGGAAGTATCCCTCTGGAAATGCAAATAGCTACTTCCCGGTGTGCAAACATTCTCCCCTGCCTCACCCCAGCGACGGAGCTCCTTTTCAAAGCAGATTGTGGCACTTTATTGTCCCAGATCCCATGGGAGGGACCAGTCTGCCACTCTTTTTGCAAATATTGGAGCAATACCAATGAAAACAAAATTTTAAAAATTTTAATTACCATAAGAATTTTAACTGTAAATGAATAAGTTCCTTCTCTCTATCTTAATTTTGAATTCTGCAGCTATGCCTAATGAACAGCATATATCAAAATGATTCTTAGCTTCTCATGCTGATAGGAAGAAGTGCTCTTCCGTGCTGTGGAATTTAGGTAGACATGAGCCTCCATCCTTCCTGCTGCATTACAGTTGCTAAAATATGATCTCAGGGCTTCAGAATGTCCTCTGGGGTGCTTGAGAGTGTCATATTAATTTGAAACAGACATACAATGTTTGGGAATACCACCTTGAAATTAATAAAGCATGATGAAATCTCACCGTTATATTGGTCTGTAGTTGGTACAAATTTTAATCTTTACCTATCCAAAAAAAAAAGAGTTGCTAACCACTGAAATACTCTACTATACCCTGTTTTGTATAACAAGTTAAATTTTACCTGTGTTGAGAATGTCCCAATAGTATCAATCATTTCTTTTTAATAGAATCTATCATATTTAGTAGCAAAGACATGCTCTGCCCTACACTTTTCTCATTTTAATCTTCATGTATTTGCAGTTCATCCAAACCCATTTGTCTGAAAGATTTTAGTGATGCTCATGTCCAATGCCCCAAATGAATCTGGCATAGTTTGATAGACATAGCAAACATTTTGACAGCTTGAGGACATTCAGAAAAACGTAACAGCAGACTATGACAGCTTTGACTCTGGAATGAACAGAAATGTGGCAGGTTTTTCTGGTGTTCAGAACACAAAGTTGAATGCTAGGGTCTATTAGGAGGGTCAACTGTATAAAGTCAATGTGTTAGAAAGTGAAACTGCTATAAAAGGTTAGGGGTGGGTGTTCTTTTCAAATTACCAATTAGTCTGGAGTGAACCCAAGTGAAATAGGAAAATTGGATCTCAAGATATATATATTTTTAACTTTAAATGTTTCAAAGGCTGGATCACTTATTTTGAAATTAACCAGTTGGAACAGCAGGTACCACTGATGGACCAAAAGGGAGAAAGAAATTGCTGTTCAGGGCTTGCATGAACCTAGACAATCTAATTACAATCTTTTTTAAAAATGTAATTTAAAAAAAAATTGAGCTTTGCAGGCATACTTCAAGAAAAAATGAAGTCCATCGATTTTTACCAGATTCAACAGACAGAATGGAACGATCCAATGGCAAATGTACAACCGGGAATAAAAGTTAGGCCCTTGAGACAACACGGTTTCCACACACAGCATGGACACCTAGAGAAGAATCATATACTAGATGATTTCTGTGGACTCTCTTCCATCTGCCATGAGCGTTGGACCCGCAGGCCACAGGTGTAGATTGTTGTGAAAAGAAAAATTGCCCTCAGGGGCTGTCCTGCAACACAGAACCCCAAAGTCAGTGATTTGTAGTCCAGTCACTAAAGACATGCTCTTGGAATGCCACGATTCTGGCACTGGATCCTTTCATCTCCTATTTTGTTTTTTGTACTCAGATTGCTTATTTGGGGTTGAAGAGTTTTCAGACAGTAGGTAAAGTCCATGTCCTTAAATAGCAGTAGCAATGCTTTATTGAAAAATGGGAAGCTGAGTCTTCCTGTAGTCAATGTTTCACATATGTTTCCAAATGAGATATTACCTACCATATAAATCTTAGTAGTAACATTTAGGAATGAAGTGAGTAATGCTTATGTTTATTGCATGATGGTATATGAGTCAGAATCACTTAGTGTATAAGAGTCAGGGGTCAGACTTCTTGGATTTGAGTCCCAGTTTTGCCACCGACAATGAGACTGTGCAAATTGTTTAATCTCTCTGAGCCTCAGTTTCCTTTGTTTCTAACGTGTGAATAATAGGGTTGTTGTGAGGATTAAATGGGGTATTATCCGGAAAGCACTCGAAAGAGTGCTTGACACAGAAAAAGTGCTCAATTAACATAGGTATTATATGTTCAGTGAGTAGAGGTTGAACAATATGGTCTTTAACATTCTCTTAATTTTAACTCATGCATTTCCTAAAAAAAATTAAGCTTTGAATAACACAACTATGCTTTTACATTCCTTTTAATTGGGGTAGGAAATGGAAGCAATGTGTCGCAAAGACACAAATTCACATAGGAGAGCACAAAAGCATCGTCTTTCCCTGTCTTCATATTCTATTAGCATGTGAAAGACTTTAAGTGATGTCTTGATCCTCTTCTTTAGAACAAAGAAGTTATCTGGATAGAAGTACTAGAAAAGTAACTTGTGCATTTCTTTTTCTTTCAAGTGATGGTGCCCAAAAAGTCATATATCAGCTCGCAGGGAATGAAACTTGTATTATTCATAGAATTGTAAAATGCTTGTTACTTAAACTTTCCTGTAGCACTTGTAACGCTTAGAGAAATGATGTGGTCTCTGGATATTCATATTGTTTTAATGTCAAACATATTTTACATTTTCTTAGATACTTCAGAAGTCAGTTACTGTGTGAGGAAGGATGGCTGTGATTTGCTAATTTTATAGGAATTCTGAGCAATAGAAATTATGGTCCAAGGGAAATGGAATTTTGGAAAAGCCGCATTGAGACTTGATGTATACTGACTTTCTTCCAAGACTGTGGCTATGTAGGTTCCTGAATATTTCTTTTCTTTATTTCTCCATCGTTGACCACTTCATGTCAGGACAGTCTGCTCTTTGATCTTGGAAGCCTTGTTGCCTATTTGGCCTGTATCTAGTTTGCCTATACTGCTGGACTCACTGGACTGGGTCCTGACCTGCCTCTGTCAGCAACTGTGTCTGTATCACCTCCTGGTACATTCTTTCTGGCCCAGAGCCATGGCCTGGCCCTACCCTGTCTACTCCATGCTGCTGTTTGCCGAAGTCCTACTAAATCTTTAGGTTAAATAGCTTGAAATGAAATCTCCTAAACCGCATGTAAAAGGTGAACTATTTCTGCTTAAAGTAGGAAGGGCCAGGACAGTTCAGTGTGAGAAAGGAAGAATAAAAATCCTAACGGGAAGTCCCCAGAGATGTTAGGGGAAGGTTCTCTGAACAAACTTGTCTTGGGGAGCTGAATGGAATCTAAACACAACACACTTGTGCTGACAATCTAAAAAGACCAGAGAAATTCAGAAGGCACTTTTGCAGGTCTGAAAATTGTGCTTAAGGTATAGTAAATGATTAAATCCACAGAATGTATGACATCTTCATGCTTGATTCTCTTTATAAAATTCCCAAGATTCCCGTCTACAGTAGGGCCTATGAACAACGCTTCCTTGTACCAACAGGACAACCTGAGAGTTCTGATGCCCTGCTGGGCAGGCTAGACTCTAAGGGAATACAGTCAGTAACTGTTACAAAAAATTTAATTACATACATTTACAATTAAATAAATCATATTAACCCCCCCCAAAAAAAACCAAGACCTCCTGCCCCACCCCTTCCATCCTTACCTCTCCCAGGGATGAGAAGGAGAAATGAGGAACCCGCTTGGTGGTGACAGTGTTGGTCTGTATTTTTAAAGTGAGGTGGGGCTAATCTATTAAAAGGCTATGAGATTGAAAAAAAATATACAGACAATCAGATTCCCACCTTTCCATTATTTATTCTTCTTTCCGAACTGTCAGGATTCTCCCAGTTCATTAGGGACCCGCCTTCTCATTGCTCACTGTATCTTCACTATTAAGTTACCCAAATGGACAGGCCTTCCTGGCTATGGCTCATGTTCCAGAACTATTCTTACCTCTTGCTTCTTTCTTTTCTACCCCAGACATCACCATTCCAAACACATAAATAAAATCACCCATCTTTGTTTCATTCCCTTTCCTCAGAACTGTTAGATTTTGTTTGCCTCTGTCAAAATATGAGACAGCCCATGAAGATCATTTAAAAAATACATTTTTAAGATAAGACTGATAGTTAAAAACTGTATATTATGGAATCCAATAAAGTTCCAAAATTAGAAAATCTTTATTTTTATAGGGTGTGCAAACTGTGTAAAATATATAATAGCACATTCATGATAAAGACTTATTTCTTGCTCATATAGAGAGCAGATATTTCTAATAGGCAGGCAGCTCCAAGTAGGGATTCTGGTCCCCAGGCTCCTTCCATCTTCCTCCTTCCACAGTGGCCATATGTCAAGCTAGTCATGGGGAAAGAGCATGAAGGAGCACATGGGGAAAGGTTTTGTGGGCCAGGTTCCCGTCCCAATTGCAAGGCCATCTGGAAAGTGTAGGCAGGTGTGTGCCCAGAAAACAGTCTCACCCACAATCCTTAGAGTGAATGGTAGGAAAATTTCCATCTCTCCTAATAAACCAGCATACTTATCTCATAAATTAAGGAAAGTCGTGTGCCTAATGGTGTTTTGTGTTTCGCCTTAGCTGCCAGGAAGTTCAAAGCTAAATTCAGAGTTCAACTGATACAACTATTCTTAACATAGATTTTTCTGGAACAATTATCTTCTGTTTTCATTATATGATCCTTGCTCTTTTATCTTTGCTTTAATGGTCCAACTGCCTATGTACCTTCTATTGTAACTGAACTAAAACTCTTTCTAGAAATCAGTGGAGGTAAAAATGATGAATAAAAATTTAATATCTTTGAAGTTCAGTAAGATTTTATAAAACACTTCTGTAGGTATCGTGTTATTTGATCCTCTCACCAGCCTGAAATGTAGGCAGGGCAGATATTTTTATTTCCCATTTACACATAAGGAGAATAAAGCTCAAAGATATTTAATTGAGTTGTCCCATGGGGCAGAGCCAGGGTTCTGTGGTAGATTGCCAACTTCCCAGCCCATTGTATGGCATGGCTACCACTGGCCACCAGGCAATCTCCCTTTGAGATTTGCTCTAAGGAATAGGAATCCGATAGGATAAGGACTTCATTAACAAAACGAGCATGTCCAGTGAGTAGCACACAGGCACTGTGCCTTGGTAACTTGGAATTAATGCACCATCAGCAAATAATCAACACTTCCTACAATAAAATCAATGCCGAGAAGGGTGGAAGAATAAAAGGGAAAGATAGGAATAACTCATTGCTTTTTTATTATTATTTTTTCCTTTCTAAAGGCATTCAGTGGAGGCTTGAGAGAAAGTAAACAGGTAAAGCTTAATCTATAACTTTATTCCATAGTGCAGAGTGCATTCAGCAATCTCAGTCAATCCATCACCTGCTGAACAAAGGCAGCAGGGCAGAGCACTTCTCGCCCCAACTCCCTTAGTGGAATCCAAAAAACCTATTTTGGATGGCAGTAGAAAATCAGTGAACCCTGCAGGCACCCCTCCTCAGCACTAAGGTGATAGCATGAAGACAAATCCAACAGCCCTGCAGCTGGCACAACTGGAAACGACAGAGGAATTTTTGGTGGTTTTGTCCGAGTTGCTAGAATTCATGGGTGAGGTTAACAAACGATGCCATCACCAAAGCACAAGCAAGTGAAGTTCTTTGTCAACACATACGAAAAATCGGTCTTCCTGAACACTGCTGCCTTTGTGCTAAATTTTGTGACAAGTTCTAACGGCTTCATGCCTTTTCTAATTTTTCTGTGTGCTTTCATAACAGGTGCTTATAAAAATTAATCTTGGTCAGAGAGGGTGGTGAAGAGTGCTTTTGGGGGACAGATATTTTAACCTTAAGCTTTGGCCAGGACTGGAGCAGAGAAGGCAACCAAGAAACTGGTCATAAACGAGAAAGAAAGAAAGCAAAGATGCCTATTGCTATTCATTTGTAGTATATCAACTTAGCCAGACCTTTAGACCTAGGGCACAGCCTACCTTTGTAATTTCCTGAAAATTAAAAAAGGAACATGGGGCTTCCCTGGTGGCGCAGAGGTTGAGAGTCCGCCTGCCGATGCAGGGGACACGGGTTCGTGCCCCGGTCCGGGAAGATCCCACATGCCGCGGAGCGGCTGGGCCCGTGAGCCATGGCCGCTGAGCCTGCGCGTCCGGAGCCTGTGCTCCGCAATGGGAGAGGCCACGGCAGTGAGAGGCCCGCGTACCAAAAAAAAGCAACATGAAGAAAGACAACTGGAGAACTATAATTTGTGCCATTTTGATTTCACGTTTGTCCTGTGTTGACAAGTATAGCACACCCAATGATGAGACGAGACCCCACCAACTTTGTTGCTAGAAATAGGAATCCTCTGAATTGTCTCTTGTTGATTTCTGACTTTTGCCTGAAGCTCTGCCTCATGCTTGCTCAGACACGAATCTCTTGGGTCTTTTCTTCCCTCGTCACGTCTTACCGCCATGTTACAGATAAGCATCTTGTGAGATATTGATTCTCTGGGCGCCAGCATTCTCTGCTGAGGACTTCCAGGGACACGGTTTTCCTCTACTCCATCGCCTCCCATGTTCTCCCTCCCTAATTCTCTCAACACCCCTGAGGCCCGGTTGTCACACTGGTCTTCCTCCAGATCTGTCCAATATGGTGGCCATGGGCCACATGTGGCTATTTAAGTTAAAATGAAATAAAGTTAGAATTTAATAAAATAAAAAATTCAGTTACTCACAAGCACCGGCCACATCTAGAGTATTCAGGAGCTCATGTAGCTTGTAGGCATCACATCGGACAGTGCAGATAACAGAAGATTTTCCTCATCACAGAAAGTCCTATTGGATAAGGCTGTGTCAGACCTTTCTCTTGGTATCCTTCTAACTTGTTCCCCTTCCTCACTTCTGGCCACATTTATACGGCCAAGGGGCTACTTTCAGCGCCTTAATCCCCCTGGAAATACACCAGACTGCTCATTCCTTAGAGCCTGGAGGCCAAACTGATTATTGGCCCCAGAGATACCAGAAAATATTTTCCTTTACTTTAGTCTAAGACCCATCTCTCCGCTTTCCTAGGGCTGTAAAGAATGGGAACATCTATTTCTTCCAAGGGAATCCTTACCTCCTCCTTCAAGGCCCCCTCCCGTCGGCACCGGTATTCAGTCTGGATTTATGGTTCCAACAAGTCAGTCACAAAATTATCTGACACTGGCACATTACCCAAATTGTTCATGCTGGTGGTGTTTTAGTTACTTGAATGCTTTAACAGTATTCCTGTTTTAGGACCTATCAAATGCTGGTGCCTCATGTTGGAATATTCCCGCTTCCCTCCCCCCAATCTCCAGGCAACTCCTCACTCATACTTCATGTTTAAATATCACCATCCCAGAAAGTCTTCTCTCACTACCCAGGCTGGGTTAGCACCTTATCCTGTTCCTGTTTTCTGTCTTCATAGCTCCTGTGTGTTCTTTTCTTTCTCTAATTGCAGATGCTCTGATTAAGTACAAGTAGAGCCATGTAGAAGGATCAGGCTGGCAGAGAGAAATCGGTGTGAGACCCCAGAGCGTGGCGACCCTGGGTGCAAATGAGATTATCTTGAGGAAAGAGCAGAGTGTCTAAGACAGGATCTTAGGGGAATCCTTCAAGGGGGTAGAGACACAACTGGAGTCCATACCATAAATAAAGAAGCAGGTTTATTTCCTGGAAGTTGAGGGGGGAGAAACAAACAGAAAAAAGGGGTGCAGTCAGTCATATACAATTTTTATGATTCCTATTTATTTAAGTGTTCTTTTATTATTATTATTTTTTTTTGCGGTACGCGGGCCTCTCACTGTTGTGGCCTCTCCCGTTGCGGAGCACAGGCTCCGGACGCACAGGCCCAGCGGCCATGGCTCACGGGCCCAGCCGCTCCGCGGCATGTGGGATCTTCCCAGACCGGGGCATGAACCCGTGTCCCCTGCATTGGCAGGCGGACTCTCAACCACTGCGCCACCAGGGAAGCCCAGAGTTCTTTTATTATTAAAAGAAAAAGAAGGAATACATTATTTTCATTGTACAAAATCAAAGTTACACATGAAAGTCTCCTCTTACCATGGCTTACCCTTAGCAACTACAGTACCCTGGGTAACTACTCTTAATGTTGCATACTTCTAGTGTATTTTTCATTCATTTCTACCCATATATGCATGTACACATATCACATGTAGCTTTATTTTACATACAGTGTATTTTACATATAATATATATTACATATTTTATTTTGTGCATTCAAGGAAGAGTGCCACATAACTAGCTGCTAATCATGTGAAAATATACTCCAACTCACTAGGAATTGGATTTGAAACTTTAATCAAAAAAGAAGACATGCTTTTTCATTCATCAACTTGGCAAAGATTAAAAAGATCAATAATGTTTACTGTTGGCGAAGAATCAGGGAAATGAACACTATTACTAAGATTGTAAATTGTGAAGGCTTTTTTGGTAGGCAATTTTCTGGAATATATCAAATGTAAAATGTATCAAATGCATACTTTTTGAACCAGCAATTCCAATTCTACAAGCTATCCTAAATAAATTATGACAGGTACAGAAATAAAATTTGTATAAAAATATTCATTGTAATATTGTCAATAAAATGGAGTATTTAAAACACCCCAAATATTCATCAATAAATTAATGGATAAATTAATTATGGTCTACTTCTACTACTCAGCTATTAAAAAGAATAAGGAAGACATAAGATTGCCAAGATTTACTGTTCAGTGAAAAAAAGAAAATTGCAGAACAGTGCATAATCATATTCTAAAATGAAAAATGTGTGTATTTTCCATAATTGAGACCTTGTGTGTCAAGGTCTCAATTATGGAAAAATAGAACTGTGCTTGTAGCAGGGTAAGGTATGGCAAATGGCTTTGTGGACTCCTTATCTATACCATAATTCAATGCAAAGGTAAATGTCATTAAAGTGTCAGTATATCTTAATAGCCTAAAGACTCGGTGCTACTATTTTCTAAATGTATGGTCTAATGAAGCTGAATTTAAAAGCAGCACCTTTTATACATACTTTGTCTCTCTATGAAGTAGTTTTCTCCATCCCCTTCCTTTCATTGAACTTTAGCATTAAAAGAGAGACTATAGAGAGGCATTGTTGCCTTTATTTCTCAGGTGAGGAAACAAAAATCCAGATGAAGGGATTTGTCCATTTGAGTTGTTGGCAAAACCAGAACATCACCCAAAGTGGTCTGATTTCCATTTTTGTCTCTTTTCTCTTAGTGAACAATGCTAAACTTTACTCAAATTAATTTCTCATCTTCCAACATTATTTTACACAGTATGATTCTATAACTTGACCATTGTTCACTACTCTGACCCCCTCCCCAACCTGGCTATTATTGGTAAAACAGATGAGCACCTCTTCTACAATATAGATGAGAATATTAACAATACATTCATTCATTTACTGATTCTTACAACAGATATTTATTGAATGTTTACCCTTTGGAAGTTGAAAACTGCCTAGACCCAGACCTTCCCTCACGGAGAGCTATATTGACAAATAAACTTGGAGTTATTGTGTAATCACTCAGTGCTCTGAGGAGAGAGCAATGTTGGGGGAGCACATAGCTCACATTGGGGAGGGGACTCCGGGGAGGCTTCCTGGAGGAAGAAACATCCAGGCTGCCATCTGACAGAAGGGCATCACTCAGGCAGGTAAATGGGGCTTGGGAGAGTAGTTTTCTAGAAAGAGGATGGGAAGTACAAAGTTTGCTTGAGCAGAAGCAGTATGATGCTTTTTGAAGAAGTCAGAAAACTCATCTGCAAAGGGGAAAGGAAGGAAAGATAAGGCTGGAGCATCAAGCCAGAACCATCTAGAGGGCCTTAGAGAGCTGTGTTAAAGAGACGGACAAAGAGACGGACAGATAAAGAAGATGTGGTACATATATACAATGGAGTATTACTCAGCCATAAAAAGGAACGAAATTGGGTCATTTGTAGAGACGTGGGTGGACCTAGAGACTGTCATACAGAGTGAAGTAAGTCAGAAAGAGAAAAACAAATATCGTATATTAACGCATGTATGTGGAATCTAGAAAAATGGTACAGATGAACAGGTTTGCAAGGCAGAAATAGAGACACAGATGTAGAGAACAAAGGTATGGACACCAAGGGGGGAAGTGGGTGGTGGTGGTGGTGGTGGGATGAATTGGGAGATTGGGATTGACATATATACACTAATATGTATAAAATAGATAGCTAGTAAGAACCTGTTGTATAAAAAATAAATAAAATAAAATTGAAAAAAAATGTATACACCCTTAGGTTCATTTCAGCATTATTTATAATAGTCAATATGTGGAAGCAACATACATCAATAGATGAATGGATAAAGAAGAAGTGATACACACACACACACACACACACAAATAAATAAAGAGGCAGATATTGGGGGACTGTACGGAGCCCCTGACATGTTTTAATCATGGGAATGACATGATGGGATTGACATTTTGGAAATGATCACTAGGCTGTAGTTTTTGAAATGGTTCGGGGGGGTGGAGGTGGGAGCAAGACCGAAAGGAGGCGGAGAGGCCACTAAAGGGCTGGTACAGTGGCCTGCCTGCACAGCAGAGGTTAGTGGAGAGATGCGGGAGTGATGGTGCGCAGAACTCGTTGATCGATTGAGTGATTAAGGCGGTAACATACATTGAGTTGGGGAACACAGGAAGAGAAATGAGTATTGTTTTTTTTCTCCTTGAACTTTTTATTTTGAAAAATATCAAACCTACAGAAATTTGAAAATGGAAAGACAAGTGCAGTGAATATATACCCTCCACCCAGATTCAGCAATTGTTAATATTTTGCTTCCTGGGTAGCTTATAAACAGCAGAAACTTATTTCTCACAGTTCTGGAGGCTGGGAGTCTGAGATCAGGGTACCAGCTTGGGTGGGTGAGGGCCCACTCCCAGGCTGTAGACTTCTTGTTGTGTCTTCACATGGTGGAAGGGGCTAGGGAGCTCTCTGAGGTCTCTTTTATAAGAGCACTAATTCCATCTATAAGGGCTCCATCTTCATAACCTATCACTTCCCAATGGTCCCACCTCCTAATATCATCACACGGGGCATTAAGGTTTCAACTTGTGAATTTTGGAGGGACACGAATATTCAGAACATGGCACACAGTTTTACCTCAGTCATTTAAAAGTTATTTCAGGCATGATGATAGTTTGCCCCAATTAACTCAAAATATACCTCCTAGGAACAAGGGTCTTCTTCTAAATAGCAACAATGAAATTATCTTACCCAGGAAATTTAACTTCATATATTACCTAATAAAAACGTGTGTGTTAAAATATCCCTGTTTGCCCTGGTAATGTCTTTCATGCTTTTTTTTTTTAATTATAGATCCTTTCCTGGATCACACATTTCCTTTAGTTTCCTTTAATCTAGAAGCATTCTCTTACTTTTTCTCATCTATCTTGACATAGATATTTTTGAAGGGTCATGTCAGATGTCTAGAACATCTCACAATCTGGATTTTCTTATTGATTCTTCACTGTTAGATTTAGGTTCACCATTTTTCGAAAGGATACTACGTAAGAAATGTTATGTCCACCTCTTGAATGACACCAGAGGCACAGCATGTCAGTTTGTCTCATTACTGGTGATGCTATAAGTTGGATTGCTTGATAAAGTGGGTCCACTAGAGTTCTACCTTTTAAAGGTGCCTGTGGCGTGGTACTATGATATTGTGTTATAGTATTCTTCAATATCTTTCACCCATTAGTTTAAGCATTAATTGATGATCTTTGCTTGAAACAATGACTACATAGGCTTGGAAAATGGTGACTTTTAAATTCTTTTGATCCTTGTTTATTCTCAATGTAGCATTCCTCTGTAATAAAGAGGCTTCCTCTTTCTCACTCCCTTTTCTCTCTTCCTTCTATTGTCTGTTTGTCTGTCTGTCTGTATCTTGGGTGTTACTACAGACTTGTGGATTCATTTATTCTATTCAATGCATTACTATCTATTACCATCATTATTCTTTCTGATACTGAAATTGCCGAAGTTTGGACAGTGTGAGCCCCTTCAAGCCAGCTCCTGCATCCTTTTTACATGTTTCCATCAATCTTTTATCACTTCCTTGCTTTCTGGCAGAGCTTCTGCATTAACAGTCAACCTTAAACAACTGTGGACTTTGGTCAGTGAACAGACACTGGTAAATGCTGCCAGAAAAAATACTGGAGCTTCTCCCACCATTGATGTGGTATGATTAGACTACTATAAAGTTCTGGGGAAGGAAGAACCCCCAAAGCAGCCTGTCATAAAGGCCAAATTCTTTTTTTTTTCAGTTTGATGAGTTAAAAAAAAAATTTTTTTATTTGAGTAAGTTGCTTTACAATGTTGTGTTAGTTTCTTTTGTACAGCAAAGTGAATCAGCTATACGTAAACGTATATCCCCTCCTTTTTGGATTTCCTTCCCATTTAGGTCACCACAGAGCACTGAATAGAGTTCCCTGTGCTATACAATAGGTTCTCATTAGTTATCTATTTTATACGCAGTATCAATAGTGTATATATGTCAATCCCAATCTCCCAGTTCATCCCACCCCCGCCTTCCCCCCCTTGGTATCCATATGTTTGTTCTCTACATCTATGTATCTATTTCTGCTTTGCTGCCAATAAGTCATCTGCACCATTTTTCTAGACTCCACGTATAAGTGATATTATACAATACTTGTTTTTCTCTTTCTGACTTACTTCACTCTGTATGACAGTCTCTAGTTCTATCCACGTCTCTACAAATGGCACTATTTCATTCCTTCTTATGGCTGAGTAATATTCCGTTGTATATATGTGCCACATCTTCTTTATCCATTCCTCTGTTGATGGACATTTAGGTTGCTTGCATGTCCTGGCTATTGTAAATAGTGCTGCGCTGAACATTGGGGTGCATGTATCTTTTTGAATTATGGTTTTCTCCGGGTATATGCCCAGTAGTGGGATTGCTGGGTCGTATGGTAGTTCTATTTTTAGTTTGTTAAGGAACTTCCATACTGTTCTCCATAGTGGCTCTATCAATTTACATTCCCACCAACAGTGTAGGAGGGTTCCCTTTTCTCCATACCCTTTCCAGCATTTATTGTTTGTAGATTTTTTAATGATGACCATTCTGACTGGTGTGAGGTGATACCTCATTGTAGTTTTGATTTGCATTTCTCTAATAATTAGTGATGTTGAGTATCTTTTCATGTGCCTCTTGGCCACCTGTATTGTCTTATTTGGAGAAATGTCTATTTAGGTCTTCTGCCCATTTTTTGATGGGGTTGTTTGTTTTTTTGATGTTGAGCTGCATGAGCTGTTTGTATATTTTGGAGATTAGTCCCTTGTCAGTTGCTTCATTTGCAAATATTTTCTCCCATTCTGAGGGCTGTCTTTTCATCTTATTTACGGTTTCCTTTGCAGTGCAAAAGCTTTGAAGTTTCATTAGGTCCCATTTGTTTATTTTTGTTTTTGTTTTCATTATTCTAGGAGGTGGGTCAACAAAGGTCTTGCCGTGATTTATGTCAAAGAGTGTTCTGCCTATGTTTTCCTCTAAGAGTTTTATAGTGTCTGGCCTTACATTTAGGTCTCAAATCCATTTTGAGTTTATTTTTGTGTATGGTGTTAGGGAGTGTTCTAATTTCATTCTTTTACAAGTAGCTGTCCAGTTTTCCCAGCACCATTTATTGAAGAGACTGTCTTTTCTCCATTGTATATTCTTGCCTCCTATGTCATAGATTAGGTGACCGTAGGTGCATGGGAGGCCAAATTCTTCAGCAGAAGAGCTGAGGAGGAGATTAAGGATGTGTATATGTGTGTGTGTGTGGGGGGGCTATATCTTAGTGGCTTGAAGCCACATGGAGGGAGGTTCATGAAAAACTAACAAGTATTCATATCTATATTTTAACAATGGCTGTGTTGCCTACGGGATTTTCTCAATGGCCCTTTATTGCCACGTCACCGTCTGCTCTCTTGTTGTCTCCCATCCTGTCCACCTGCCCTTTCTGACACTAGTCTCTTCCCGTCTGCTTAAACAAACAACAAAAACAAATACCAAATTCTTCTTCTCTCCTTTAGAGCAGCTTGAACCTTTTGCTTTCTTGATCGATGTCTTTCACGGGCCTCAGGTTTCACTTTCTAACTAAATAGAAGTCTCAAGAAATTTTCTCAAACAAAGATATTTTGGCATCAAATATTAACTTGGTACGTTTTTCACCTTATAAGAACTGGAAAGAATCCACTAAAAGATTTAGTTAATGGTTTTTAATCTTCTTGGTAAGAACCATTTCAGTGGAGGTAAAGGGAAAGAAGCTGGATTGCAAAGGTTGAGTAAATTGGAGGAGAGGAAATTGAGACTGTGTGAATGTGATTCCTTTGAGATGGTTGTTTGAAAGGAAAAAGAAGGTGGGCCAGTAGCTGAAAGCAGATGGGAATGTCAGGGAAGATTTTTAACAGTTCAAGTAATTTGATTATGTTGAAATGCTTATGAAAAGGAGTCAATAGAGAGCAAGAGAAGAGAGTTCACTGAGGTGGTAGGGGAAGGAAACAGGAGGATTTCTGTTACCACGGGAAGGGAGGAAGGAAATGGCTACCGATGCAGGTCAGTCTCTATGTGCGTGCAGAAAACTGAGGAAGTTCCCATCTGCTTGATGTCCCCTACCCCTCTTCCTCTTCCTCTCTATTTTCCTTCTTCATTGCTGTGAATTAGTAGTCAGACTTCTCTGTTAGGAATGGACAGGGAAATGATCAAGTAGGTGTTTGAAGCAAGTGAAAATAAGGGTAAGAGTTCAGCCAGGAAACATGGAAGCGTTCCTAGTAGCATAGGAGGGACCTTTTGAGGTTGGAGATCATGCATTTTATTACTGTGACACCATTCTGCCCATTTCTGTGATATTTGTTCAGCAGCCTGGATGTAGGCATGGAGAAGATGCTTTTCCAGGGCTAGTGTTTCGCTAGACACCTGGGATGGAAGTGTGACAGAGAAAAGGAATGAGTATAATGGCCAGAGATTGGGTGAAGTGTTGGATTTCTGGTTTGAGGAGGATACGAAGAGCAGGAAGGAGCTGATAATTTGGTTTAAAAAATTTTCCTCTGGAACCTGGGTTGGAATCTTTCTGACTGTTTAGTCACTTCCTGCTTACTCTATTGATTCAGAGTTCATATGTAAATTTTAAGTAGACCAACAGAAAGCTTTAGGGTTCTAAGTAAATAGATTTTAGCAAAATTGCATGAGACCATTTGGGTATACACATTCCAACCTCATACTTTTCTGTTTTTTTGATGAATGTGCTATCCTAGAGAGAATCAGATTTTGTTGAAGTCAACATATTTGTGACATGATGAAAGTGGTTAGGAATTGGAAATCCTAGGTTCTAAGCCTATTTCTGCCAACAGTGAGCTATGTGACCTCAGAGAAGTCTTTTTAATTCTCTGGGCCTCAGTTTCTTCCTTTTAAATGAAGGGTTTGGTGTAGACTCTCTAAACTTTCTTCCAGCTCTAACATGCCTGAAGTTCATGGATGTGTGCAATTCTTTGACTCCGTCTGTGGTTTCCATTGAAGAGAGAGCAATTGTTTTTAAAAACAGTATATGTTTATTCTACTGTAAGGATATTTTCAAATGAAGATCAATGAAGCTCAAATGTCTCTTGGCTATACCATTCCACTGGTCAGGCTCATCCCTCCAAGTTTTTAAGCTTAGGCAAAACAGATGATAGTGATAAACACGGTTTAGGTCCATAGCAGAAAATTAAAGACTTCCATAGACTTAGAGAAAAATATTATGACACTTACACTTCTCAGGGAATATGATCTTTATTTAAAAAAGAAAGATTTATTGACTTTTTATCCTGCAGCTGCCATTCAATTCTAATTTACCAGTTGGATAGGAAATCTAACTGTTGAATTTTTGGTTTGTGAGAGTTTAGTTCTAAACCTTAAATTCAGTATGGGGGTTTCAAGGCCTGTGTCTTTGTTAGTCACAAAAATTTAACTCCATTTAGATTGGTGAGCTCTTGAATCATTGATATCATAATGTAAATGAAAATTAAAACCAACTAAAATCCATTGAAGCAAGAAAAGATAGCAGTATGAACCTTGGCTGGCAGATTAGTCTCTTCTGTTGTTCAGTCTCTCATGAATGTTCATTGGTAAATGAAAATTGCAAGGGATGATATAAACTGATGCATCTGTTTGAAATAACATAGCTAATCTTCTGCTCCAGAAGATGTTCACAGGGTTTGACAGCAAACTCTAATACATATTCATAACCAATACACTTTGTGACCAAGGGAAATTGAGGCAAGTGCAACGGAAGTGTGAGGAAGCAGCATGCCAATTTTAAATTTAATTATAGAGATGGGGGGAAGGATGCACTGAGATAGTATATCTTCATCCAGCTGTCATGGAGCACTACCAAAAAATCATGCTACATATTTGACAGAAGAAATATTATTTTTGGTTAAGTACTTGATAAAACCAGCAGATTCTGGGGAAAACAAGATTCTGAGATCCTATTAGAAACTATTTTTTTATGTAGAGAAAAAGAAGCACTACAGAATTTTAATCATCTAAAAAAAAATTTTTTTTTTCAGACTTAAGAAAGATTTCTGGTCCACACAAGATTTCAGTTCATGGAATGTTTTTGCCATGTTTAAGTCCTAAATTCAGTTTGAAATTAGGAAAAGCAATAATTAGTGTGATTCTTGTGATTTTTTTACTTTTGGTAACCTAGAGCCATGTGTCATTCAATGGGATCAGCATCCCTGGGCTCCCCACTCTAACGTAAGTACTCGAAGAGCATAGACTTCAACTACCTTGTTCAGAGCTGGTGCTGAGGGCTTAGAATAGTGTTTGGCATGGAGAAGTCACTTCATAAGTGTTTGTTGAATGAATGAATAAATCTACCTCATGATACCTTGTATGATGTACATGTTCAATATATATTTTTATTAATAAATAGATCAATGGATGGAAGTACTTCTCTAAGTGGTTTACAACTTGCCATTTGACATTAATTTTCAGAATCTGAAAGTATTGGATAAAGCAATGGATAAAGGCAGTGCAACTTGGGTCAGTGACATGTTAACCCGCTATCAGCTTTGACAAAGGAGAAAATACCCAGATTTCTGACTAAATTGGATTGTGATCTCTCTGTAGTTTTAAAGTAGGACTTGTATTCTTGTCTTGGGAACGTCCATGTTTACAGAGTAGGAAAAAAAAGAAAAATTTTTTCCCCTCATTTCATTATAAAATATTGCTATAGGAAAAAGTCAAGGAAAAAACAAAGATAAACAACATTTCTAAGAGTTGGCAGATTTGGAAAGATTTGTGTCTGCTTTGGGAATGTTTGATCTGTTTTGCCAGCAAGTATGTCGGTGTTCAGCTGTACTGGAACTATTTTTTAGAAACCAGTTGGTGACTCTTAAGAAGAATGAGAATACCCCAGGTGGTGAGGTATAGGCAGTCTCATACTTTGTTAATGGAAACGTAAATTTGTTGAGTCTTCTGGAGGAAGATTTCGCAAAATATATCAAAAACTTGTGCAAATTCTTTGACTCAGCAATTCTGCTTTAGGGAATTTCCCTCAGGAAATAATCGGACAAACAAGCAAAGATGTATGTTGCAGGGTGGTTTATATGAAAGGGGAACGCATTGGGAACTATTGAAGTTTTTATTAACAGAGGTTATAAATTTTATGCCTTTCCATAGAATATTCCGTGGCCATTAAAATGATGTTAAAGACCAATATATATTATACAAGGCATAGCTTCATGGTATGATGGAAAAAGCGCGCACAAAGGTATGTAAATCATGACACCATTTGGTAAGTAATGCACAGGTATTTCTGTTTCTGCCTAGGAACAAGTCTGGTAGGCTTTTGGCGTTACGGAGGATTTTACTTTTTGGCTTATCTATATTTTGCCTTTTCTATAGTAAACAAGGATTATTCTATGCAAAAATAAATAATTTTTAAATGTGTTGGCACACTCATATTTTGCTTATTGAAAGTAGGTGATCTCTTCTTGGTGAAAAAAAGGGCTGTCAAGTTTCTTAGAAAGGGTATATTTTCAGAATTTTGCGCTTAGCCTTAGTGCTCAGTTTTCATATAAGTTACAGTGAAATCCAAATCTTAACAAAGCTCAAAAGCTGAAGAGTATGTAACAGAGTTCATGCTTTTTTTTTTCTTTCTTAAAGACAGCTCACAAGAACTGACTGTAGCTGCAGAAAATGCTTTCTAGGCAAAAGGAGATGATGTTTAGAATATTCTTTGAAAGGGATTCAGGAAGACAGGAAGATTTTCTAAAGGTCTGAAGTCGTGCTTGGCTGAGATAATCAGCCAGACATTCTGAGTATATTAGCTTCCTTGCAAGAACAATGAGAGGCCATAGCTGGTTATTTTCTTACTCATAGTTACCTAGACACAGCAAAATAAATTTGTTAACATCACCTTAGGAAGAGCTGAATGAGAATATGTTTTCTAATGGATCATTCACTCTTCAATTTTATTAGAAGAGGAGTTCTAATAGATGCAGGAGTACTAATTATTGCTCAAAAAGACCAGACAGAGAATCATGACTAATAGGAGTGAAAGGGTATACTTTAAAACATTATGAGGTAGTTTTTATTTGGAAGGCCTACATTCAAATTAGAACAAATTGTCTATGGGAAGAAGGTTTTGTTAAAGCTATACTAATTAAATTTTCAGTTGAAGGGACTGAGAATTATTTTATGCTCTATGTTTTACAATGAAATCCGATTTCATAAATTCTTAATATTTCCCTAGCTAGACTAAATATATGCTTGTGAATTTAACTTGACGTGGATGTGTCTTCAACAATAATAAATATTGTCTGAATAAAATTGTTTAATGTGGGACTTCCCTGGTGCATATTTATTTAGAATGAAGGATTTTCATGGTAAAACCATGGTTTTATTTTAAAACTAAAAGCAAAAAAAGCTAGTGAGTGAACAATTAGTAATAGAATTGCCAAGTATGTCATACAATTGTGCTTCTCTGTCACATTTCATAAATTGGAAGTATTTCTCAAATTTTCCCCCGGTGCATATTGGCATTATCCATGTGCAGAAAATTATAAAGTTGATTGTATATGTTACTTTGGGGAAGAAAATTTATTTTCTTCTTTGTTTATGGTCTATTTGTCATTCCATATTCTAGAATGTAAAAAAAGAAGTTGTCTTGGTATTTGTCAGAACAGTTTCTTGTTCGTAGAAATAAAAATAAATTACAAACTTATAGGAAGAAAATAAGGTTTGGCTTTAAAATGCTTTTTGTTAAAGGGATAATGATATAGATTTGAGAGGCTGATTGATGTCATTACATAATAGTTTAAAATACAAGATCAACTTGACTTAGCTTTCAGGAACAGTTTGCAGTTTGGGCTCAAATGGAGTGTTGTTAAGATCAGGTTTCTTTCCGTACTCAAAATCTGGGTCACTGAAAAATTTCCATCATCTAAACTTTTTAGTCTAAAAGTAATTTAACAAAGTTAAGAATGATGGCCTTCTGAGTAGTTCAAACGGCTAAATACTAATTATTTCTCAGAAAGTTAATTTAATTAATTAAAAGCTTAGACTAACTTCTGTTAAACACTTGATTACTTAGTTCTCACACACGTGGTATCTCAGTTAACCGTTCTTATTAAGACTTTATATTTTTAGAGCAGTTTTAGGTTCACAACAAAATTAAGGGGAATGTACAGAGGTTACTCATATACCCCTTACCCTGAAACGTGCATAACCTCCCCCATTATCCGCATCCCCACCAGAGTAGTACGCTTGTTACAACTCATAAATCTACTTTGACACATCATACTCACCCAAAGTCCACAGTTTGCATTAAGGTTCACTCTTGGTGTTGTACGTTCTATGGGTTTGGACGAATGTATCACGACATGTATGCGTTAATGTGGTTCCATACAGAGTAGCTTCACTGCCCTGAAAATTCTCTGTGCTCTGCCTATTCATCGTCCTCCACTTCTCTAATCCCTGGCAACCACTGATCTTTTTACTGTCTCCATAATTTTGCCTTTTCCAGAATGTCATGTTGTTGGAATCATACAGCGTGTAACCTTTTCAGATTGGCTTCTTTCAGTTAGTAACATGCATTTAAGTTTGCTCCATGTCTTTTCATGGCTTGAGGGCTCATTTCTTTTTAGCACTGAATACTATTCTGTTCTGTGGATGTACTATAGTTTATTCATCCATTCACCTATGAAGTACATCTTGGTTGCTTCCAAGTATTGCTAATTATGAATAAAGCTGCTATAAAGATCAGTGTGCAGGCTTTCGTGTGGATATTAGTTTTCAAATCCTTTGAGTAAATCCTAAGGAGTGTGATTGCTGGATCTGCATATGGTAAGAGTATGTTTAATTTTGTAAGAAGCTGCTAACCTCTCTTCCAAAGTGGCTCTATGATTTTACGTTGCCACCAGCAACGTATGAGAATTCCTGTTACTTTACATCTGTGTCAGCATTTACTGTTGTTAGTGTTCCAGATTTTGGCCATTCTAACAGGTATGTAGTAATATATCACTGTTGTTTTAATTTGCATTTCCCTGATGACATATGATACGGAACATCCTTTCATATGCTTATTTGCCATCTGTATATGTTCTTTGGTGAGGTATCTATTAAGGTCCTTGGCCCATTTTTAATTGGATTATTTGTTTTCTTGTAGTTGAACTTTAAGAATTCTTTGTATATGTTGGATGAATTATTTATCAGATGTATCTTTTGAAAATACTTCCCTGTCTATGGCTTGTCTACTAATTCTCTTGAAATTGTTTTTCATGAGAAGGTTTTAAATTTTAATGAAATCCAGATTATGAATTCTTTCTTTCATGGATTGTGCCTTTGGTGTTGCATCTAAAAACAAACCTAAATGACCAAACTCAAGGTCATTTAGGTTTGTTTCTATGTTATCTTCTAAGAGTTTTATAGTTTTGTGTTTTACATTTAGGTCTGTGATCCATTTTGAGTTAATTTTTGTGAATGGTATAAGGTCTGTGTCTAGATTCATTTTTTTGCTATGTGGATGTCCAGTTATTCCAGCACCATTTGTTGAAGATTTTATCTTTTCTCCATTGTATTGCTTTTGGTCCTTTGTCAAAGATCAGTTGACTGTGTTTATATGGGTCTGTTTCTGGGGTCTTTATTCTGTTTCATTGATCTGGTTCTATATTCTTATGCCAATTCTTATGCCAACCACATTGTCTGGGTTACTGCAGTTTTATAATAAATCTTGAAGTTGGGTAGAGTCAGGCTTCCAACTTTGTTCTTGTCCTTCACATTGTGTTAGCTCATCTCAGTCTTTGGCCTCACCGTATAAATTTGGAGTCAGTTTTTCAATATCCACAAAATAACTTGCTGAGAGTTTTATTGGAATTGCATGGACTCTATAGATTATCTTGGGAAGAACTGAGATCTTGACAATACTGAATCTTCCTCTCTATGAACATGGAATATCTCTCCAATAATTTAGTTCTTGACTTTGCTGATAGGAATTTTGTAGTTTTCCTCATATAGATCTCATACACACTTTGTTAGATTTATATGTATTTCATTTTTGAGGGTGCTAATGTAAAATGATACTGTGGTTTTAATATCAAATTCTTCTCATTCATTGCTGGTGTATAGGAAATCTACTGACTTTTGTATATTAATCTTGTATCCTGCAATCTTGTTATCATCGCTTCTTAGTTCCAGGAGCTTTTTTGTTGATTCTTTCAGATTTTCTACATAGATGATCATGTCATCTGTGAACAAAGACAGTTTTATTTTTCTTCCCAATCATTATAATTTTACTTCCTTTTCTTGTCTTATTGCATTAAGTAGAGCTTCCAATATGATGTTGAAAAGCAATGTGAGAGGAAGACTTGCTTGCCTTGTACCTGAGCCTTAGTAGGAATGCTACAAGTTTCACCATTAAGTATGATGTTAGCTGTATGTTTTGGGCAGATATTCTTTACCAAGTTGAGGAAGTTTCCTTCTGTTCTTAGTTTACTGAGAGTTTTGATCATGAATGGGTGTTGAATTTTGTCAAATGCTTTTTCTGCATTTACTGATATGTCATTTAACCTTCATAATCATTTTCTTGAGACTGATATTTTGCTATATCCACTTCACAGATGGGAGAATTAAGCCTCAACAGTGAAGTAACTTGCCAGTAGTTCCCACAGTCTCTGGTGGAACCAGGATTAAACCTACAATTGTTTGACCTGCTCTACAATATGCTGCCTCCCTGTGCTTACTGTCAATTCTGACTCTTTGGCTCTGAGGTAGTAGAAAAATAGATTCTCTCATCATGAAGCTCACCGAACTAAACAGCCTATCAATATTAAGCTATATACTTATTTGAAATACAGATGCTTCTCATTATTCATGGATTCTGTATTTGTGAATTTGCCTACTTGCTAAAATTTATTTGTAACCCCCAAGTCAATACTCAAGGCACCTTCATGGTCATTCACACATATGTACAGAGTGGCAAAAAGTTGCAGTCTTCCAGTGTGCCGGTTCAGTGCTGAGGTCAAACTCAGTGACACCCTACCTTCTTATTCCAGCTCTCGTACTGTAAGCAAGTGTCCTATTTGTGCTCCACTTGGTGCCAAGCTTTTGCATTTTGTGCTTATTTCGGTGATTTCACTGTTTAAAATGGCTCCCCAAGTGTAGTGTAAAGTTCTGTCTAAGTGCAAGAAGGTTGTGCTGTGCCTTATGGAGAAAATATGTGTGTTAGATAAGCTTCACTGTGTCTTGACTTATAGTAATGTTGGCCATGAATTCACTGTTAATGAATTAACAATATATATTAAAATGTCTTTCAGTGGAAACAGACATAAAACAAATTATGAATTGACGATGAAAATATTGTGACCAGAGGCTCACAGAAACCTAAGTTGTATTTCTCATAAAAGCCATGGTTCAGTATCTGCTAATTTAGTGTTTGCAAAGGCTTTATAGAACATAACTACCACGAATAAAGAAAATCAGCTTATAAGGTTTCACTGTCTTTGTAATGGTGTGTTCATAGAGGTGACTTCTTGCCCTTGGATTAAAGTGTCACTGGGATATCATTTTACTGGCTATGCTAAGCTCTCTTCAGGGATTCACCCATTTTCTCTAAACCACTATATTTTTTTCCTATTGATGCTCTAACAAATTACCACAAACTTAGTAGCACAAACCTCACAAATGGATCATTTTACAGTTCTACAGCTCAGAATTCCAAAATGGGTTTTACAGGGCTAAAATCAATGTGTTGTCAAGATTGTCTTCCTTCTGGAGCCTCTAGGGGATAATCTCTTTCCTTACCTTGTCCAGCTTCTAGAGGTCATCTGCATTCCTTGGTTCATAGCCCTGCATCACTCTGACCTCTGCATCCATCATCATATCAAACCTCTGACTCTCCTATCTCCCTCTGCCAGTTATAAGGACATCTGTGATTGAGGATGTCAGCTTGTAGGTCTGTCAGTTATTTGCTCTGCAGCCCCAATTCATTTAAGCATAGCACCATTATAAAGTAGATGTTTTTCTTTGCATCTTGGAAGAATCGCTGATTAGATCCACCTTTGGGGGTAGCACAGTGCTCTGGTATTTAGGACGTTTTCACTGATGTCTTGTTTTTTTTCCTGTTTCTAGCCCTCAGAGCCAAGTCAAACAATTTGTATGTCCAGAGAAGAGTTTGTGCAGAGGATGACAGAGATTGTTGGTTGGGGCACAAAGGAAGAATATGGAGAGCTCTTTTTTTTTTTTTTTTTTTTGCGGTACGCGGGCCTCTCACTGTTGCGGCCTCTCCCGTTGCGGAGCACAGGCTCCGGACGCGCAGGCTCAGCGGCCATGGCTCACGGGCTCAGCCGCTCCGCGGCATGTGGGATCCTCCCGGACCAGGGCACGAACCCGCGTTCCCTGCATCGGCAGGCAGACTCTCAACCACTGCGCCACCAGGGAAGCCCATGGAGAGCTGTTTGATAAAGTGGATGTGGCCCAAGATGGCTGTATTAATTGGGACAAGCTGACTTCATTTATGCTGTTAACACTTTATGAGAAAGATGAACAAGCAAAGGCAATGGTGGTTCCCTAGTGGAAAGACCTTGAATGCCTCCCAGTGAAACGCAAGGACACCATTCAAAAAGTAATTTTCTTAAAAAGTTCAAGTCGTTATCTGATCATCAGGAAGGAAGGTGTAGTAGGAATCTGGGGAGAGAATTTAAAGCTGCATGAAATGCTTCCCATCACTTCAGATGCCAGCAAGCTTAAACACCTGTGGCTGACAAGTATGGCTTCTCTGGAAAATGTAAACAAGGTACAGAGTCTTTAGAAATAAATGTATTGCTTGTAAAAGGGGGGAAATGATAGGACAGGGCTCCTGATCAATAGCAAGTATAACACGAGCAGTGACAGAGAGCTGCATCACTCTTTTGTACCTCTCGTCTCACCTGGAGGGAACGCAAGTAAAGCCAAGTGAGTTACTCCAATTCACAGACTGTTCTGTTTTGTGCCTTTAAATAGCAAGGCCGGTAGTGACTCAGATTCTTGGCTCTGTCCCCAGTGAGGCCATGCTGCATTACTAGCTGATAAGACCTTTATGACTGTAGTTTTTAGCAGAGTCTTGGATCTGTACGCAGAGCTGAGAGGCTATATCAGTGCATAGCACAGCTCAGTGCAATTTCAGGGAATTGCTTATCTGATGTTGACCACTGTACTAGTCAGTTTCTTAATTTTGTTGGGTAGGGCCCGTTCAGCCCAAATACCCTCATATAACTAGACCTATGAGAAAGATAACATACTGAAAGGAAAATCAATTTGTGAGGGAAGAATGCAGCTTAAAAAATCCATATTCTTAGTATTTTACATTAAGCAGATGGTAAATTTTACTATGAAAAAATTTAAGCTTACACACAAGCAGAGATAATCCCATTAAGAACCAATATCCACCCGTAGCCATTTACAATTCATAGCCAATCTTGTTTCATCTACATCTCCCCTCTATTGAAATCCAAAACATCCAATCATCTAATCTGTAAATATTTCAGTATTTCGAAAAAAGTCTTTTTAGCATAACCATAATACCATATCACATTTAATATCAATAGCAATAATTCCTTAATATCATCAAATATCCACTCATGTACATATTTCTGTGTCTTATGATTTTTTTAATAGTTTGTTAATTGTTTGTTTGATAGTTTGAATCACCTAATGACTAATAATGTTGAGTATATTTCCATGTGCTGATTTGCTATTTATCCTCTTCGGTGAAGTGTCTGTCCAAATCCTTTGCCCATTTTTTATTGAGTTTATTTTGTTATTATTGAGTTTTGAGAGTTCTTTATATATTCTGGTTATATGCAATTATATGATGGATAATTTACAAATATTGTATCCCAGTTTGTGCTTTGTCTTTTCTTTCTCTTACACTGCCTTTGATATTTCATTTTCAAGATTGTTCATTGCTAGTGAATATAAATAGTTTTTAAAAAGTAATCTTATATTCTACAACTTTGCTGAACTCACTTATTGGTTCTAATTGGTTTTGTTGTTGTTGTTGATTCCCTAAGATTTTCTGTATATAAGATCGTGTCATCTACGAATAGAGTTAGTTTAACTTCTTCCTTTCCAATCTGGATGCCTTTTATTTACTTTTTTTGCCTAATTTCCCTGGCTAGAAACTCCAGCACAGTGTTGAATAGAAGTGGTGAGAGTGAACAGCCTCGTCTTATTTCTGATCTTAGGGAGAATACAATCAATTTTTCGCCATTAAGTATGATATCAGCTGTAGGTTGTATTTTTGTTTTGTTTTGTACATGCTCTTTATCAAGTTTCTTTCTATTCCTAATTTGTTGAATATTCTTATCACGAAAATGCATTGGGTTTTGTTAAATGCTTTTTTGTATTTATTAAGATGATCATACCACCTTTTTCCTTTATTCTATTAATATGGTGTATTACATTAGTTGATATTTGTATGTGTTAAACTAACCTGGTATTCCTGGTGTTGGGAGGAAGAAATTTTCCTCTACCCTTCTAGGTTGGTCCAATAATTAAACTGAAATGAGACAGATTAACAAGGGAAATCAAACAAAAGTCTAATAACATGTATATATGGAAGGGACCCAGGAAAACTGAGTAACTCACCAAAGTGTCCAAAGTCTTCACCTTAAATATCATCTTTAACAAAGACAAAAGAGGGTGTTGGGATGGTGGTTTGGGATCTCAAAGGGGATGAAGGCAATTTACATGAGGATGGAAAAGCAAATATTTGGTATACAAATATTTGCTGGGCCGTACAGAGATGCTGGGACTCAGAGTGGACTCTAGACCCTGAGTTTCTGCCATTGCATCTAGCCCATGGTCTTTGCAGATATCTCTGGTGATAGCTCTCTTCTAGGAACAGGCCCTTTATCCAGATTCTTCAGGCAGCTAGGGGGGAGGTAAAAAGAAAAACTTCTTGAGTCTTCTGTTTCTTAAAAATAATCAACCTAAATTAATCCTCATGCCAGATAGACACATTTTGAGGTGGCAACTTTTGTTTCCCTACACTGGTATAAATATTACTCGGTCACGGTGTGTAACCTTTTTTATATGTTGCTAGATCCTCTTTGATGGTATTTAGCTGAAGATTTTTACATCTCTATTCATTAGGAATATTGGTCTGCAGTTTTCTTTTCTTGTGATGTCTTCGTGTGGTTTTGGTATTAGGAAATACTGGCCTCATAAAATGATTTGGAAAGTGTTTCCTCCATTTCTAGTTTTTGGAAGAGTCTGAGAAAGATTGGGGTTAATTCTTTAAATGTTTGCTAGAACTTATTAATGAAAAGCCATCCAGGCCTGGGATTTTCTTTGTGGGAAATTTTTTTGATTACAAATCCAATCTTTCTATTTATTATATGTCTGCTGAGATGTTCTATTTCTTCTTAAGTTAGTTTAGGTCATTTTGTGTTTCTAGGCATTTGTACCTTTCATTTCAGTTATCTAATTTGTTGGCTTACAGTTGGTCATGGTATTCTCTTAGAATCCTTTTCTCAATTTCTGTAAGGTTGATGGTAATATCTACTCTTTTATTTCTGGATTTAGTAATGTGTATCTTCTCTCTTTTTGGGGGGGGTTAGTCTAGCTAAAGTTTTGTCAATTTTATTTACAAATGTATTTACCCTTTCTTAAATAGTTTTTAGGATTTTATTTGACTTAGGAAGGCTACCTACAGAATTTTTATCAATTTATTTCTGTGAAAGCCTCTGCTTGCCTCATAAAACATGGTTTGTAAAGTTTCTGTATGGTTGTGTGATACTGTAGACCTCTATGTCTTTGTCTTTCCTGTGATTAGTTGCCTAGTCTCCCATGGGTGGAAGAAGTTGGGGGTCTGTGAAGTAGCGATAGGGAAGAAAGTGTGTTCAAATGGGAAAGTTTTTATCTTGCCTAGAGTACTTGGTTAGAATAAAGAACATTTGTGCCACCATGCTATACTTCTGTAATACATTAAGGACCCTCAGGTGAAAATGTCTGATTTGGTGCTAAGATTTGCATGTCTGCTTTTCATATTGTTTTCACTAAATCCATCAGAAATATTTTCTGATTTTCTACTTTGCTACTTTAGATAGCAGGTGGCTTTTACAAGAAAAGAGATTTGTTTCTATGATCTGCTGGCCAAAGAAGAATTTCCTTGTCAATATAAACTCCAAGGCCTGAAAGGAACACCAATTTGCATGGATTATTGGTACGACCCTTTTGACGCCAAAGAGTCAATTCTTTCTCTTGGGGACATAACCGGAAAGGTAAGTGAGGGAAGGATAAGGTTGAACACTATGGATTTAATCATCAAAGCTTAGCTCAAAATAGAAATAGAGTACAATGAATGCGACCCCCTAATTGAACTACTTTATAGATTACAAGGCCACACACCTTGGACATGAAAAAGATGGATTAGGTCATAATTCCCCTCCTTGCATATGAAAACCAATCTGCCCTATGGTTTTCTTGCCTGTGTATAGTCTCATCTTCCTTATTTAGGAAAAAAGTATTTGCTAACTTTTTCACCATAAGATGCTTAATCTATTAGACCCCAATATTAATAAACATTTAATATTGTGTCTAAAGTTATCTCTAATAATTCTTTCAAATTGTTCACATTTTCATTTATAAGATTTCAGGCTTCTCAGTAGCAAGCTCCTGGGAAATGCTTATTTCCTGTCCCATGTGACAAAGGAATAGGTGCATTAGAGAGAGCAGCACTGAGCCCCAGACACTGCATACAATGATTTCTGTCTTCCCATCAAATTCCACCCGACCTCTGAAAAATGACTTCTTACTGAACGACAGTAGAATATGCCTGTGAATGCTGAAATAGTCTAATTTGAACAATTTCCACTCATAATTATGTAAGCCTTTCATCTTTACTGTTTACTCTCCCATTGCGGAGCACAGGCTCCGGACGTGCAGGCTCAGCGACCATGGCTCACGGGTCTAGCCGCTCCACGGCATGTGGGATCTTCCCGGACCGGGGCACGAACCCGTGTCCCCTGCATCGGCAGGCGGACTCTCAACCACTGTGCCACCAGGGAAGCCCTCATCTTTACTGTTTTTAATGACAAATAGATCATAAAAGCAAACAAATAAAATGCCCTTGGTAATTGCATTAGCAACCTTGTAGTGTCATGTCTTTCAATATAACTGCCTGCAACCTTTAAATAATATTAAAGAAATGCCTGTTAATTCAATACCTATTCCTTATTAATCATAAAGAGCATAGAATCTTCTTGCAACAGTTACCCTACCCATGTTTGTTTTTCTTGTAATGTCTCTCTCAAGGTTCAAGTAATTGCTTTCACAACGGCCTTGATTTCCCTTTTTGAGCATCCTGCTGGTGCATGTGAAGATGAAGAAGCAACTGTGACCATTAACTGGGCAGAGCCATGCTCTGGACGTCACAAATGTTGCTATACGTTAGCGCACAAACTTCATTGTGGAGACTGGGTCAGACAAGTTACTGAATTTAAACAACAATGAAAGAAACAGTCACCTTAGACTTCTACATTTACATTCTTAATGAAAATGTTTCACACACAGTGTTCAAGTCTAGAAACTAATAATTGATTCCCTGGAGGTTTTGACCTGGACTCTGCTATCCCCTGCACACTAGCAGGAATTACTTCTTTCTTTTTTTTCCTTCCAAAATTTATGCCTCATACAATTAATTCAGGCGAGCTGTGCAGTCAATAAATCTCAAGACAGGAAAGAAAATTGTCACAGAATCTATTTAACTTCACCCCAACTCTGATCCAAACTAATTTTGTTTAGTCACATTTGGGCCTACTTAATAAAAGAATTTAACAGGTACCCTCAAAACACTCCCTTGCTTTCTTTATATTCTCATGGCAAGTGTATTAGTTTGACTGCCTTCAGAATGGACTCTTCTCAGTTTTCTTTTCTTTTTTCTCTTTTTTGATATAATGACTGAGTTGCTCTGATCTAGAGTACTTGAGTGGCAGTTTTCTGTGTGATAGGATTATGTTATAAAACAGCATCTATGGAAGGCCAGGACTTTCTTAAAACCTAGTCAACAATGAGTTTGTTAGTTTCACAATATGCCTAATTTTTTTACAGAATTTGCATCTGATGGTTCAAGATCCAGATGTGCAGTTTCTGCTCTGATACCTCCTTTGGTCCAGACACTAAGGACTATGTTATTTTTCTCACTTCTAAACTGCTACATTAAATAATGCTACATTCCAATAATGATTGGAATGGAAACTGTCAATCTCATTGTTGTATTGTAGGTATATTCCTAATATTCTTTGAAGAAGAGGTAGTCAAAATGGACCCAACTGTTGGCTTTTATGATAGTTTTCCCCTCTTTGAGTTTTAGGAGTTTGGAACTAATTCCTTAATGCATGACCTACAATAATAATATCCCACATGATAAGCTATAGGTTTTGCACTTTTTTCTTCAATATAAATCATACTATGTCTTTGGTACTTTCTACCTATCCTGTAATTCTGGCATCATATAAATTGTGGGAAAACCAAAAGATAAAATTTTTTGGTCATCCACTATGTGTGACAGGCACAAAATTATGTGTTATGTTTTCATACTTGGAAACAAGAAAGTACTAGAAAGTGAAGAGAGTCCTTGAAAGTGAGGGAGGTATTACAGCTGCTTCCAAACAAGCATGATATTTTAATACATAAACTAAAGACTAAAAAGACCACAGTAGTAAAGTTATAGTTCTTGAAATCTGCTTGTAGTAAGTTCCCTGAAGTTTAGTTTGAGTTCCATGACCTTTAATATGAATAAATACAGAGAAAAAGCTAATAGAATTCTGTTTTTGAAAAGATTGGGGATGTAACAAGGTTTTAAAATTGAGATCATTTGTCTGAATATGAATAGTGTCTAAATACTCTCTTCACACTCAGGGAGAGAATGAAAAGCTCTCACTCTAGACTCTGTCACAATTTCATTTAAACCTCTCAAAAACCAATGCTACTGGTGAAGTAATCTGCTGATGAGCTCTTGTCTGTTAAGTTGCAGGACAAGAATTTTTCTCTAGGTCAATGTGAATTCATTGCCCATCATATTTCCAACATATCATTCTGATTTATAGTTCTTTTACCTACTGACAAAAGAATATACGAACTTAGTTTAGTATCAGCAGTAGATATTCATGTTTATGACCTAAGGAATCCACCTTTGGAGTTTAGCCTCTAAACCACGGCAATTAGGAATTGGCTACAGAAAAGTTTTATATATATTAAAAAATTAGGGATCTTTGTTACCTAATTTGGATTATATATGTCTTAGCTCTTTGAATTAAAACTCATAATCAAGCGAATAGTCTTTGGAAGAATAGCTGAAAGAATATATTTACTTTAGTCCACTTATTTAAATCAGTCGACAATTATTTATATTTTATGTGCTTTAAAACTGTCTTAGGCATTGGAGGCAGTGGAAGAAAGATAAATTATAGGCTTAACTCAAAAAACTTAATAGGTAAGTAAGAATTAAAGACATATAAAAGCATGTATTTGAACATTGTACAATGGTACTGAAAATTAACTACTAAATCATATAAACAAGATTTTGACTCCTATTTTAATTCTTAAGCAGGAAAAGACATGAGGAAGAACTTCAAGGGTGAGTGGTGATATTCGAAGGATGGATGGGTAGAGGGAAAAAAAGAGAGCATGGTGAACATAAATAAAGGTAGGCAAGTAGGCACAATAATGGAGGGCGAGACGGACATGACTAGATCAGAGATGGAGTATTCAGGACATAACAGTGCCTAGGTCTAATAAGGATGTCTGTTGGAAGATCTTGGCAACCAGGCCAAGTTCACATTTAACAGAAAAAATGAAACAGTGAAGCATTGAAGGTTTTTGAGGAAATTTGGGCAGACCTGATGTAGACAGCATTTAGGAAAATTTTATTTAGTAGTTCTGTCCAGCATAGATTGGAGGACAAAGAAAGAAACTGCAATCGGATTGGCTAGCTGGGATCATGAGAAAATGGAAATGATAAAGCAAGGAGACAAACAAGCAACCTTTTGAAACAGGAATCTTCAGGACTTGAGGTCTGAAGTGTGGAATGATGAGCCGTTTTAGAATATCTCACAAAGACTTCTGTTCCCAGGTTGGGAATGTTCTACTTGCAGTTGACAGATGCCCTCTTGGGCCCAATGCTCAGACTCTCACCGGCTCACTTTCTCAATGTTGACTACTTCTAGGATTCTTTATTCTGAGATACTCCTGATCTGCCACAAAAGAAGAATCTTTCTTACCAGTATTGTTCTGATACTTCCCTTCCCTTTGCCAAGTTTCATATTTGTCTCTTCAACCATCTAATTCAGATGGACTCTTCCTTGTGTAATTTGCAAACTTCTCAATTTTGGCTTTGCTCCTGGGTTCCTACAAATTTCTGTACCCACATCAGAATTTTGGTTCTGCCTGTCATAACCCTCCCAATCCCAGATGTCCCAAATTTTGATATCTCACATACAAATCACATTTATACATAAATTGAAAATTAAAACAATATTCTTAGGGCAGGAAATATGTCCTTTATTCTCTTAGTGTGCTTTATAACACGTAGTATAATGTTTCATACAACTTTCCCTTTCTCACTGATTTTAAGCAATCTGATTGTGATGTGCCTCAGTTTTCTTGGTGTGTGTGTGTGTGTGTGTGTGTGTGTGTGTTTATGCTGACTGGAATTCATTGTGATTCTTGGATTTTCATTAAATTTGAAAATTTTTCTATTGCTATTTTTTCTGAAGTTTTTTGTCTCCCCCTCTTTTTTTTTTTTCTTTTAAGATGCTTGATATTGCCCTACTAGTTATGGAGGCTTTTTCATTTTTATTCAGCTGGTTCTTTTTTTAAATCACTATGCTTTAGTTGAGTTGGATTCTATTTCTATGTCTTCAAGTTCCTGGATCTTTTCTTCTGAGATATTGCAGAGTGGTTTCAAAGGGTGAGTGAGGCTGCCTCTGTGGTTCAGGTGGGCTAGCGTGCCCCAGTCTAGTGCCTCGCTTGGGGGCATCCCTGCAGAGACCTGTGGTGTGGGCTGCAGCCAATGGAGCCCTGACAAGAGTGGGGCTACTTCAGAGAGCTGCGGCATAGGTGGGGCCGTTGCCACAGCGTGGGCATTACCTTTGGGGGTGATGTTGCTATCCCAGTACATTTGGAAGGCAGATTTTCAGACCAATGGGCTATTTTTGAGCCATAAAGTTTAATGGAGTTTCCCCCTGTTAGGTTTTATATTTACTTGAGACCTTTCACCTCTTTGTTCTTTCTTCTTTTTGGAATGGGAATGCCTGTCACACGCCTGTTCTACCATTTTATTTTGGAAACGTGTAACTTGTTTGATTTCACAAGTTCACAGCTTGGAGAGCAATTTACCTCAGGATGGATTGTATCCTGAGTTTTACCCATGTCTGATTTAGCTATCTGGATGAGATTTGAACTTAGACTTTAGAGTTGTTGTTGGAATGAGTTAAGACTTCTAGGACTGTTGAGATGTATTTTACATGTGAGAAGGACATGAATTTGGGGAGAGGGGCAGGGGCAGAGTGTATGGACTGGATTTTTGTGTCCTTCTCCTCCCCAAATTCATATGTTGAAGTCCTAAGCCCACCGCCTACTCCCTTATAATGGTGCCTTTGGGAGGTGATTAAGTCATGAAGGTATAGCTCCTGTGAACAGAAAGAGACCCCCAGAGAGCTCTCTCACTTCTTCCCCACATGAGGGCACAGTGAGAAGTAGGGCATCTGTGAACTAGGAAGTAGACCCTGACCAGACACCAAATCTGTCAGCACCTTGGTCTTGGACTTCCCAGTCTCCAGAACTGTGGGAGATAAATGTTTGTTGTTTAAATCACTAGGTCTCCATATTTTGTTACAGCAGCCTGGACTAAGACATTGAATAAATGTTATTAAAAATATTTCAGAAGAAAAGAGAAACCAACAGAAATCTTGCAAATATTGGTAGACTTTTTTTTTTAAGGGGGGTTATTTATGGTAAAAAGAAAATGGTCAGGGTGAGAAAAATATATTTACTGATAATGTATAGTGTAATACTCTATGAATGGCTGTTGAAGAAATGCAGTAGAAGAGAAGATAACTCAAAAAGGAGAAAGTAGAGAATATGGAAAGGTGAAGTATCTATATAAGACTTTGTCTTATTTCAAGTTTTAGATTTAAAACTCAGGTACCTCTGAAAGGGGACTGGCTTCCGTCCTAAGCAGTGGATGACTGCCTTTTCCCAGATTTAGTCACTGGGACTCGAAGCTTAAATACAACTTTTTCGTTTTGGGTTTGCTTGCAGGTCAGTTATTTCCCTATGAGGAGAATGCAAGAAGGCTGAAATGAGGAGCCAGGAAAAGGAAGAAGGCAGGCTGGAGTCAAGTAGAGGACAGTGGGCTTAGTAGTGATTGTGCTCCTTGGTCTGCAAGACTTACCGTGTCGGGAGCAAGCCAACAATGGCTGCATCCATGTGATACTCTTTTTACCCCAGCAATATGAATTGATATTCTTAGACCTCCTCAAGAAATATTTGTACTGGGCTTCCCTGGTGGCGCAGTGGTTGAGAGTCCGCCTGCCGATGCAGGGGACACAGGTTCGTGCCCCAGTCCGGGAGGATCCCACATGCCGCGGAGCGGCTGGGCCCGTGAGCCATGGCCGCTGAGCCTGCGCGTCTGGAGCCTGTGCTCCGCAACGGGAGAGGCCACAACAGTGAGAGGCCCGCGTACCGCAAAAAAAAAAAAAAAAAAAAAAAAAGAAATATTTGTACTGATTTCCTTCTTAGTGTGAGGAGGGAATGTACAATTGAGGAAGAAACTAATACATGGCAAGTTTGGTGATAATGTTTCACTGAAGCTAATGACAAAATATCTGTAAAACTGAAATGTCAAAAGAAAAACTCAGTTTCAGACATGCGAATATTAGCTTACTGCTTTAAGGTAAGGTTCATACTTATTTAAAACTTTGAAGGAGAAAATGTTTTCATTGTGTCTGAGTGGTTCTGTGGTGTATGTTAATGGAAAAATAATTACCTTCTGAAATGCTTGAAAAGTAAGTACAGTGATTTTGGGCAGTAGCGGCAAGACATAAATGTCTTCAACCTCAAAGAAGTTTCTCTTTTTTTTGGTCCCAAAGAATTGCCTTTTCATATAGACAATATCATTGGAAACCTTGGAAACCAGAGATTGAAGTACAGCTCCGGAAAGAGTGAATACTAAATTGCCAATAATGAAAATGATTGACTTTTTATTATGTTGAAAGGTGTTTCGCCCCCTTTCTTTGACCAGGGCTGCGAGTTTGAACTGATAAAATCAGTAATTGCTGAGCTAATTAATGGAACTGTGCCAGGGAATTTAGAATCCAGGCAGCAGGTCGTTTCCTTCGGGAGCCTTCATAATTGATGGGACTAAGTTTGGAAGAGAAGCCAGATTTAGTGTCTTGCTGGTGTGTTTTTCCACTTCCCTGCATCTAAATCAGTCCTCCAGACAAAAATGGTGCACCACTGAGTCAGCTGGAACACGCTGCCCTTCCTGCCAGCGCCCTCACTGGGTTTAAAGCAGTTGAAATCAGCTGTGAGCCACTGGCCTCAGTTTGAAGTAAAAGATCTTTTCCTGCAGCTCGTTCCACAGTGTGGTGGAAGGGTAAGATCCATTGTATTGTGAACCTAGGTCTAATCAGTATTCTGAAAATTCATTAAATGAATTGCATTATTATTTTTAATGTACCTACCAGTGCTGAGTTAGATGTATTTTGATTTTTAAAAATGGAATAGATAGAATTATTCTTTCTTATCTTTCCTCTTTGAAATGGCAGCTGCTCAGAATGTAGAGAGCCCTGTGGTGGTCTCAGAGAATGGGACTCCAACTTCAAAATAAGAAATGCAACTGAAAATAAACTCCCTCACACAAGAGGGCATCAAAGAAAGTTCAAGGTAGGGAGTTTTCCTAAGTCATGTGACTCATAAAGTAAAAGGCTGAAAAATGATAATAAGAATTCCTAGTTAGAAATGGCCCGATTTTCTACCCTGCTATAGCTTTCATCTGTTGGCAAATGATAAAAGAGTGGCCTCATTCTAGCTTATTCTAAGGGTACTTAATAGAATTACTTACTTAGTTTTTAGGCATCACTTTTCATTTTCAAATCACTTTTTTCACATTAACTAATTGTTATTACACAGGATTATTTTGACAGCAACATGAGGACAAAAATCCATGACAGCTTCCCTTAATGCCTTTTAATGACTAAGGGGCAAGACAGTGGAAGAGCTGAAAGTTAGCATCGTAATGGACAGGCATGATCAAATTGTCTTTTATCCTCTCAAATATTATTGAAAAGTAATTTTTAAATGTTTCTTTACCAATCCCCAAACTCAGTGAGAATGTTAAAAACAACTCATATACTTTATCAGTTCATCCCATTCCCTAGCTTGATATTTTAAAAACGTTTTCATCATAACCCATTATTTCCTTTCCTCTCTTCAAGAAGGGAGGAACACATTGACACATTTTTATATATCAGGTAATCTGATTTTAAGGAAATGGCTTTACTTTCACCTTTTACTCAGGCATTTTCAGGAGCTCTGGCATTTTACAATTTAATCAGAAACGGGTTATATCTTGGTTTAGAAATAAAGTGTGAATTGTTGAGCCTCTAATATGTACTACAGGCCCATGAATGTCACTTGCTAACCTCGAGGTTCAAATCTTACAGCAATACTTTAAATACCAGGGCAGAATGTACTTCTTTATATGTCTTTCTTTATAGCCTCAAAACTAAAGAAGATACTTGGATATAATGTGGAAACACATGACAAAGCAATTTTCTGGGTAGAAATCCTTTATTTTGATTGTAGTGTAATGATATTATGAAATTTCCATGGATTTGAAGATATAATTATAGTGCTGTGTTGTATACTTTATGTATTATAATATCGCTTCATTAAGTCAAGTTATAATAACTCTTAGCATTTTCTGTAAACAAATGGAATATTTTCATTGAGGTTGCTCCTGTTGAGGATACTTGTCCTCAGATTTTATACTGTTGGTCCGTCTAGTAAAGTAGCGGTGTTAGTGTAAAAGTGATCAGCAACCTTTATGCTCCTAAAATTAATTGCTCCCCAATGAGGCTCAAAGAACTGTTTTATAGGAACTGATTACTCCTTCCTTCCTTCATTTATCTCTCTTTCTTTCTTTTTTTTTTTTTAAGAAGGAAAGAGTAGATGAGAAAAAGATGGAAAACAAGAGGACATAGGAGTACTATGTCCTAGGGGGATAAGTAGCAATAAAAAAGTGAAGAGATCAGGAAAAACTAAAGATGAAGTGGGAGTTTGGTCTGGGATTGAGAGTATGGGGAACATAAATGTAGTTGGTAATAGAAAGAACTTCAGATCATGTAATAGAAAGAACCTGGCATACATACAGCAGTGTGGCTTAGTGAAAAATAAGGATGCAGTAGTACAAAATGGAAAGCTCACAGCCAGACAGGACTGGGCTCAATCTCATCTCCACCTCCAATTAGCCACATGCCTTTGGGTGATATGGCTTTTGGACTATTTCCTCATCAGTAAATTTGGGATATCTGCCCACTAAAGATGACTACAGGGTGAGGGCATCTGGCATGATGATACCTGGTAATGAATGGGAGGGATTCAAAAAATTACCCACATAATTATTATAAGTAATCCATAGATTGAGGGAGATCACATGATGGGGGATGAGCAAGAAACGTACCATCCAGGTGAATTCTGGGCAGAGTGGAGAAATAGACCAGTTTGGCCCTTAGCAGTCTTTTTGTGTTTCATATTTCACAGTACACTGCTCAGTGAATTATTCTGTTTGCCTAGAGCTCTGTGAGCTCTCCTTTCTGAAAGTCTCCTTTGCATTATTGCACCTCCTCCTTTTTTCCTTAGAAATTGTTTTCTGGAATTGATTTGTAGAACCCCGGCATCAAAGATCAGTTAAACTCATTTATTTTAAAGAAGTAGAAACTAAAAAGAGAAACCCAAAGTGGGTATTTTTTTTAAATTAATTAATTAATTTGGTTGCGTGGGGTCTTAGTTGTGGCAGGCGGGCTCCTTAGTTGCAGCTCACGGGCTCCTTAGCTGCGCCAAAGTGGGCATTACTGAACTCAGGTTGGACTGCTCGCCACTTGAAAGTCAATACTTGAGAGACAAGTGCTGGTAGGAATGGAAAGGTTGCTTTATTCAGGAGACCTGCAACCTGGGGAGAAGGCGGACTTGTGTTCTAGAACCAACTCAGAAGATTCTGCTCGGCCATGAAAGATTTTAAAGGGAAAAAGGGGGAGTAAACTCATTTAATCATTGAGGTAGGGGGTCAGATTCATCACCATCTCCCATTGCATGCAGACTTATGGACTCCTTGTGATCTTTCTTTAAATGCTGTCTTGTTCACACAGTTGGCTTGAGGGATTACAGAAGGGGAAGCTGGGGAAAAGATCGAGTCATCTGTTAATTACTTAGTCTTCATTTCTATTTCTTTGATCTAAGGAAAGAGTCAACAGGTTAGGCAAGGCATTGTGCTTGGGCAGGAGGTGAGTAGAGCATGGGGGCGCCTAGTTTAAAGGTTAGTTACAATACAGCTTTGCTAAAGTGACAAGACAAAAGGGGCCTCCTGCAGAGAGCTGCTTCCTGCAAAGGGCTCTTCCCTGAAAAGAGCAAAGCATACCCATCCTTAGTAACAGAAACTTGAAGAATCCCTTGAAAAAGCAGGTGAAGTGTTTTGCGATCCCAAATTACTTGGTAGCTGGGGATTAATTACCTGAGTTCTTCAGATCTGTCACGGTTGGGCTTCATGAGTAGAAGGGGGGAGGTTCCCCAGATCCTGATATTTTATACAAAATTTTGTACAAGTTTTAAGATTTTATACAAGTTTTAAGAACTATGGTTTAATTCTCTAGACTATAGAAGGATGGCAGTGCTCTAAGGAATGTACTCTAGTGTCTTGCTGCTCCAAGTGTGGTCCTAAGAGAGCGTCAACAGCCACAACTGCGGATCGTCAGCAATGCAGCACCTTAGGTTTTCTGAATGAGTATCTGCGTTTTAACACCGATCTCTAGGTGACAGTTGTGCATATTAAAATATGAGAAGCCCTGTTCCAGGCGTCAGGAGATCAGATTTGACTTTGTACTCTGGCTCTGCCAAACGCTAATGTCCAATCCCGACTGGATTTTTAATATTGCACATTATAGGACATTAAACTACCAAACTCAGAATCAGAATGCTTGGGCTCTAGTTCTGAGCTGGACAGCAGTCAGTTGCTGACTTTGGCCAAATCTCTGAACCTGCACGGGTCTCTATTTCTTAGCCTGTAAAATAAAGGAGTAGATTCATCTTCTTTGAGCTCTGAATTTCCCTTTTGTTTCCCACACATGTGTTTTGTCACCACTTACCTCTTGAAATGCTCTCTTTTTGTCAAGGCCCACCAAATGTCTTCCAAACCCTGAAGCCCACACTGGTTTCTTTCATCTTTGAACTTCTATTATAATTTCTGTACTACTCAATTTATCCCTTTATTGTATACTAAAGTTTTCTGTAATTGTTTGATTTGCATATCTTGTTTTCCAAGCTTGAGACCATCCAAGCTATGTCTATTTCTTCTCTTATTAACGGTATCATAGCACAGGGCATGTAGTAGACGCCTAATAATTCTGAAGATTGGAGGCTGTGTTTTGAGAGAGGACATCTATATGTGACACATGAAAAGCCCCAATCTCCTTAGTTTTAAATTGGTCATGTTAAAACATATAAGCCCCAGTTGCTTTTAGAAGCAATCATCTTAATAGAATAACCTCAAAGGAAAGAATGTATTGAGCTATACTTCTGCCTCTCAGAATTTCCTTGTCTTTAGTAATTCGGAAATGTATGTATTCATATATATGTGTGTATATATATATGCATATGCATATACACACATCTATATAAAGCAAATTAAATTCTTTCACCAAAATAGTAAGACTATTTCCAAGTTAGTTACTAATAAGTTAGCTTGCCATTTCCAGCATAGCTAACAATACAAATACTGTGGTTCTCACTTGGAGAAAGAATTTTTAAAATAATCTTAAAATGACAGAGGACAGAAGACTCCTGTGTTAGAGCAAAAAGACTTCGTTACTTCCAGCACAGCAAGCCCCATGAGTATCCGCATATTTGTGTCAGTTCCCCTTGACCCCCAAGTCCCACAGAGGCAAAGCAGACAGTTGCAGATGAATGCCTGCACGCGCAGTGGGTCATGTTACAGGAGAGGAACCCTGAGTTTAGAGAACCTGAATCTTCTACAGTGCGCAGGCGCGTGCTATCTTTTGCTCCAGAGTTGTTCTTAGTAGTAAGTTTGTCTATCATTTGCTGCAAAGGGAGAAGCGATCTTACATTCTAAGGCTGTTTTCTATGTAAACATCTTTAACAAGATAGTGTGGGACGAACTGCTGTCAGGGATTAGTTTCATAAGAAGTGCAGGAATGCTAGCGATCCATTGAGAATTGTATTCCAAGAGTGTTATTCTTGATTCTGTATAATAAACAGATCAGAAACATTTTCAAGAGCTGTCCTATTAAAGCAACTTTTCTTAAGCTGTACAAAGTTCCAACATCCCTCTTTATGTGAGGCTGAAATTTGGGCTTGAGGTCAAATCAGAAATCTTTTACCTTGGGGCACAAATCATTGTCTTACTAAAATGCAAAAGAGAACTGCCCTCTAACCGTGGAGGGCTTAGTGGTTTGAAGTTGGTGACAGAGTAGCTATGTCTTTTGGAGCCCGAGAGTCTGATAGGAATGCACAGGTCGTTCTGACAAAAGGCAGCAGGATCACTTTTGTTGCTTGGGAAGTGGGATTTTGCTGCCCGTTTAGTACTAGATAATCAGGAACAGGGGGACAGCCAATCAGCCTGGGCTTCTAGCTGTGTTTGTGACTCTAGGCAGAGCATTGAGTCCAGGACACCGCACTTTCAAACATTCTAGACCAGTCAAAACATAAACAAAACAATGGGTTGGGCGTGAGCCGGACCTTGAGAGCAGCAGATAGCTGCTGAGTTCCTGTTTGCCTGCTTTCGGCCCAGGAGGAAGAATCCAGTGTTTTGGCCAGATGCTTATATCTCGAGAATCCCACATGATTCTTGTGATTAATATTGTTTCCTGTCATGTGTTCTAATTAAAAAAATGTTTAAGTTATCGTTGGGGGGGAGGAAAAGTCTGGATGCAGACTTTGATGTAACTTTTCACTGTGGGTTCTTTGGTGAGAGAAGGGTTTAGTGAGGTGTTTTCTAAGTGTCAGGTTGCATCATCATAATCTGAATTTAAGTTTTAATTTTGTCTTTTAAAACAATTTTATTTTGCCTGTATCTTTTGAGAAATCGACTAAAGGTTGTTTTCTTTTCTTTTCTTTTTTAATCAGTTACTTACAGTGCGTCCTTAGATGCTATTATTTCCAGTACAACCAGCAATACAAACACTGGGGTGCTGGCATGGAGAGAGAAATCAAAAAAGCATCTTAAAATGACGTCCTTCAACATTGCCCAGGGCATTCGTGCTTTTGATTACCACTCTCGGCTCAAGTTAATTGGTATGTAAAATAAATCATGATAACTATGTCTCAAGTTAATTGGTATGTAAAATAAATCATGATAACTATGTCTCAAGTTAATTGGTATGTAAAATAAATCATGATAACTATGAGGGACTCATCAATAGTCTGGGATGCATATCCGCACACATGGAGCCTCTTCGCCATGTTGCTTTATCGCCAGAGAGACCAACTTGAGCAGCTCACATTTTATTACGTCTGACAATGATGAATTATGATGTGTAGCGTATATGAACTACATTGGGGTGACAAGATGAGAAAGTTCCCCAGTGCTTTAATGAGTCTTTTTATCAGAATTGGTGGGGAATGTAAAATGACATAGAGAAAGAATGCAGTGTCTGCCTTCTGCCATCTTCCTAACCAAATGCTCAACCTATACATCATTTTCTTATGTGCGTGCGCACACACACGCACACACACTCACTTACTAGAGAAATGCAAAATGGAGAATGTTTTTCACCTTTCAGAATACAACTTCTAATGGTTTTTGAAAATTTTCAGATTTGTCCTTTAGCATACTAAAGGAGAGTTCTTTTTCTGATGTAAATTTTAGCTGAAGAAATAAGCGATAAAGGTTTTCAGGCATTATCTATTTAAATAAAATATTTAGGTATTTTGAAAGCTGATAATTTGATATATATGATATTAGTTCAAATATTATAAAAAAGTGAGGTATTATTTTAAAAATTAATAGGGTAGTACAGAGAATGAACATACATGGCCTACAGAATGGGTCATATTAACCCTCTTTCAAAAATTATCATTTATATAGAGTATTGATATCAGCTAAGCAGAGTCTCTAAAATTTCCAACAGTCACAGCTGACAATCACGGTAAAAAGAGACCTTGACTTTGAACTCAGGAATATGCCAACATCAGACTTTCAAGGAGGATTGTAGATTTATTAGAGAAAGCTGGAGGAGTTAGTGAATTGAGTTTGGGAGGACTCAAACATCAACCATTGCGTTGATTCATGGATTATTTCAGCCCCTTTATACTGATCGCTACCTTGTACCTGGCACAGTGCTGGTATTACATATTACGGTATGCAGTAACACTCAGGGTAAAATTTATCAGTTGTCTTACTAATTTCATACTATGGGGTAAAGACTTGAAACAAGCGTGGATTCACTTCCTCTTATTGCTATAACCCTTACACTGGGTATTAATCCAAATAGGGGTCTGCCATTTATGGCGATTCCATAAATGTGAATAAGTTCAGCTCCACAGTTGGCCCTAAACAAGGGAACGACAAAGAGGGCTCTGCTGAGTTTCCCCAGACCTGAAGAAGCACTGTGCTCCCAGTTTTTGATGTGCTCCCTGAATATAATCAATTTGTGTTAAAACAAAACAAAACAAAACTATTGCCTCAATAGAGCAGGTCAAACATATATTTCGGCTGCTTATTTGCTTGCAAATACTTGATTATTTACATGACAGTGAAAATAATTGGTTTCCTTACACTTTTTCATTAATTTGGGAACTTTAAATATTGTTTTAGTTCTCTCTTACCCCTGGGATAATTTTAACGTGGTCTGCACTCCTAGGCTGTGATGGATGTAGAGGGGGAACTTTGGGACTGGGAGAAGGATTTTCTGCCCTCCGGGTTGGGCTACTGCTTGCCTCTTAATGGAACTGTCTTGTCCTTTCACCCCATGCAGACTCCTTCTCCCCTCCACCCTGCATTTCAGCTATTTCCAGTGATAGCATTCATGCATTAGCCTGGGCTATTGGACAATGATAAGATTTTCCTTCCTTCAAGACAAGGGTGCATTAGTGCTCAGAAGGCTTTTATCTACCTACGGTGATATACGATGTGATATACTCGTTTCAAAAAAAAGTAGAGTATTCAAGTTATTAAAAACATTTTTTTTCTTTCTAATTCCGATTAGCAACTGCTGGCTTTAACAATGAAGTTTGCCTTTGGAACCCCTATGTTGTCTCTAAGCCGGTTGGTGTCCTTTGGGGTCACTCAGCCAGTGTAATAGCTGTCCAATTCTTTGCCGCAAGAAAACTTTTCATCTTCTCCAAAGATAAAGTTAGTAACAGTGTGCATTTAATTTATTTAGTTCTGCCTCCCCAGTTCCTATCCAAATCTATCTTTGGTCTGAAATTCCTCTTAGAGCTGGTATAGATTTTTATAATATAGTGACTTACTACTATGTTTTTGGAAATCTGTATTTTAAAAATGATACTGATGGTAATTTAGGAATAGTCCTGGGCAACTGGACAAGGTGTTTCATTAAAAAAAAATTGTTTTAAACCATGTACTCATAGATGTAATCCTTATTTTTGGGTTCTCAATAGGCCACATCTTGAGAGTTTCCAAAGTACTCACTAATCCAATAAAAATACAAAACAGAAATGGGAATGAGAAAATGTTGCTTTGATAAGATATAGAATTCTTGTTAATTGGCACAGCCAATTAACTATTGTTGCTTTTCCACTGAAGAGACCCAGTAAATTAGAAATCAAAGTTAATCTGAAGAATATCAAGTACATTAATAACATTTCAGTTAAATATATTAGCCCATTCTATTTGACAATATTGGTGCAAATTCTAAATATGGTGGAAAAAACATTGTACCAAAACCAGGTAGTCCCGGTTGTATCCTGATTACATTATTCACTACTCATATCTCCCAGAAAAATTTGTCTCTTATAATCTCATCTTGTGTTCCTCTGTAAAGCTTCTGTTTTACATAATGCCTGATATAGATCCAGTTAACATGTGATAGATTTCAAGAACAGAAATCTATGAAGAGAAGAAGGATGGGCAATAGGCTTATTGGGGACAGCCTCTGAGACTTTTTCAGTGACTCTGACTTTTAATTCTATTCTAAAGTGATACTTGTATATGTGAAAATTAAATAGAAAAAATAGAAATTCATCTTCAAATCCTTAGCCTCACCCTATGCATAAGTCCTGCCAAACTTGCTTATTTTACTGTATTACCTATCAGACCGTAAATCTCCTCCCTTCACCTGAAACTTCACCACTCAACTGCCAATGCTAGTTGATTCTACCATCAAATATATTTATCAGCCTCACCTCTCCCTCTCAACTGCCATTGCTCTAGTTCAAAATCTCATCCTCTTTTGAATTATTATCTTTCGACTTAGCTCATCCAAAACATTGCAAGGTTGCCTAACATGTCTCCCTTCTTGCATACGGGTCTGATTCCAATCTGCCCTTCATCCTGTTAATTAAGTGGTGTCTAAGAAAAAATCTTCAATACCTCCTCTTACCCTCATTCTAAATATCAGCTCTAAAATTCTTAAGCTTTTATATAAAGCCCTCCCCCAGTCTACCAGGCCCACCTCATTCTTGCTTTTCTCTTCCATTCATCTGATGCTCCGCATCACACTTTGCCTGTTTCCACCATGCTGCCTCATGGCTCTGCCACGTGCCCTTCTTTCTGCCTTCAGTTCCCTCTCCTCCATTCTCAACTGGCAAAAGCCTATTTATCCTTGAAGTTTCAGACTTTCTGGAGTCTTTCAGACAGACCTAGGTGTTTCTTTCTCTGCACTCCCATTGCACCTGTGTGTCCCTCCTTAGAACATGTGTTCTATTGTACTGAAATTGTAGTTAACTTTCCTAAGTAGGGTCAGTGTCTTTTCAGTTTGTACACTTGGTATCAGTCACAGTGCTTGGCACCTTGCAGTGTTTGTTCAGTGGTTTTTTTTTTTTTTTGGCTGCATTGGGTCTTCGTTGCTGCACGCGGGCTTTCTCTAGTTGCGGCAAGTGGGCTTCTCACTGCGGTGGCTTCTCTTGTTGCGGAGCACGGGCTCTAGGTTGACAGGCTCAGTAGTTGTGGCTCACAGGCTCTAGAGCACAGGCTCAGTAGTTGTGGCGCACAGGCTTAGTTGCTCTGTGGCATGTGGGATCTTCCTGGACCAGGGCTCGAACCTGTGTCCCCTGCATTGGCAGGCAGATTCTTAACCACTGCGCCATCAGGAAGCCCCAGTGATTATTTTTTGACAGTTTGAAGTGAATACATATTACTGTGAATCTTAAATACCAAAGAAAGTCAGAATGAAGACTTTTCTGATGCCTTAGCTTTTAGTTGTTCTATTTTCTGAGATCTTTTAGCACTTTGTTCTAACTCCCATTATTGAATTTGTTTTTTAAAATATTTATTTATTTGTGGGTTTTTTTTGGCTGCCTCAGATCTTAGTTGCATGTGCAGGATCTTTCCGTGTGGTGTGTGGGCTCTTTGTTGCTGTAGTTGTGGCCTGCGGGCTTAGTTGCCCCACGGCATGTGGGAATCTTATTTCCCTGACCAGGGATCGAACCGGCATCCCCTGCACTGCAAGACGGATTCTTAACCACTGGACCACCAGGGAAGTCCCCCATTATTGAATTTAACACAGCCTGACATGTATACTTGAAGGTTGTATATGTATACTCTATCTTTCACTGTATTTTGAGTGCTTAAAGACAAAGATTATTTGTTGAATTCATTTTTGTGTTTCCCAGTATCTAGAACATATTAATATACATTAAATACATGTTGAATAAAGCATATAAAATAGTGTAACTATCAACTAACCAACAGGATTCACGAGGTTTGGAACTCTCTTTTTGGGTTGTGCCATATACATAGTAGGTCCTCAATAAATCTTAGTTAAATGAACAAATCTTTATCAAAGCTAAATATGAAAGAAATAACAGATATTTTATCATTATAGAATTCCCTGAAAGGTGTTATAACTTTAAAAGCAAGTGAAAAAAATGTTCTTAGAGTCAGAATTGATTGTGTATAGCTATCATCAATGTTAAGACTACCTGGTCTCTTTCAAGTCAGTTTTATCATCCTATTTTTGCTTTGACTTTTAAACCATTACATTTTAATGAAGCTTGTCATGCCGTCTTTCACATTAGTCTAAATCCATATCACTTCGATAAATGCATAATAATCTTAGCCTGTATATCTTCACAACAAACAACAGAGCTTTCAGCTACCAGGTTAAGCCTTTGTTTTATTGCATAAAATTCTTTTGGATATTTTATAGGACTAGGGTTAATTTAGGGAACAGGGAAAATGAGAGAAAGCATTCTTTTTTTCAAAGAGCCTTTGATTGAACCATATTTTGGTCTATGAATTGCTAAATTAGAGGATTTTCAGACCAAAGAAATTTAGATCCAAATAATTTCCTGAGACTTACTTCAGTTCTTTTTTGGAAAACTTCTCTATTGTGCTTTCCAGTGATTATTAAACAATAAGTTTATCCCTATAGCATTTGGTATAAGTAATAGTCCAATTGCATTTTGCTTTGGACTCCTAAATTGTCTCCTAAGATGGCAATCACCGATGGCAAGGCCCTGCTGGGAGCCAGTAACTTGGTCATTTAGAGGAGGAATCACCATGGGAGTAAAAGGATTTTCAAAGCCTCTGGGACATATCTCAACCAGTGAATCTGATTAGGCTTTTCTATCGCTCCTAACTCTTCTCTCCTGGGCTACTTATCCTGATTTGGCCACCAGAATCAGATCAGTTTGTAACTTAATCTTTTGTTTGAGGTTTTGATTTTTCTCAGAGTCTGGTTTCTGTATTGTGCACCCAAGGTTGGGAAGGAAAGTTCAAAGACTCTTGTGCTGGTGACTAGCTCTTACCTGTGTGTCTTCATTCCCCTTCTGCGTACCCTCTCTCCTCAACTTTCCTCTATCCATCCAGAGACAAAGCCACTTTCATTTTGTTTAAATTATGCCAAGTAAACAGATGAATGCTCTTCTGTAAAAATTACAAATGAGAAAGCATGTAGTACAAGAAGTGAATATCCCTTTTCTTCACTCCCCCTTCAAATCAATCCCTCTTCCAAGAAATATCTATTATTAACACGATGTGTATTGTCTTATATTTATATCACATACTTACATACTATAACATATTGTGTTATAATAATATGTGGTGTTATAATTTATTATTATATACTGTATACCATCCTATGTGTGTATACAAATACAAGGTAGTATTTATTATTAATTTTTATGTAAGTGGCATCACGTGAGACATACTTTCTTGCAACTTGCTTTTCCCTAAACAATATCTCCTGGAGATCTTTCAATGTGAGTATACATAGACCTGAATTTTTACCTGCTACATAGTAATTCATAGTATGGATGGTCATAATTTAATTATTCAATCACCTGTTGATTATAATAGATATTATCTCTAACCAACTGTCACACATACACACACACATTTACACACACATGCACACATACATCTTTAAGACCACATAACTAATTTCTTGTGATATGTTCTTTGAGATACATTTCTAGAAGTGATGCTATTGGGTCAACAGGGATTCAATTCTTAAAGGATGGTTTAGATGCAGGAATATTGTTCCAGTTGGTATACACGTCAGAGGTGTGTAAAGGTGTTTCTTTCCCCACATTCTTGTCAATGATAGATACCACTAATGTGTTCATTCTTTTGTGAATCTAATGGACAAAAAATTAGGATGAATTTCTTCAATTATTTATTAGCCATTTATATTTCTTGTTTTTTGTGCATTATCTGATCAAGCCCTTTATCCTATCAACTGGACTCGGGAATACTATCAATAGTAGTAGTTTGAAAAATATATTGAATATCCTTTATTATATATGATGCAAATATCTTGTCTCTTTCAAGCATACATCTTTTAACTTTATGTGATTTTTTTTTTTTTTTTTTTTTTTTTTTGCGATATGCGGGCCTCTCACTGTTGTGGCCTCTCCCGTTGCGGAGCACAGGCTCCAGACGTGCAGGCTCAGTGGGCATGGCTCACGGGCATAGCCACTCCGTGGCATGTGGGATCCTCCTGGACCGGGGCACGAACCTGTATCCCCTGAATCGGCAGGCGGACTCTCAACCACTGCGCCACCAGGGAAGCCCTGTTTATGTGATTTTTATCATTCAAAAGTTTTAAATTTTTATGAAGTTGAGTCTAAGAAATGATTTTCTTTGTGGCTCTGGTTTTATATCTAGCTCTGGAACATGTTCCACAATTCATATTTATAGAGGTGTTCTCCTTTAGTTTCTGCTAATACTTATTCTGTTGTCGAATTTTATTTTTTGCATTTAACTTGGCAGTTTATTTTTGTGTAAAATGTTTTTTTTTCTACAAATGGACATCCAAGGTTTTTTTGAATAATTTCTTTTGAAAAATTTTTCTCCCTCACTGGTTTGAAGTTCCATTGTTATCATTTGAATTTCCAGGTATACATGAATTTGTTTCTGGATGCTTTATTCTTTCCATTAGTCTATTTGCCTTTTCCTGCGTAAGTACACCACTGCTTTAACCAGCATAGCTTTATTGTATGTTTTGATAATCTGGTAGAGAAATTCCTACTTCTGTGGGGTTTTTTTGTTTTTAATTTTAACAATCCTCTGGCATCTTATCCTTCTAAGTAAATGTTAGGATCAGTATTCATGTTTCATGAAAAACCATATTAATTTTTGGATTGGATTTACATTGAATTTGATAGGTGACATCTTTAAAATATTGAGAAAGTACACCCTGTATTTATCCATTTATTCATTTTTTTAAATGCCTTTCAGAAAAGTTGTACAAAAATTTCCCATTCCTTATTGAGGTTTCTCCTGCACATTTCAGGTGGCATCTTATCATATTCTTGACTTTTATGGGAATGTTTATAATGGGATGTGCCCACTTTCTATATAACCTATACATTTAGTTTTAAAATGTAACAATTTTTTCCTAAAACGTTTTTTAACTGCCTGGTAATTTTGTATGCTCTTTTGTTGTTTGCTCATTTAGGGGATTTTGACTTTTAGCTCTTTAATTTCATATCAATTACTGCATTTTCTTATCAAATAATTCTAATACCTGGAGTCCTTGGGGATCCAAATTAGATATTTACTATTCTGATGATTCTTCGTCATGGTGAATTGTTCCTTATTGTTTCCTTTCTATGTTTGGTATCTTTTATTGTTACCTCATTTTTTGCTATTGCTAAACTATAGGCATTCTGAGGAATGAAATTGAAAATGCTTTCCTCCAGAGAAGATTTGTGTTTGCTTCTGCAGAATGAAAATGAGTAAAGCTACTGTCCTGAGGCTACTGCATTTTCCTTATTTGTTATCCTTTTAAATTTATTTATTTATTTATTTTTGGCAGTGTTGGGTCTTTGTTTCTGTGCGAGGGCTTTCTCTAGTTGCGGTGAGCGGAGGCCACTCTTCATCACGGTGCGCGGGCCTTTCACTGTCGCGGCCTCTCCTGTTGCAGAGCACAGGCTCCAGACGCACAGGCTCAGTAGTTGTGGCTCACGGGCCTAGTTGCTCCACGGCATGTGGGATCTTCCCAGACCAGGGCTTGAACCCGTGTCCCCTGCATTGGCAGGCAGATTCTCAACCACTGCGCCACCAGGGAAGCCCCTGTTGTCCTTTTAATTGAACAGTCTTGCCTCAGTGCCTCCGACTCACTGCTGGTCCAAGGCTTAGGCTCCTGGTTATAGTTTTTACTTTTTTATTTTTATACAGCAGGTTCGGTCTTATTAGTTATCTGTTTTATACATATTAGTGTATATATGTCAATCCCAATCTCCCAATTCATCCCACCACCACTCCCCACGCCGCTTTGCCCCCTTGGTGTCCATATGTTTGTTCTCTACATCTGTGTCTCTATTTCTGCCTTGCAGACTGGTTCATCTGTACCATTTTTCTAGATTCCACATATATGCGTTAATATACAATATTTGTTTTTCTCTTTCTGACTTACTTCACTCTGTACTAAAGTCTCTAGGTCCATCCATGTCTCTACAAATGACCCAATTTCATTGCTTTTTATGGGTGAGTAATATTCCATTGTATATATGTACCACATCTTCTTTATCCATTCGTCTGTCCATGGACATTTAGGTTGCTTCCATGACCTAGCTAATGTAAATAGTGCTGCAGTGAACATTGGGGTGCATGTGTCTTTTTGAATTATAGTTTTTTCTGGGTATATGCCCAGTAGTGGGATTGCTGGGTCATATGGTAATTCTAATTTTAGTTTTTTAAGGAACCTCCAGACTGTCCTCCATAGTGGCTGTATCAATTTACATTCCCACCAACAATGCAAGAGGTTTCCCTTTTCACCACACCCTCTCCAGCATTTATTCTTTGTAGATTTTCTGATGATGCCCATTCTAACTGGTGTGAGGTGATACCTCATTGTAGTTTTGATCTGCATTTCTCTAATAATTACTGATGTTGAACAGCTTTTCATGTGCCTCTTGGCCATCTGTATGTCTTCTTTGGAGAAATGTCTATTTAGGTCTTCTGCCCATTTTTGGATTGGGTTCTTTGTTTTTTTTAATATTGAGCTGCATGAGCTGTTTGTATATTTTGGAGATTAATCCTTTGTCTGTTGATTCATTTGCAAATATCTTCTCCCATTCCGAGGGTTGTCTTTTCGTCTTGTTTATAGTTTCCTTTGCTGTGCAAAAGCTTTTAAGTTTCATTAGGTCCCATTTGTTTATTTTTGTTTTTATTTCCATTTCTCTAGGAGGTGGGTGAAAAAGGATATTGCTGTGATTTATGTCATAGAGTGTTCTGCTGATGTTTTCCTCTAAGAGTTTTATAGTGTCTGACCTTACATTTAGGTCTTTAATCCATTTTGAGTTTATTTTTGTGGATGGTGTTAGGGAGCGTTCTAATTATTTTCTTTTACATGTAGCTGTCCAGTTTTCCCAGCAGCATTTATTGAAGAGGCTGTCTTTTCTTCATTGTATATTCTTGTCTCCTTTATCAAACATAAGGTGACCATATGTGCATGGGTTTATCTCTGGGCTTTCTATCCTGTTCCATTGATCTATATTTCTGTTTTTGTGCCCGTACCATATTGTCTTGATTACTGTAGCTTTGTAGTATCGTCTGAAGTCAGGGAGTCTGATTCCTTCAGGTCTGTTTTTTTGTCCCTCAAGACTGCTTTGGCTATTTGGGGTCTTTTGTTGTTCCATACAAATTGTAAGACTTTTTTGTTCTAGTTCTGTAACAAATGCCATTGGTAATTTCATAGAGATTACATTGAAACTGTGGATTGGTTTGGGTAGTAGTGTCATATTTCACAATATTGATTCTTCCAATCCAAGAACATTGTATATCTCTCCATGTGTTTGTGTCATCTTTGATTTCTTTCAGTAGTGTCTTATAATTTTCTGATTACACGTCTTTTACCTCCTAAGGTAGGTTTATTCCCAGGTATTTTATTCTTTTTGTTGCAACGGTGAATGGGAGTGTTTCCTTAATTTCTCTTTATAATCTTTCATTGTTAGTGTATAGGAATGCAAGAGATTTCTGTGCATTAATTTTGTATCCTGCAACTTTATCGAATTCATTGATTAGCTCTAGTCATTTTCTGGTGGCATTTTTAGGATTATCTATGTATAACATCATGTCATCTGCAAACAGTGACAGTTTTACTTCTTTTCCAATTTGTATTCCTTTTATTTCTTTTTCTCCTCTATCGTGGCTAGAACTTCCAAAACTATGTTGGATAATAGTGGCGAGAGTGGACATCCTTGTCTTGTTCCTGATCTTAGTGGAAATGCTTTCAGATTTTCACCATTGAGAATGATGTTTGCTATGGGTTTGTTCTATATGGCCTTTATTATGTTGAGGTAGGTTCCCTCTATGCCCACTTTCTGGAGAGTTTTTTATCCTAAATGGGTGTCGAATTTTGTCAAAATATTTTTCTGCATCTATTGAGATGATCATATGGTTTTTATTCTTCAATTTGTTAATACGGTGTATCACATGGATTGATTTGCGTATATTGAATAATCCTTGCATCCCTGGGATAAATCCCACTTGATCATGGTGTATGATCCTTTTAATGTGTTGTTGGATTCTGTTTGCTAATATTTTGTTGAGGATTTTTGCATCTATATTCATCAGTGATATTGGTCTGTAATTTTCTTTTTTTGTAGTATCTTTGTCTGGTTTTGGTATCAGGGTGATGATGGCCTCATAGAATGAGTTGGGGAGTGTTTCTTTCTCTGCAGTTTTTTGGAAGAGTTTGAGAAGGATGGGTGTTAGCTCTTCTCTAAATGTTTTATAGAATTCACCTGTGAAGCCATCTGGTCCTGGACTTTTGTTTGTTGGAAGATTTTTAATCACAGTTTCAATTTCATTACTTGTGATTGGTCTGTTCATATTTTCTATTTCTTCCTGGTTTAGTCTTGGAAGGTTATACCTTTCTAAGAATTTGTCCATTTCTTCCAGGTTGTCCATTTTATTGACATAGAGTTGCTTGTAGTAGTCTCTTAGGTTGCTTTGTATTTCTGCGGTGTCCATTGTAACTTCTTTTTCGTTTCTAATGTTATTGATTTGAGTCCTCTCCCTCTTTTTCTCGATGAGTCTGGCTAAAGGCTTATCAATTTGTTTATCCTCTCAAAGAACCAGCTTTTAGTTTTATTGATCTTTACTATTGTTTTCTTTGTTTCTATTTCATTTATTTCTGCTCTGATCTTTATGATTCTTTCTACTAACTTTGGGTTTTATTTGTTCTTCTTTCTCTAGTTCCTTTAGGTGTAAGGTTAGATTGTTTATGTGAGATTTTTCTTGTTTCTTCAGGTAGGCTTGTATTGCTATAAACTTCCCTATTAGAACTGCTTTTGCTGCATCCCATAGGTTTTGGATCATCGTGTTTTCATTGTCATTTGTCTCTAGGTATTTTCTGATTTCCTCTTTGATTTCTTCAGTGATCTCTTGGTTATTTAGTAACGTATTGTTTAGCCTCCATGTATTTGTGCTTTTTATGGGTTTTTTTTTCCCTGTAATTGATTTCTAATCTCATAGCGTTGTGGTCAGAACAGATGCTTGATGTGATTTCAATTTCTTAAATTTACTGAGGCTGGATTTGTGACCCAAGATGTGATCTATCCTGGAGAATGTTCCGTGTGCACCTGAGAAGAAAGTATAATCTGCTGTTTTCAGATGGAATGTCCTATAAATATCAATTAAATCTATCAGGTCTACTGTGTCACTTAAAGCTTGTGTTTCCTTATTAATTTTCTGTCTGAATGATCTGTCCATTGGTGTAAGTGAGGTGTTAAATTCCCCCACTATTATTGTGTTACTGTCGATTTCCTCTTCTATAGCTCTTAGTATTTGCCTTACGTATTGAGGTGCTCCTATGTTGGATGCATATATATTTATAATTGTTATATGTTCTTCTTGGACTGATCCCTTGATCATTATGTTGTGTCCTTCCTTGTCTCTTATAACATTCTTTATTTTGAAGTCTATTTTATCGGATATGAGTATTGCTGCTCCAGCTTTCTTTTGATTTCCATTTTTATGGAATATCTTTTTCTATCCCCTAATTTTCAGTCTGTATGTGTCCCTCGGTCTGAAGTGGGTCTCTTGTAGACAGTATATATATAGGTCATCTTTTTGTATCCATTCAGTGAGCCTCTGTCTTTTGGTTGGAGCATTTAATCCATTCACATTTAAGGTAATTATTGATATGTATGTTCCTATTACCATTTTCTTAATTGTTTTAGGTTTCTTTTTTTTTTTTTTTTTTTTTTGGTGGTACGTGGGTCTCTCACTGTTGTGGCCTCTCCTGTTGCGGAGCACAGGCTCCAGACGTGCATGCTCAGCGGCCATGGCTCACAGGCCTTGCTGCTCCGCGGCATGTGGGATCTTCCCAGACCAGGGCACGAACCTGTGTCCCCTGCATCGGCAGGCAGATTCTCAACCACTGTGCCACCAGGGAAGCCCTAGGTTTCTTTTTGTAGGTCCTTTTCTTCTCTTGTATTTCCCACTTAGAGAAGTTCCCTTAGCATTTTTTTGTACAGCTGGTTTGGTGGTGCTGAATTCTCTTAGCTTTTGCCTGTCGGTAAAGCTTTTGATTTCTCCGTTGAATGTGAATGAGATCCTTGCTGGGTAGAGTATCCTTGGTTGTAGGTTCTTCCTTTTCATCACTTTAAATATATCATGCCACTCGCTTCTGGCTTGTAGAGTTTCTGCTGAGATATCAGCTGTTAACCTTATGGGAGTTCCCTTTTATGTTATTTGTTATTTTTCCCTTGTTGCTTTTAATAATTTTTCTTTGCCTTTAATTTTTGTCAATTTGATTACTATGTGTCTCAATGTGTTTCTCCTTGGGTTTATCCTGCCTGGCACTCTCTGTGCTTCCTGGACTTGGGTGGCTATTTCATTTCCTATGTTAGGGAAGTTTTGACTATAAACTCTTCAAATATTTTCTCAGGTCCTTTCTCTCTCTCTTCTCCTTCTGGAACCCCTATAATGCTAATGTTGGTGCATTTAATGTTGTCCCAGAGGTCTTTTAGGCTGTCTTCTTTTCTTTTCATTCTTTTTCTGTATTCTGTTTGTGGCAGTGAATTTCATCATTATGTCTTCCGTGTTACTTACCCATTCTTCTGCCTCAGTTATTCTGCTTTTGATTCCTTCTAGTGTATTTTTCATTTCAATTATGGTATTGTTCATCTCTGTTTGTTAATTCTTTTAGGTGTTTGTTCTTTAATTCTTCTAGGTCTTTGTTAAACATTTCTTGCATCTTCTCGATCTTTCTGAGGTCTTGGATCATCTTTACTATCATTATTCTGAATTCTTTTTTGGAAGGTTCCCTATGTTCACTTCATTTGGTTGTTTTTCTGAGGTTTTATCTTTTTCCTTCATCTGGTACATAGTCCTCTGCCTTTTCATTTTGTCTGTCTTTCTGTGAATATGGTTTTTGTTCCACAGGCTACAGGATTGTAGTTCTTCTTGCTTCTGCTGTCTGCCCGCTCTCCTGGTTATAGTCTACTCATTTATGCCTACTGTTCACTGTCTCCTTGTGAAGTTTGCTTCTTTTTTTCCTCCTTCTTCTTTTGGACCTGTGGAGATTGTCTCCAATCCCTGAAGGTCCAGCAAGGCAGCAGAAATTATGTTTTATTCAGAGTTGTTTTTCTTTGAAGCAGGAAGGCCCCCCACAGAAACCTAGTCTGGAATGATAATTGAACCAAGATTCCCTTGTTCTAGCTGGTTTTCGCTTACTTTCTTCAAAGCAGTTGTTAGTATAAATATTGAGTTAAAAAAAGAAAGAAAAAAATTTAAAATGTTTAGGTTTACTTTGTGAAGTAAAAGAGGAACAGTGATCTTTGAAAGGCAGTTAGAAAACTTTTGTTTAAAGACTGCGAAAAATTCTGTTATGTTTTTCAGTGTTTGTGAGCAATGATAATAGCAAAAAAATCAATTTAACTGAAATTTAAGAATTCCCCAAAGGACTTTTGTTCTGAAAAGAAAGCCAATTAAATAAAATGTTGATATTAGTTAAATTTATTGCTGAACTTCAACTGGGAAATTAATGAGATTTTTGCAGAACAATTCATAGCATTAAGAAACATTTTGACTTTTTCAAGGTCAATGATAGAATACACAAACACACACACGATAGAAATCTGTGTCCTAGAGCTGTATGTCTTCTTTCTTTTTTGTTGAAAAGAATGAAAAAAAGATGATAATGGCTATGGTAACAATTTAACAATGAATAGCACAAGAGAAGATTTTAACCTTCCACTAATATTTTAAGGTGGACCTCAATCCTGAGGACAAAAATGGCAAAGATATTTCTTAAAGGAAGATCTGTTATATTACTTCAAGATCAAAACATTAGCTGAGCTATTCAGTAGAATATGTGTGCTATGTCAAACAAAATTGCCTTTAAGCATTCACTGATTATGCCTTTGTGGATTATCCAAAGGCTTAAATTCTAAATAAATAGACTTGTTAATACATAAAGGTATATTCAGGAAAGCCAATGCCCTCAGTTCCTGTTATCCTATTATCTGCAAGTAGGCTATCCATTTTTGTGGATTATCCCGAAGAGCTGGGCTGCTGCACTGCTGTCTTCAAAATCCCCTTAGCGATATATACTCTTTCTCTCTTTTTCTTATTGTCATTTTATATCTATGCCCTACAGGATGGTAGGAGTTAGTAGCAAATATTTGATGCAGCCAAACAAATCTCATTTTGATGCAGTTCTCTAAGTCTGTCTTCTACTTTTCCCTCACTTTTATATCATTATTGGAAATTATGAATCTTTTTTCCCCCTAACTACTTTGAATTAAATTTGGACATGTTGCTAATATGTACATAATGCTGATTTGGTTTTAAAAAGTGCACTGAAAACAGATTCTGTATCCATCCATACATATATTTTTGTACCCACCCATCCATGAAGTTACCCATTTATAATTCTAATATTTATAGGATAAAAGAAAAGTTTTGTTAATTTATTTATTATTTATTTATTATAGTTTTATTATGCCTATGTGAAGTGATTCTGTCCATCTCTGGCAGGGGGCAGGAAGAACTTTTTTGTAAAATTAGACTACATTTCTTTAGCCCAATCTTCACAATACACCTTCTTGAAATTGCTTCAGTTGTTGTTATTTTGGAATCTATAGATAATGGATTGAGCAATTTCAGTACATTCTAGACAAAATTAACAGAATTTTAGAGCTGGTGGCGTCCCCTTCCGTATAAAGGTGAGAAAATGGAGAAGTAATATAATATACCTAAGCTGACAGACCTGAGGAATATTAAAACTAGGATCGAGATGACTGGAGTCTGGAGTCCCAATCCACTGGTTTCTAGTGCTAGTGTATATGAATAGCACAGGATTTGCTTTTATAATCCTGCATTATTAACTGGGTAACAGTTGAAACAAGATAAAGATTAAGTAGAAAAATAAGTCCTCATCATTATGTGAAAAGCTAAATTTTGCCTTGATATAAAATCACAAGCTTGGATGCTTACTCCTCCTAATACTATAAACATGGAGATGAAGTAAAGAGCCCCTATATACAGCATTTCAAGGACTAGGCTTAGTAAGTCTGAGTTTGGACAAGCATCACAAGTTCTCAGGTATCATGATGAAAATCGAAAGTACAGTTTAGATAAAAATATATGGAAAATAGAAATTAAAAAATAATCAGTTCCTCAATTATAATTTTTAAGCCTGGGTGTTTACCAATTTCTTTATTTTTCCTACTAAGAATAAAGAAAACTTCTCTAGGATATCGGAATGGAAAATGATATTAAATATACTCCTTTCTGAAATATGACCTAATTCTATTTCAGAAGTCAATTTGAATACAAAAAAAGGAAAATCAAGGATTCTCAAATATTAACTAGATATTTAAGTGATATTTTGCAAAAGGACTTGATTAATAAAATAAAATTAATGTGAGATTTTTTCTTGATTAAAAAGATATAGACTGAATAGGGGAGTACAGTTATCTGGTTTAAAGCCAAGCCACATGGTATTACTGATTAAGCTGAGAGAAAGATGTCTTGTTCAAGGAGATTAGCATTGATCTTAAAACCAAATTGAGAAGTTAAAGTACAATACAATGAAAATACTTGGGAAATTTAAAAAAAAAAAACCAAAAAACTAATACCTGAGCCCCATCCTCAGAGAGTCTGATTTAATAGGTTTGACAAAAGTCTCAAACATAAGCAATTTCTAAACAGCATAGGTGTTTCTAATGTCAAGATTAAGAACCACTGGTATAGAATGTGAAGTGTAGAAAAAATTGAAAACCATATGGGAGGTCACCTACCATGATACGATTTCTGGGAGAATGCTGAAACACTGTTTTATACATTGATGACAGTATATAAATGTTGTTAGCTTTGGTTCTCAGCAGAAAGAAAAATTAGAGAATTAAAGATGGAAGGGGACTTAGTAGGATCACTAATTACGAGAGTCAAGGGTTCTTCAAGGGAAGAAGGGAAAGAAGAAAAGTAAAAACTAATTTTAAGAAAAATTAATGAATATACACTTTTGCTTAAAAAATGCACCTCTAATTTTAATTGCTAATAGCAAGAACTCACCTGTCATAGAGTAGAGGTTATCACTCATCTATTTTTAATTTTTCATTTTATTTATGTGACTAAATGTTAATGAAATATTAAAGTCGACATAAATGATTTGAACAACATGCAGAAAATGATTCTGGGGAAATTATAGTCCATGAATACTGTTGAGTTATTGTTAATCTATACTCAACCATGCCCCAGAGTATTTTTCTGAAATGAAGTTAATTTCAGTTTTTTAGGAGGGAGTCCATACCAAACAAGACAGGATTTTGAACAATGATGATATGACTATTGTAAGTTATATGAGTGTTTGAGAACGATCTAGATGCATCTAATCTTAGATGCAGCTAATCTATGTGGTTTTAACATTCAAAATAATAGCTTATCAATCCTATTTATATTTAGAACACTTTGAAATATATTTGCAAGTCTTAGTTCTTATAGAGTTTATATTTTTGAGGATAAACATTTTCTGGAGAGTGGCCAGAATGTTTTAAATAAAAATAGTAAGGTTTAAGAACTAGAATAAGTTGTTTAATAAAAAATTCTTGCCAAGAAAACCCAATTTACTTTATAAATATATATTCTTGGGATTAGAGGGATTGGTAATGCTGCTTATCTGGTAGAATTTGACTAGGTCAGTTTAAGTTTGTTATAAGTGTTAGTAAATGGAGAGGTTACCCTATACATCAAGCATACTCATTTCTGCAAGATGTTTGAAAAAGTCTCATAAAATTTCAATGTGAATTAGATGAGATCTGCAATTGGGTAAATAACCATGTAGAAGTGAGGCAAGCTTTTTTATGGAAGTGTTATAGTTTTGGACTTATCCTAGCTAATATTTTTAACAGTGAGTGGGATAAAAACATAGTTGTTAAATGAACCACAACCTTCAACAAATTAAGAAAATATCTATTGACCATCTACTGTATTCCATGGGATGTGTGGACACATCAGGGAGGAATTATCAATATAATAGAATTAGGATTCAAAATTATATCTTTACACTTTGAAACTAGAAAAATCCTAGTTTTAGCTTACAACATCAGATTTTTGAAGGTAGGATGGTAGATGTCTGGCTTGATTATTTGTTCATGGGAATAAGATTTAGAGTTTTGCTCAGTCAGGACCCCAAGGTAAGGGCAATGCATGTTGGAGTGGCTTAATCAGCTCACGTAAAAGTAGGCTGCTTTAAAGAAGTCACAGTGCCTGTAACAGTGGTTAGAACACACCTGAAATATTGGCTCAATTCTGAGCACTTTGCTTAAAAGGTCCTTGAGGACCCTAAGGTATTCATTTTACATATTAGTGAGCAGAGAGATACTGTCTTATATTGATAGTGCAGTAATTAATGTGTAAGTGTATTATTTTAAAGCATAGTAACAATAGGACTAAAAAAATACAATGTTTAGATTGGGGCAATGGGAAGAGAAAGGGAGAAAATGAGTGTAAGTAACTGCATTACTTTCAGAGGAGAATGTCATTCAATGTATGATTAATATATGCTGTGTTCACGCACGTGCGTGCGCGCGCACACACACACACACACACACACACACACACAGCTACTATTTGGTGTTACGGGGAAAACCATAACTCAAAAAAAGTTAAAGAAGGCTGTCTCTGAGGAGTGGGACTTGAGGCCGAGAGGGATGGGTTGAAGAAAAATCCCTTCGGTGCTATTGCATTTTACACCATGGACATATCTTATTATATTTTTTAAAAGGTAAACAAAGCCTGGATGACCATCCTCCCCTGGAGAGAAAATGGAAAAAAAAGACAAAGTGAGAGAATCAAGAGGCTGCCATGGTGGAGGGGGATCTAAAAATGATGTTATGATGTTGAAAGAACGGGGGCCATTTACCCTGGATAAAGAGGTATACGAAGAGGCTTATGTAGGAAAAGACAGTAGGATAGAATCAAAAGGTAGAAGAGGACATCTTTGGCTAATCATAATGACTACTCTAGGGATTCCTATCCCATGGGATATCAGGATCTGTATGGGAGATGTGTGTGTCTATGTATCCAAAGAAATTATGTGGAAAATTGTGTGCATGTATGGGTATATGCATTTAGGAGGAGGGGATGGACCATCGTTTTCAAATGATTTTTTTTTCCCCCAAAGGAGTATATGATTTAAAATAGGTTAAAAACTACTGGGTAGCCTGCCCTATGGAGTAATAAACACTCGTGTAAACAGAGGTCATCTTTTATAGATAATTTAAAATAATTCTCATACTGGATAAGATGCACTAGTTTATTTGAAAGAAACTTTTTTGCTCTTAGGTTCTAATGTTTATACAGTAAAAAGAATAAAATACACTTAATAATGAAAAAAAAAAATTTACTGAACACTGACCACATACTGGTCATCATGCTAAATGCTTGACATGGGCTCTCATTCACTCTTCATAGCATCAGATTAGGTAGGTACCACATCAAAAACTCAGAGAGACAAACAAACTTACTAGAGGTCACCCTGCAGTAAGGGATAGAGCCAAAATCAGAACCCCAAAAGTTTGGCCCTAGAGCTGGCCCGCTGGCCCCTATTGGAGAGGATTTTCACTGTCTTCACTCTGACTCTCCCTCACTGCCCTGTGTTAATTCTGCACCATGACTGACAGTGGCAACACTTGCATCTGCAAAGCTGCTCTTCCCATTTCCTTCAGTGTTTATCTTGTTCCATCTGCATGTCATTTTTTGTGTCTTAATTATCTGTGTTTTATCTAAACTTGATTTCATTTAATAACAAGTCTTTTATTTCATCAAAAAATATATACATATATTATCTGTCTACCTATCTATCTATCTATCGAAAGAGGTTGTATTCGTTTTCTATTGCTACTGTGACAGATAACCACAAACTCAGTGGTTTGAAACAACACACCTTTAATGTTTTGTAGGTTAGAATTCCAGCCTGGGTCTCACTAGGCTAAAATCAAGGTACTCCAAGGGCTGTCTTCTTTTCTGGAGGTTCTGGGGGAGAATCGTTTCCTTGCCTTCTCCAGCTCTCCTGGTTCATGGCCCCCCCTTTCTCCTTTCTTGAAGCCAGGAACATTAGGTAGAGTCCATCTCACATCCCATCACTCTGATCTCCCTTGTGATTACATTGGACTTGCCCAAATCAACCAGGATAATCTCTCCATCTCAAAGGCCTTAATTTATGGCATCTGCAAAATCTCTTTTGGCATGTAAGATAGCATATTCACATTTTCCAGGGATTAGGACGTGGGCATCTTTGAAGATGATTACTCTGCCTATCATAAGCACCTACTAAATGCATGCGCTTTTCTGGGGACTGAGACAAAACACAGTCCCTTCCCTAGAAGAGATTACAGTTGAGGAGATACTGAAACAGAGAAGGGAAATACAAAAAAATATGTGCTATGAGAGAAGTGTGAACAATTACAGCACTATGCAGAGCCTGCCTGGGATCGAGGGTGAGCTAGAGAAAATCTGGCTAAAAAATTAGAATTATTCTTGACATACTCCTGTGACTTTGTTACGTTTCATGCAGGTTTTGAGACTCTGGGATATTCGGCACCAGCTGTCCATCCAGAGGATAGCTTGTTCTTTCTCCAAAAGTCAGGACTTCAGATGTCTCTTCCACTTTGATGAAGCCCACGGACGGCTTTTCATCTCATTTAATAACCAGCTAGCATTGCTGGCAGTGAAAAGTGATTCCGGCAAGAGGGTGAAAAGCCACAAGAAAGCAGTCACTTGTGTGCTTTACAATTCAGTCTTGAAGCAGGTAATGATGTTTTTCTGTCACTCTCCTGACATGTCCCCACATCCAGAGGCTTATTTCCTTAATTCAATCTAAGGACAAATATAGAAAAGGAAATGTGGAAAAGAAATGATTTAATAACTGTTGCATTTCTGCAATAATGTGTATTCAGGTGGATTTGAAGAGTGATTTCATTTTCAACCAGTGACCACAGCAGCACTGATAGAGTTACTAGGAGGAAACATTCCAGCTAAAACAAACACAACGTGGAATGTAATTGAACTTATCTTTGTTACCCGCTAGTTTGGGTTTTGATGCCAAACGCAAGTGAACCTGGCTGTAAAATTCCCTTTTATGAACACCATCCTCCTGCATCCCCATGGAAAGATCTGAAATATGCATGAAATGTAATTAGCAAAGATCCATTTTGCCGGCATGGTTTAGGCAAGTGGCTCACAGTGGCAGCCCGGAATGTATTCATAATAAAATGATTCAGTTAAATGTGGTGCCACTTGGTATGCAGTGCGAGTGTTGTTTGTCTCCCGACCACGGTAATGATGCTTTGCAGCTTTTGCTTATGGGAGCGCTCCCTGCATGTCAATGAGGAAGCGGGCTCCTCTGGAGTGGAGATGCCGCAAGGACCACAGGCCTTCTTAGAGGAAAGGGAGGGCCAGCCTGTGGATATCACAGAGCGAGCGGGCACCCATGGAGCTTAGTCTGCGACCGTGATCACCTCAGGCCTGATAGTCACAGCACAGCTGGAGCCAAGCAGACAGCCAGTATCCAGCTTGTGGCCAATTAAACAGTAACTCTAGCCCATTCTATCTTTCCTTGCTGCCGAAGCTTCTGCATCTACACAGAAATGAGTAGTTCAGATTGGGTGCAAGGGGAGGAGAGCCCTTTGTTAGTAATGAGTAGTGTGTCATGTCACTACTTCAAACACTCTGTTTTCCGGTTATTCTAGGAGATAAAAATCCTTTACAAAACGATCCATTTTGAATTCCATCTTCAGGGAGAACATTCCCTCGTAAATGTTTTACTGAACTTTATGAACACAACCAGTTAATGCGACTCCCTGGTGGCCACTGAGAGATGTATTTGTTTCCAGGAGAACATTCTGCTAATTGAGATCTGCAAAGTTAAAGTGCTAGGTTTGTGTGTTGATGTTACGATCTGCTATTGCCTGACCATAAAATGAGCAATCTTCCATGAGGAATTCAGGAAATGGGGCACAAAGGTCTGGAATCTTCCATTTGGAACATGAAGATAAAGCCAAGATAACACAAAGATATGCAAGTTATAGGCAACAATAGACTATGCACATTTGGAATATCATATAGAAAGAATCTGTACAAATGAGTTGGATATTCATGCCTCTACTTATTTCTGCTGTTAAAAGTATAAATAATTAAATGCATTAATATGTATATAAAGCACATAGAGCTGTGTGTCATACATAAGTGTTTCCTGACTATTAGCAGCTAAGTTATAGAGAAACACTTTAATGTTGTATAACATTTATAATTGTAAAAATATGTTGCAGTCAAGTGCAAAGAAAATAATATCACCCACAGTCCCATCAGCCAGTGATAATTTATCATTTCAGAATAATTAGACAAAGCAAATAAAACAGTTTTGAATAAGTTTCAGGTGCCAAGAATGAGGGATCAAAGATTCACGTGCCACATAGTTTCTTTGCCCCCGTAGTTCAGGGAGACTCAGGTTCTGGGCGTCTTCCAAGAGCTCATTGCTGGGTAGGTGCTCATTACAGGATGGTGGGGTGAAAGAAGAGGAAGTAGACACATGACCAGCTCACAAGGAAACAGTGGAGTAGAGTGAAATGAATGGGGCAAAAGCAAAGTGCTATCCTTGGAAAGTGATCAAATCTGGCTGGGGCTGGGGTGGGTGACATTCAGCAGAGCCCTAAAATCTAGAGTGGGAACCCCTAAGAGGAGAGAAGGAGGTAGTTCCAGACAGAAGGTACAACATGGCCACCTGCAAAGAAGCTTGGGCACAGACTCTACATTTTTTTTCAGGGAGAGGGTTTATTCTGGTATGGCTAGTTTGGGGAGACTTAGCAAAAACTGTGGGACTTGAGGCAGTGAAGGGAGCTTAGAGCCAGACTGTGAAGGTCATTCACTCAATGTACCAAGGTCTAGTCTTGGAAAAATATAGACTTGAGGTTAGAACAGCAGTTCTCACAGCGTGATCTCGGATCCCTGGGGAAGTCAGATCCTTTCAAAGGATCTTCAAGATCACAGCTCTTTTCATTATAATATTAACTTGCTGTTTACTTTTTCCTCTCTTGTTTCATGAGTGTAAAAGGGAGCTTTCTAGAGGCTCTATGATGAGTGAGGACATCGTTGCTCTGATGGCTAAAGGAATATGTGCTTTTGTATTCCTGTGTTTTAACAATTTCTCAGTTTAAATTTCTACTTTGGTAAATATATATGTTTCTCTGTCTGTCTCTGTCTTTATCTCTACCTCTGTCTCTGTCTCTATTGCCCACATAAACAGAAGCTATTTGGATTCTTCAATAATTTTTAGTGGTATAAAGGGATTCCGAGATCAAAAGTTTTGAGAACTGCTGAGTTAGAGAAATGTGAGTTCAAATGTTGGGCAGACTATTTATCGTGTCTAAGCTTCAGTTTATTGACTTTCAAAAGTGTGTGTGTGGCAGGGCGGGGGTGGTGTGAGCATAGACGTAATAATGGTAACAACAGGTATCTCTGCAGCATTGCCTTACTGTGTCCTGCCTCTTGGAAGTCGTCCTCCTTCCTCCCAGGTGGCCAGCCCTGGCAAGTCTCCCCGGCTCCCCCATACCTCTCAGGTTGAAGGGTGGTGCTTTAGGACACCTCTTTTTCTTATTAACATCTTGATATTTCTTACTCTTTATTTTACCCATGTGTCATATGAAAGCAGATGTTGGGAAGAGTTAGAAAGGCGGAGGGGCCCCTGAATTGGGCTTTGTCTCTGGTCCCTTGAGGTGAGGAAGAGTTTTTTTCTGCCCCTTCTCTTCTCTGCCATTGAAGTTCCTGCTGGTAAACATTCAGTTCCGGGGCTCATCTCTGGTCCTCTCGACATCCGAGGTCTCCAGGGACATCTCCTACCATACCTCTCTCCCCTCTCTGCGCGTCGGTTGCATTTCTAGTTGTTTTCCAATTAAACACTTGGCTAAATTCTCACTTTCTCCCCTCACATGTTTGATGGAAGGGAAAGATCCTTGTCTTCCCCTTCTGTGTTTTCCTACAACTCCCAACACTCTTCTGAGCACCAATGGATGTTCGATTCCTTTTACTGCTATTTCTAATTCTAAGTTCAAAACGAATCCATGCTTTTTCAGTCCACTGGTGCTTGCTCTTTGGTTATTTGGTTTGGTGTCTTTTTGAAAGACTTTCCTTTTATCTGAATCTAATGAAAACCTTCCCTTGCATTGTCATTTCAACATGTTGCTGACACTTTACTATTATTTCATTCTATTTGGTCATCAGTGGGAACCTACCATTATTTCTATATGAAAGTGACATGGCATATTTCTGTGACTTTTCTTTATCTTCCTGCCTTTTGGTACCCTCGCATCCTAATCTAAGAAAGTGATGTTAAGCCACACAGGGCCTTTGAAAAGGAACCTTATGCTTTATTTCACCAGCAAAGCTTGCCCTCACAGCTAGTGGCAGAACAAGTTGGGACAGGTTGAGGGAGTCCCTGGAATGCACAATTTTGAAAGAATCAAAGTCACTCAGTATCCTGGAGGTAGTTCTAAGGAACTGTCTTTGCATAGAATTCTTAAATAAAGCTTTTCTTAAAAACCCATGAATGCTGGGGAACTTTAAAAATGTATTTGTAGGTAACATATAAACTGGAATAGATAAAATTTCTGACTTATCACCATGGCTCTCATCCTAATGATGTGGGTTTATGCGTTTTTGTAAAATAGGTCATGTTTCAGTGTGTTTTGCATCTAGACATATTTATCGTCAGGCTAAATATATCAGTATCATCAAATCTTGACAGACAATGATATTTACTATTTTTCTCATTGAAATAATTTATTTTTTGTAAAACATTACTTGCTTATTATAAGAAATTAAAACAACGCAGTAAGTTCAGGTAAAGAATTAAATATTGCTGAAACATCATCAAAATATCTAAATGTCTCTCTGTGCATAGACTATTTCACCTGAATATGGTTCTGTAACTTACTTTCTTATTCCGAAACATAGTGGAATTATTTCCTTGTACCTAAATGTAGATCTACTTCATCATTTTAAAAAGTCAGCACAGTGTCTCATTGTATGTATGTATCATAATTTACTGATCCATTTGCCTCGACGAGCATTTTGCTCTTATGCATTTCTTTATGCATAAATATATTCACACTCATGGCTTTATCTCTGTAAGGTAAAATCTTGAGAATGAATTTCTAGGTTGCAATATATGCATATGAGACAATTTGATACAAAAATGGCTTCCTGAATCTTCCCATTTTACCTGATCTCTAAGAGTAGAAACATTAATCACATACATACGTAAAAAGACCTGTCAGACAGTGGCTGCCTGGCGGCCTCCAGCAGGACTCCTGAGATCCCTGACAGGGCTCCTGTAATTCAGCATGGGATGTTGGCTTTGAAAATGTGAAGATTAGACCTCTACTTTACCCAGAGTAGTGTTTTTTCTTGAGGACCAACTCTCACACTCTCACAGGTAACATGATGCCAATCATTCATTAAAAATGGGACTGGGGTATAATTTTTTAGTGACAGTGCATCTCCTGTCCTCGTTTCTGCACATGATTTTGGGGGAATTGAGATATTTGAGAATCTAACCAATTCAATTGGTAGTTCCTGTGGGAAATGTAATATCTGAGCAGAGGGAAGGGGACAAGCTTGAGGGAAATTTATCCCCACCTTACAAAGCACCTCTTCAGTGCTTGTATTTAAGGCAAAATCAATGAGCTTCTAATTGAACAGAACTGGATGAACACTAGTGAAAACTTTCTCTTTGCCTGCTTACTGCTGGGCTCCAAGTGACCAGGCTTCAGTTAACGTGGCTTTTCTTCACTGGTCAGCTTAAGGCTGTCCTTGGTTACATGTCAATACTGAGGCTATGAGCTCTGGTCACTTGATGGAGTTGTGGGAAACACCCTAGCCTTAAGGTTAAACCAACACACTCACACACACACACACACACACACACACACACACACACACACTTATTTAAATGTGGTTACTTAGAAGGAGTAATATATTTCAGTGTTATAAAACTCAAATGGACAAAGGGTATACAGTGAAAATTTCCTCTTATCCCTGTTTTTACCTACCAGTTTCCTTCCCTGGAGGCAACCAGTTCATGAGATCCATGAGCAACCCTTTAAGGGCTGTTGTATTCATATACAAGTAAATATGTATACTCACTTTTAAATAGATGTATATAATAATTCTCAATATTTAAGAATATTTATTACTTTAATTGCTGTTTGCACAGAAACACTGCTCTGTACATTGATTTTCCACCCAACAATACAGCCGAAAGATCATTTTATTTATCTCCTTATCCAGAGTATCCTCTTTCTTTTTGTCAGCTGCATGGTATTCTATTAAATGGGTGTGCCAAACTTTATTAATCAGTTCTTATGGGCATTTAGATGGATTCCAGTATTTTTGTATTACAATTAATGTAGTAATTTTTTACCTTGAATGCACAAATTTTGGCACTAGTGAGGAAATATCTGTGAGATAAATTTCTAGAACTGGAATTAGTGGGTCAGAGAGTGTTTAAGACAGTAACCTTGACAGATGTTGTCAAATTTTCTGCATAAAAGGTGCATTAAATCCATCAGCAGGGTAAAAGATGACCCTTTCCTCAGCCTCTCTCATTAACACAGTCTCAGCTATTTTTTTTTTTTTTTTTTTGCGGTACGCGGGCCTCTCACTGTTGTGGCCTCTCCCGTTGCAGAGTGCAGGCTCCGGACACGCAGGCTCAGCGGCCATGGCTCACGGGCCCAGCTGCTCCGCGGCATGGGGGATCTTCCCGGACCGGGGCACGAACCCGTGTCCCCTGCATCGGCAGGCGGACTCTCAACAACTGCGCCACCAGGGAAGCCCCTCAGCTATTTTTTTAAGACTATTTAAAAAAAAATTTTTAAGAGCATTTTTAGGTTCATAGCAAAATTAAGAACAAGGTACAGAAATATCCCGTATACTCCTGTCCCTCACATGCATAACCTCTTCCTTTATCCACATTCCCCAGTAGAATGGTATATTTGTTACACTTGATAAAACTATATTGACACATCCTTACCATCAAGTGTAATCACAGTTTATATAAGGGGTCCACTCTTGGTGTTATGTACTTTAAGAGTTTAGACAAATGTATAATGACATGTCCATCATTATAACATCATAAAAATCCTCTGTGCTCCACCTATTTATCCCACCTCCCCTAACCCCTGGCACCCACTGATATTTTTACTGTCTACATAGTTTAGTTTTTTCAGAGTGTCATATAATTGGAATACAGTATGTAGACTTTTCAGATTGGCTTCTATTACTCAGTAGTATGCATTTACATTTCCTCTACGTATCTTAATGTCTTGATAGCTTATTTTTTTAGAACACTGAATAATATTCCATTGTATGGATGTACCGCAGATTATTTATCCATTCACCTGCTGAAGGACATCTTAGTTGCTTCCAAGTACTGGCAATTATGAATAAAGCAGCTATAAACATCTGTGTGCAGGCTTTCGTGCGGACGTGAGTTTTCAGCCCCTTTGGGTAAACATCAAACAGCATGGTGGCTGGATTATATGGTAAGAGTATATTTAGTTTTGTAAAAAGATTGTCAATTGCCTTCTAAAGTGGCTGTACCATCTTACTTTCCCACCATCAAAGAATGAGAGTTCCTGTTGCTCCACGTCCTTGTCAGCATTTGGTGTTGTCGGTGTTCTAGATTTAGTCCACTCTAATAGATGTGTAGTATCACATTTTTGTTTTACTTTGTATTTCCTTGATGGCATATGATGGGAAGTATCTTTTCAAATGCTTACTTGCCATTTGTTTACCTTCCTTAGTGAGGTGTCTGTTAATGTCTCTGGCGCATTTTTGTAATGGGGTTTTTTGTTTTCTTATTGTTGAATTTTAAGTGTTCTTTGTGTATTTTGGGTAACAGTGATTCATCAAATATGTCTTTTGGAAATATTTTCTCCCGATCTTGGCTTGTCTTTTTATTCTCCTGACAGTGTCTTTTGCAGGGCAGAAAATTTTAAATTTAATGAAGTCTAGCTTTCAATTATTTTTTCATGTACTATACCTTTGGTGTTTTATCTAAAAATTCATCATCAAACCCAAGGTTATTTAAATTTTCTCCTATGTTATCTTCTTTGAGTTTTATAGTTTTGTGTTTTCTATTTAGGTCTGTGATCCATTTCAAGTTAGTTTTTGTGAAAGGTGTAAAGTCTGTGTCCAAATTCATATTTTTATATGTGGATGTCCAGTTGTTCAAGCACCATTTGTTGAAAAGATTATCTTTTCTCCATTGTATTGCCTTTGCTTTTTGGTCAAAGATCAGTTGACTATATTTATGTAGTCTAATTTTGTGCTCTCTATTTTGTTCTACTGATCTGGTTGTCTATTCTTTTACCAGTATCATACTGTCTTGATTATTGCAGCTTTATAGTAAGTTGTGAAGTCAGGTAGTGTCAATCCTCTGATTTGTTCTTCTTCTGCAATATTGTGTTGCTACATCTGAGTATGTGTTCTTTCTCTATAAACTTTAGATCAGTTTGTTGATATCCATCCACAAAGTAACGTATTGGGATTTTGATTTGAATTGCATGAAGCATATAGATTAACTTGGAAGGAACTGAGATCTGGACAATATTAATTCTTCCTAACCATGAACATGGACTATCTCTCATTTATTTAGTCTTTGATTTCATTCATCAGAGTTTTTTACTTTACCTCATATAGATCTTCTACATATTTTATTAGATTTATATTATTTCAGCTTTGTGAATGCTAATGTAAATTGTATTGTGGTATTATTTCCAAATTCCTCTTGTTCATTGCTGCTGTATAGGAAAATGATTGATTTTTGTATATTAACTTTGTATCCTGCAATCCTGCAATAATCGCTTCTTAGTTCCAGGAGATTTTTTTGGTCAGTTCTTTAAGATTTTCTACATAGAGGATCATGTCATCTGCTAGCAAAGGCACTTTTATTTCTTTGTTCCCAACCTTTATGCCTTTTCCCCTTTACTTGTCTTATTGCATTAGGCAGAGCTTCCATATAATGTTGAAAGGAGTGATGAGAGGGAACATCCTTGCCTTGTACCTGACCTTAGTAAGAAAGAGTCAAGATTCTCACTATTAAGTATGATAGTAGCTCCATGTTTTTTATAGATATTTTTTGTCAAGTGAAGGAAGTTCCCCTCTATTCTTATTTTACTGAGAGTTTTTAATCATAAGTGGGTGTTGGATTTTGTCATGGGTTTTCTTTTTTTTTGCATCTGTTGATATAATCATGTGATTTTTCTTTTTAAGCCTATTGATATGATGGTTTACATCAGCATTACCCAACCTTTTTGGCGCCAGGGACTGGTTTCGTGGAAGACAGTTTTTCCACGGATCGGGTGGGGGTGGGGGTGGAGGATGGTTCAGGTGGTTATGTGAGTGCTGGGGAGCGATGGGGAGTAGCAGATGAAACTTTGCTTGCTTGCCCGCTGCTCACCTCCTGCTGTGCAGCCTGGTTCCTTACAGGCCCAGGGGTTGGGGCCCCCTGGTTTACATTAATTAATTTTCAGAAGTTGAACCAACCAAATTCTTCTGATGCATTGTTGGAGTTGATTTAAAAAATTTTTTTTTGAAGATTGGTTCAAGATGGCAGAGTAGGAGGATGTGCGCTCACTCTGTCTTGCTAGAGCACCGGAGTCACAACTAACTGCTGAACAATCATCAACAGGAAGACACTGGAACTCACCGAAAAAGATATCTCACATCAAAAGACAAAGGAGAAGCCACAATAAGACAGTAGAAGGGGTGCAATCACAATAAAATCAAATCCCATAGCTGCTGGGTGGGTGACTCACAGACTGGAGAACACTTATACCACAGAAGTCCACCCACTAGAGTGAAGGTTCTGAGCCTCATGTCAGGCTTCCCAACCTGGGAGTCCAGCAAAGGGAGGAGGAATTCCTAGAGAATCAGACTTCGAAGGCTAGTGGGATTTGATTGCAGGACTTCAACAGGACTGGGGAAAACAGAGACTCCACTCTTGGAGGGCACACACAAAGTAGTGTGTGCATTGGGACCTAGGGGAAGGAGCAGTGACCCCATAGGAGACTGAACCAGACCTACCTGCTAGTGTTGAAGAGTCTCCTGCAGAGGCGGGGGGTGGCTGTGGCTCACCACGAGGACAAGGACACTGGTAGAAGAAATTCTGGAAAGTACTCCTTAGTGTGAGCTCTCCCAGAGTTGGCCATTAGCCCCACCAAAGAGCCGGCTAGGCTCCAGTGTTGGGTTGCCTAAGACCAAACAACCAACAGGGACAGAACCCAGCCCTACCCATCAGTGGACAAGCAGATTAAAGTTTTACTGAGCTCTGCCCACCAGAGCAACACCCAGCTCTACCCACCAGTCCCTCCCATCAGGAAACTTGCACAAGCCTCCTAGATAGCCTTATCCACCAGAGGGCAGACAGCAGAAGCAAGAAGAGCTACAGTCCTGCAGCGTGTGGAATGAAAACCACATTCACAGAAACATAGACAAAATGAGAAGGCAGAGGGCTATGTACCAGATGAACGAACAAGATAGACCCCCTGAAAAACAACTAAATGAAGTGGAGATAGGCAGCCTTCCAGAAAAAGAATTCAGAATAATGATAGTAAAGATGATCCCAGACCTCGGAAAAAGAACGGAGGCAAAGATTGAGAAAATACAAGAAATGTTTAACAAAGACCTAGAAGAATTAAAGAATAAACACCGAGAAGAATTAAAGAACAAACAAACAGAGATGAACAATACAATAACTGAAATGAGAAATACACTAGAAGGAATCAATAGCAGAATAACTGAGGCAGAAGAATGGATAAGTGACCTGGAAGACAGAATGGTGGAATTCACTGCCATGGATCAGAATAAAGAAAAAAGAATCAAAAGAAATAAAGACAGCCTGAGGGACCTCTGGGACAACATTAAATGCAACAACATTCGCATTATAGGGGTCCCAGAAGGAGAAGAGAGAGAGAAAGGACCTGAGAAAATATTTGAAGAGTTTATAGTCAAAACTTCCCTAACATAGGAAATGAAATAGCCACCCAACTCCCGGAAGCACAGAGAGTCCCAGGCAGGATAAACCCAAGGAGAAACACATTGAGACACATACTAATCAAATTGACAAAAATTAAAGGCAAAGAAAAATTATTAAAAGCAACAAGGGAAAAACAACAAATAACTTAAAAGGGAACTCCCGTAAGGTTAACAGCTGATATCTCAGCAGAAACTCTACAAGCCAGAAGGGAGTGGCACTATATATTTAAAATGATGAAAGGGAAGAAACTACAACCAAGGATACTCTACCCGGCAAGGATCTCATTCACATTCAATGGAGAAATCAAAAGCTTTATAGACAAGCAAAAGCTAAGAGAATTCAGCACCATCAAACCAGCTGTACAACAAATGCCAAAGGAATTTCTCTAAGTGGGAAACACAAGAGAAGAAAAGGACCTACAAAAACAAACCCAAAACAATTAAGAAAATGGTAATAGGAACATACATATCGATAATTACCTTAAATGTGAAGGGATTAAATGCTCCAACCATAAGACACAGGCTTGCTGAATGGATACAAAAAGAAGACCTATATATATACTATCTACAAGAGACCCACAAGTGGGTTTTTTTTAGACTACATATATATAGTTGGTCTTATTTTTGATCTGCTCTGACAATTTGACTTGATTTGTACATTTTGACCTTTGACATTTTAAGTGATTATTGATACAGTTGGATTAATATTGATAGAGTTGGATTAATATCTACCATATTTGTTACTGTTTTCTGTTGGTTGCCCTTATTCTTTGCTCCTATTTTTGTCTTTTACATTTTTTTTTTTGGCCTCTTGTGGTTTTAATTGAGTATTTTAAATGATTCTGTTTCCTTTCCTTTCTTAGCATTATCAGTCACATATATATATTTTTAAAACTTTCTTTAGATTGCCCTGGAGTTTTCAATATACATTTATAACTAATCCAAGTCTACTTTCAAATAACACTATATTGTTTCACAGGTAGTGTTATTACCTTATACTAATAAAATAATCTAATTCCTCCCTCTTGTCCCTTGTATCATTGCTGTCATTCATTTCCCTTAAGTACATAATTTAATTATATACATAATTACATATTATGTATATATATAATACATATTAAATATATAATTTAATACATTGTTGCCATTATTGGTTTGAGCAAACTGTTACCTATTAAGTCAATTAAGGTTAAAACAAAAGTTTTTTTAATCTTCACTTATTCCTATTCAATATTCTTCCTTTCTTTTTGTAGATCCAATTTTCTGACCTATATTAATTTTCTTTTCTCTGAAGAACGTCTATTTTGAAGTCAGGTCTACTGGCAACAAATTCCCTCAATTTTTCTTTGTCTGAGAGTGTCTTTATTTCTCCTTTATTTTTAGTTGTTTTTGCAGGATACACAATTCTGGGTTGGTGACTTTTTGCTGTCAGCACTTTAATTTCACTCCAATCCCTTCTTGCTTGCATGTTTTCTGAGAAGTCAGGTGTAATTCTTATCTTTGTTCCTTTGTAGGTAAGGTAGGTATCTTTCCACTGGCTTCTTTCAAGATCTTTTCCTTATCCTTGATTTTCTGTAGTTTGAATATGATATACCCAGGTGTAGTTTTTTTACATGTATCCTTCCTGGTGTTATGTGAGCTTCCTGAATCTGTGGTTTGATGTCCAACACTAATTAGGGGAAGTTCTCAGTCATTATTGTTTCAAGTATTTCTTCTCTTCCTTTCTTTCTTCTCCTTCTGGTATTCTCATTATGTGAATGTTACACCTTCTTTAATTTTCCCACAGTTCTTGGATACTGTATTTTTTTTTTCAGTCTCTGCACGCATTGCTTTTCAGTTTCTGAGGTTTCTGATTTATCCTCAAGCTCAGAGATGCTTTCCCTAGCCATATCCAGTCTACTAGTAAGCCCATCAAAGGCATGCTTCATTTCTGTTACAATATTTTTGATCTAGCTCTAGCATTTCTTCTTGATTCTTCTTAAGGATTTCCATTTCTCTACTTATGTTACCCAACCCATCTGTTCTTACAAGCTGTCTGTTTTACCCATTAGACCCCTTAGCTTATTAACATTAGTTGTCTTGAATTCCAGATCCGATCATTCTAACATCTCTGCCATGTCTGAGTCTGATGCTTGCTCTATTCCTTCAGACTATGTGTTATTTTGCCTTTTAGTATATTTTGTAAATTTTCTTGATAGTCGGACATGTTGTGCTGGGCCAAAGGGACTGACGTAAACAGGCCTTTCGAGATGTGGTGGCCAGGTGGTGGGGGTGGGAGTATTCTGTAGTTCTGTGATTAGGTTGCAGTCTTTTAGTGAGCCTGTGCCTCTGGACTGTGCACTTCACCTACGCTTCTCAGTTGTCTTCCACCCTTCGGTGAAACAAGAAGGCTAGAACTAGCTAGAATTTTGTCTTTTCTTTTCCCATATCAGTTAGGCTCTGATGAAACCCCAGCAAGTTAGGTTCTGTTAAACATTTTCCCCCGAGGGCAGACCTTGTTAAGAAGAACAGAGCTGTCTGACGTATTTTGAAGCTGTTCCTTCCCTCTGACCCTGCCAGAGCATGAGGGGATTTTTCTCTAATATTTATAGGGAGAACCTGGTCCATAACCTCAAAATAAAACTCATAAACTTGTGGAGGCTCCCCTATCACCAGCTCCCAGAATTTTTAACTCTCAGACTTATCCACTTTGAGCCTCCAGTGGTTCGTAAGTTACAGTTCAGGTTTTCCTCTCTTGGCTCTGTTTCCTGGGGAGCTTTCAGTTCATGAGTTTCTGCTCTGGTAGGTTGTGATTTTCTCGATCTGCCTGTTGGTCTCTCCAGTTTGGAGGGCAGTGATCTGCCCTGTGACCTCACTTCTCTTACTGATCTAAGAGGAGTTGTTGATCTTTCGGTTTTTCCGGGTTTTTACTCACTGTTAGGATGGAGTGACAACTTCCAAGCTTGCCGTGCCAGGACCTGCAAGTCCAATGCAGTCTCAACTATTTTTTGAAGTAGTTTTTCTTAGCAATTTTTTAGAAGGAGGGACATGGTAAAGTTTTAAAGTCAGAGTTCCTAATGCTTTCCATTGAGCAAGTAATTGAATTTCTCTAAGCAATGTTTTCTTATGTGTAAAATAAGAATTATAATACCTCCTGTGTAGATTTTCTGTGAAAGACAAAGAATATTGTGTATAAAGATACATAGAACAAAGTGGGAGTGAAAGCTAAATAAAATTACCCCAAAAAAGGGAAGTGATACTTTTCTGACTTCATACCCTAATCCCTGTGGGTGCCTACTGATTGGGGGAGTGTTCTGAGCACCTGTATAATGATCACAGGTGGTCACAGCCTGTGGTCCTTCCCGTTATTCATACTGCCTAAGCCTTGCTGGCCTCCTTTCTAGTCCTTGAACATACCAAGGACACTCTGTCTCAGGGCTTTTGTGTTGCTGTTTCCTTTTCCTGGGACTCTCTTCACCCAGATATCTGCATGGCTCCCTCCCTGACCTCTGTGTCTTTCTTCAAATAATTCCTCAGGGAAACCTTCCCAGAGCCCCCAGATTTTCACCCACTCTCAGTGATCTCTACCTCCTTCTTGGTTATATTTTTCTCTATAACGCTTATCACTGCTAAACATCGTGTGTGTGTGTGTGTGTGTGCGCGCGCACGTGCGCATGCTTTTTTTCTCATTTAGTTGCATCTCTCCCCTCTTCCCTCACTAAATATAAGGGCAGGAATATTTTACTGTTGGATCCCCAATGCGTAGATCCTGTGCCTTGCATACGGTAGGCGTTTGACAAACTAAAGGAATGAGTCTGAAAGATCCAATTACAAATTAATCTACAAAGAAGTGATATTCTGACAAATCAGATTTATAAATAGAGAATGGCTGCCTTAAAATATTTGAATTCTTTGTCTGTACCAGTACTCTGAGACATTATCATTCTCCTCGCTTCACTACTTACTGGTAAGTAACTTCTAGAGATTCGATGCGAAATAGAAATAAAGGAGACAACCTGCTTTATATTATGGGACCACAAACAGCACTGACTTAAAAAAATAAAATTATAAACAGCAATTAAGTCAAATGTCCTGATCCCTTGGTAGCCAGCAATATTTGCTGCTGCCATTTTTGGTTTTTCTTGCTTAGACCTAGAATTTGAGATGCATATAAAAGAGAACAGAAGTGCTTATTGTTGTTGGAATAGCAAAAAGACAATTAGGGGACATGGATAGAGCCTCACATATCTTAGAATTGTCTGATTGGCTGTGACAGCTTCAGATGAGAGAGACAAAAAGGACCCATATGTTCCTAAACGGTTATTAACTCAGATACATAAGGTGGAGCGCGCCTCCATCAGAACGATTTGCTCACAGGGTCCGTTTGCACTGAAGTGTAGTTATTAGGAAAGTGCCGCTTCTGCTCTGCAGACGCCAAGGCCCTGTCCTCAAAGGTTAAGGTCTCATCTGATAAGAAGCAGCCAAGAGGAAACTGAAAACCTAAAGGGACTTGGTATCATCAAAATGTGGCATATAAATATGATGCCAATACTTATTCCTGGAGTTTATTGCAGATGAAAACAGCTTGCTAAAAACACGGTCCTCACGGTCCTGTAGTCAAACCGCTTCATCTGCCAAGTGATGGGAAACGCCCTCCTCTCTCACTTGACTTTGAACATCTTTTCACCTGCCTTATTATTCTTGTATTCTGATATTGTCATAGTTTGAGCAGATTCTGGTTAATACCAGGTGTGTGCTTGTGACATAGTCGGTCCTTGCATTTCAACACGTTGTCTTCCTGAAGACTGCGCCTTAAGGTAGATTGCCATAAAATGAAATCTGACTGGCTGTATACTGTTGTCATTATTGATTCCGATTTCGTGAGAAATTGTGAAATGAGTAAAGTGCTGAAAAGTGATGAACAGTATGTTGGGGTTTAGCCAGGTAAGGCAGAGGAGAGAGAGTGCAAAATAGCAAAAAGCAAAGGTTACTAATTCTTGATCGAATGTCTACATTAGATAAAAGTGGTGAGTGGATGATGAAATGCTTTGTAATGTGCGTGATGCCAGTCTTAAACGAGTAAGCAAGTCTTTCTTTGAACATTGTTTACTTTATTTTGCCTTTTTTTTTTTTTAAACATCTTTATTGGAGCATAATTGCTTTACAATGGTATGTTAGTTTCAGCTTCACAACAAAATGAATCAGTTATATATATACATATGTTCCCATATCTCTTCCCGCTTGCGTCACCCTCCCTCCCACCCTCCCTATCCCACCCCTCCAGGCGGTCACACAGCACCGAGCTGATCTCCCTGTGCTATGCGGCTGCTTCCCACTAGCTATCTACCTTACGTTTGGTAGTGTATACATGTCCATGCCTCTTTATTGCTTTGTCACCGTTTACCCTTCCCCCTCCCCATAGCCTCAAGTCCATTCTCTAGTAAGTCTGTGTCTTTATTCCTGTTTCACCCCTAGGTTTTTCATGACATTTTTTTTTTCTTAAATTCCATATATATGTGTTAGCATACGGTATTTGTCTCTCTCTTTCTGACTTACTTCACTCTGTATGACAGACTCTAGGTCTATTCACCTCATTACAAATAGCTCAATTTCGTCTCTTTTTATGGCTGAGTAATACTCCATTGTATATATGTGCCACATCTTCTTTATCCATTCATCCGATGATGGACACTTAGGTTGTTTCCATCTCTGGGCTATTGTAAATAGAGCTGCAATGAACATTTTGGTACATGACTCTTTTTGAATTATGGTTTTCTCAGGGTATATGCCCAGTAGTGGGATTGCTGGGTCATATGGTAGTTCTATTTGTAGCTTTTTAAGGAACCTCCATACTGTTCTCCACAGTGGCTGTATCAATTTACATTCCCACCAACAGTGTAAGAGGGTTCCCTGTTCTCCACACCCTCTCCAGCATTTATTGTTTCTAGATTTTTTGATGAAGGCCATTCTGACTGGTGTGAGATGATATCTCATTGTAGTTTTGATTTGCATTTCTCTAATGATTAGTGATGTTGAGCATTCTTTCATGTGTTTGTTGGCACTCTGTATATCTTCTTTGGAGAAATGTCTATTTAGGTCTTCTGCCCATTTTTGGATTGGGTTGTTTGTTCTTTTGTTATTAAGCTGCATGAGCTGCTTATAAATTTTGGAGATTAATCCTTTGTCAGTTGCTTCATTTGCAAATATTTTCTCCCATTCTGAGGGTTGTCTTTTGGTCTTCTTTATGGTTTCCTTTGCTGCGCAAAAGCTTTGAAGTTTCATTAGGTCCCATTTGTTTACTTTTGTTTTTATTTCCATTTCTCTAGGAGGTGGGTCAAAAAGGATCTTGCTGTGATTTATGTCATAGAGTGTTCTGCCTATGTTTTCCTCTAAGAGTTTGATAGTTTCTGGCCTTACATTTAGGTCTTTAATCCATTTTGAGCTTATTTTTGTGTATGGTGTTAGGGAGTGATCTAATCTCATACTTTTACATGTAGCTGTCCAGTTTTCCCAGCACCACTTATTGAATAGGCTGTCCTTTCTCCACTGTACATTTCTGCCTCCTTTGTCAAAGATAAGGTGACCATATGTGCGTGGGTTTATCTCTGGGCTTTCTATCCTGTTCCATTGATCTATATTTCTGTTTTTGTGCCAGTACCATACTGTCTTGATTACTGTAGCTTTGTAGTATAGTCTGAAGTCAGGAAGCCTGATTCCTCCAGCTCCATTTTTTGTTCTCAAAATTGCTTTGGCTATTCGGGGTCTTTTGTGTTTCCATACAAATTGTGAGATTTTTTGTTCTAGTTCTGTGAAAAATGCCAGTGGTAGTTTGATAGGGATTGCATTGAATCTGTAGATTGCTTTGGGTAGTAGAGTCATTTTCACAATGTTGATCCTTCCAATCCAAGAACATGGTATATCTCTCCATCTATTTGTATCATCTTTAATTTCTTTCATCAGTGTCTTATAATTTTCTGCATACAGGTCTTTTGTCTCCTTAGGTAGGTTTATTCCTAGGTATTTTATTCTTTTTGTTGCAATGGTAAATGGGAGTGTTGTCTTGATTTCACTTTCAGATTTTTCATCCATAGTGTATAGGAATGCCAGAGATTTCTGTGCATTAATTTTGTATCCTGCTACTTTACCAAATTCATTGATTAGCTCTAGTAGTTTTCTGGTAGCATCTTTAGGGTTCTGTATGTATAGTATCATGTCATCTGCAAACAGTGACAGCTTTACTTCTTCTTTTCCGATTTGGATTCCTTTTATTTCCTTTTCTTCTCTGATTGCTGTGGCTAAAACTTCCAAAACTATGTTGAATAAGAGTGGTGAGAGTGGGCAACCTTGTCTTGTTCCTGATCTTAGTGGAAATGCTTTCAGTTTTTCACCATTGAGGACGATGTTGGCTGTGGGTTTGTCATATATGGCCTTTATTATGTTGAGGAAAGTTCCCTCTATGCCTACTTTCTACAGGGTTTTTATCATAAATGGGTGTTGAATTTTGTCAAAAGCTTTCTCTGCATCTATTGAGATGATCATATGGTTTTTCTCCTTCAATTTGTTAATATGGTGTATCACGTTGATTGATTTGCGTATATTGAAGAATCCTTGCATTCCTGGAATAAACCCCACTTGATCATGGTGTATGATCCGTTTAATGTGCTGTTGGATTCTGTTTGCTAGTATTTTGTTGAGGATCTTTGCATCTATGTTCATCAGTGATATTGGCCTGTAGTTTTCTTTCTTTGTGACATCCTTGTCTGGTTTTGGTATCAGGGTGATGGTGGCCTCGTAGAATGAGTTGGGGAGTGTTCCTCCCTCTGCTATATTTTGGAAGAGTCTGAGAAGGATAGGTGATAGCTCTTCTCTAAATGTTTGATAGAATTCGCCTGTGAAGCCATCTGGTCCTGGGCTTTTGCTTGTTGGAAGATTTTTAATCACAGTTTCAATTTCAGTGCTTGTGATTGGTCTGTTCATATTTTCTATTTCTTCCTGATTCAGTCTTGGCAGGTTGTGCCTTTCTAAGAATTTGTCCATTTCTTCCAGGTTGTCCATTTTATTGGCATAGAGTTGCTTGTAGTAATCTCTCATGATCTTTTGTATTTCTGCAGTGTCAGTCGTTACTTCTCCTTTTTCATTTCTAATTCTATTGATTTGAGTCTTCTCCCTTTTTTTCTTGATGAGTCTGGCTAATGGTTTATCAATTTTGTTTATCCTTTCAAAGAACCAGCTTTTAGTTTTATTGATCTTTGCTATCGTTTCCTTCATTTCTTTTTCATTTATTTCTGATCTGATTTTTATGATTTCTTTCCTCCTGCTAACTTTGGGGGTTTTTTGTTCTTCTTTCTCTAATTGCTTTAGGTGCAAGGTTAGGTTGTTTATTCGAGATGTTTCCTGTTTCTTAAGGTAAGATTGTATTGCTATAAACTTCCCTCTTAGAACTGCTTTTGCTGCATCCCATAGATTTTGAGTCGTCGTGTCTCCATTGTCATTTGTTTCTAGGTATTTTTTGATTTCCCCTTTGATTTCTTCAGTGATCACTTCGTTATTAAGTAGTGTATTGTTTAGCCTCCATGTGTTTGTATTTTTTACAGATCTTTTCCTGTGATTGATATCGAGTCTCATAGCGTTGTGGTCGGAAAAGATACTTGATACAATTTCAATTTTCTTAAATTTACCAAAGCTTGATTTGTGACCCAAGATATGATCTATCTTGGAGAATGTTCCATGAGCACTTGAGAAAAATGTTTATTCTGTTGTTTTTGGATGGAATGTCCTATAAATATCAATTAACTCCATCTCATTTAATGTATCATTTAAAGCTTGTGTTTCCTTATTTATTTTCATTTTGGATGATCTGTCCATTGGTGAAAGTGGGGTGTTGAAGTCCCCTACTATGAATGTGTTACTGTCGATTTCCCGTTTTATGGTTGTCAGTATTTGCCTTATGTATTGAGGTGCACCTATGTTGGGTGCATAAATATTTACAATTGTTATATCTTCCTCTTGGATCGATCCCTTGATCATTATGTAGTGTCCTTCTTTGTCTCTTCTAATAGTCTTTGTTTTAAAGTCTATTTTGTCTGATATGAGAATTGCTACTCCAGCTTTCTTTTGGTTTCCATTTGCATGAAATACCTTTTTCCATCCCCTTACTTTCAGTCTGTATGTGTCTCTAGGTCTGAAGTGGGTCTCTTGTAGACAGCAAATATATGGGTCTTGTTTTTGTATCCATTCAGCCAATCTGTGTCTTTTGGTGGGAGCATTTAGTCCATTTACATTTAAGGTAATTATCGATATGTGTGTTCCCATTCCCATTTTCTTAATTGTTTTGGGTTTGTTATTGTAGGTCTTTTCCTTCTTTTGTGTTTCTTGCCTAGAGAAGTTCCTTTAGCAGTTGTTGTAGAGCTGGTTTGGTGGTGCTGAACTCTCTCAGCTTTTGCTTGTCTGTAAAGGTTTTAATTTCTCCATCAAATCTGAATGAGATCCTTGCTGGGTAGAGTAATCTTGGTTGCAGGTTTTTCTCCTTCAACACTTTCAATATGTCCTGCCACTCCCTTCTGGCTTGCAGAGTTTCTGCTGAAAGATCAGCTGTTAACCTTATGGGGATTCCCTTGTGTGTTATTTGTTGTTTTTCCCTTGCTGCTTTTAATATGTTTTCTTTGTATTTAATTTTTGACAGTTTGATTAATATGTGTCTTGGCGTATTTCTCCTTGGATTTATCCTGTATGGGACTCTCTGTGCTTCCTGGACTTGACTAACTATTTCCTTTCCCATATTAGGGAAGTTTTCAACTATAATCTCTTCAAATATTTTCTCAGTCCCTTTCTTTTTCTCTTCTTCTTCTGGAACCCCTATAATTCGAATGTTGGTACGTTTAATGTTGTCCCAGAGGTCTCTGAGACTGTCCTCAGTTCTTTTCATTCTTTTTTCTTTATTCTGCTCTGCAGTAGTTATTTCCACTATTTTATCTTCCAGGTCACTTATCCGTTCTTCTGCCTCAGTTATTCTGCTATTGATCCCATCTAGAGTACTTTTAATTTCATTTATTGTGTTGTTCATCGTTGCTTGTTTCATCTTTAGTTCTTCTAGGTCCTTGTTAACTGATTCTTGCATTTTGTCCATTCTATTGTCCATTCTATCTCCAAGATTTCGGATCAAGCTTACTATCATTATTCTGAATTCTTTTTCAGGTAGACTGCCTATTTCCTCTTCATTTGTTAGGTCTGATGGGTTTTTATCTTGCTCCTTCATCTGCGGTGTGTTTTTCTGTCTTTTCATTTTGCTTATCTTACTGTGTTTGGGGTCTCCTTTTTTGCAGGCTGATGGTTCGTAGTTCCTGTTGTTTTTTGTGTCTGTCCCCAGTGGCTAAGGTTGGTTCAGTGGGTTGCGTAGGCTTCCTGGTGGAGGGTACTAGTGCCTGTGTTCTGGTGGATGAGGCTAGATCTTGTCTTTCTGGTGGGCAGGTCCACGTCTGGTGGTGTGTTTTGGGGTGTCTGTAGACTTATTATGATTTTGGGCCGCCTCTCTGCTAATGGGTGGGGTTGTGTTCCTGTCTTGCTAGTTGTTTGGCATAGGATGTCCAGCACTGTAGCTTGCTGGTCGTTGAGTGAAGCTGGGTGCTGGCGTTGAGATGGAGATCTCTCGGAAATTTTTGCTGTTTGATATTATGTGCAGCTGGGAGGTCTCTTGTGGATCAGTGTCCTGAAGTTGGCTCTCCCACCTCAGAGGCACAGCACTGACTCCTGGCTGCAGCACCAAGAGCCTTTCATCCACAGGGCTCCTTAATTTGGGATGATTGGTTGTCTATTCAGGTATTCCACAGATGCAGGGTATATCAAGTTGATTGTGGAGCTTTAATCCGCTGCTTCTGAGGCTGCTGGGAGAGATTTCCCTTTCTCTTCTTTGTTCTCACAGCTCCCAGGGGCTCAGCTTTGGATTTAGCCCCGCCTGTGCGTGTAGGTCGCCGGAGGGTGTCTGTTCTTTGCTCAGACAGGACGGGGTTAAAGGAGCCGCTGATTCGGAGGCTCTGGCTCACTCAGGCCCGGGGGTAGGGAGGGGCACGGAGTGTGGGGCGGGCCTGCAGTGGCAGAGGCCGGCGTGATGCTGCAGCCTGAGGCGCGCCGTGCGCTCTCCCGGGGGAGCCGTCCCTGGATCCCGGGACCCCGGCAGCGGCGGGCTGCACAGGCTCCCCGGAAGGGCGTGTGGCCAGCGACCCGCGTTCGCACACAGGCCTCCTGGTGGCGGCAGCAGCGGCCCTAGCGTCCCATGTCTGTCTCTGGGCTCCGCACCTTTAGCCGCGGCTCGCGCCCGTCCCTGGAGCTCTCTCAAGCAGCGTTCCTAATCCCCTCTCCTCGTGCACCAGGAAACAAAGAGGGACGTAAAAGTCTCTTGCCTCCTCGGCAGTTCCAGACTTCTCCGCGGACTCTCTCCCGGCCAGCCGCGGTGCACCAACGCCCTGCAGGCTGTGTTCACGCCGCCAACCTCAGTCCTCTCCCGGCGCTCCGACAAAAGCCGGAGCCTCAGCTCCCAGTCCCGCCCGCCCCGGCGGGCGAGCAGACAAGCCTCTCGGCTGGCGAGTTCCGGTCGGCCCGATCCTCTGCGCTGGAATCTGTCCGCTTTGCCCTCCGCACCCCCGCCGCTGTGCTCTCCTCCGCGGCTCCCAAGCTCCCCCACTCCGCCTCCCGAAGCCTCCACCCGCGAAGGGGCTTCCTAGTGTGTGGACACTTTTCCTCCTTCACAGCTCTCTCCCGCTGGTGCAGGACCCGTCCCTATCCTTTTGTCTCTGTTTAGTTTTTTCTTTTGCCCTACCCAGGTACGTGGGGGGGTTTCTTGCCTTTTGGGAGGTCTGAGGTCTTCTGCCAGCGTTCAGTAGATGCTCTGTAGGAGTTGTTCCACGCGTAGATGTATTTCTGGTGTATCTGTGGGGAGGAACGTGATCTCCGCGTCTTACTCTTCCGCCATCTTCCCGGAAGTCCTATTTTGCCTTTTTTGTTTCTATCAGGGAATACCCATCTTTTAATACTGAAATGCCTAGCATATAATAGATGCTCAATAAACGCTTTTTGAATTGAAATCATAAAATCCCCTAACCTTTTCTTCAAAGATGACTATCAAAATTTTTACTCATGCTTGGAATATTATGTTTTCATGGCTTTATCTTTAATGAATACAATCCAAATTCTTAAATAGTTATGTGAGAAAATTCCAAGTGTGATATAATTTTAAATTTCAACGTACATCTTAAAAGCTGGTTTCTGAAATGTAGCTGTCTACATTCACTCTCATGGTTGGAAGAAAACAAGACATTAAATGTTTTTCTTAAATTGATTCGGATATGAAAAAGGATATGAGTCCAAATAAAAGGTCAGATGATTAAGCTTAAATAGAATAGTAACACTAGCTAACTTTTATGACATTTATTGTATGCCATGAACTGTGCTAAATGCTTTACAAATATTAGCTTACTTCAACCTCTTAAAAATGGTTTAAGGTAGTGACAATGATTCTCTCTGGTTTATAGGTGAGGAAACTGAAGCTTAGAGAGATTAAGTAATGAATCCAAGGTCAGACACTGACATTTAAACTCAGGCATGCTGGCTTGAGCCAGTGCTTAACCACCATACATACTGCACAAACCAAAACAAATAGAAACACAGTTACGTGGAATGATAATTAAAGTGTTAGGTCACATTATGATGAAGATCCAGGTCTTTTGTTCTAGAAATTGCACTGTAGCTTAATAACGGTAATTAAACTTTGAAGCTACTTTTGATTTCACAGAGAGAAAATGTGTGGCATAGACATAGTTTTACATCATTTAAGAAATTGTCTGATTAACAGTTGTAATATCAGGGGGAAAATCTGTGAGAGCTCCCACACTCACGATCAGTTCTTTGCTGAGGCATAAAGATTGCTAAACGGTGCCCCTTTCATTCAATCCCTCCTCTTCTTTTTTACCTCTGGGACTACTGTCTCAGGTGAGCATCTCCACTGGGACTGATACAGCAGCCTCTAAATGGTCTTCTCACAACCTGTTCGTTTTCCACACTGCTGCCAGAGGTACCTTCACAAACCAACCAACAAAAATACAATCTCTCTCTCCTCCTTATTAAGAACAAAGAGATTGTTCCTAATTTTATTTTGAGTCATACATGCCACTGATAACCAATGAAAGCCATGAACCCTTTCCCAGTTTAAAAAAAAAACAACAATACACACTACCCATTATTCTCTGGCATTGCTCATTAGGGATTTCAAATATCTGTCGTCAGTTTGCTTCTTCACCTGATATTCCACCATTTATCTCATCGTCTGTACTCTGGCTCCATTACACTTCTTACTGTTTCTCATGCTTGGAATAGCCTCCAAGTTCTGTCTTCTCATCACTCTTAATTATCTGGGGTAGGGTGCTGAAATAGAGGAAGGCCTTATGATGTGTCTGTCATAGAAGGCCCAGGATTCAAACCTTGTTATATAAGCTTGGGAATGGTACTTAACTGATTAGAATCTCAAGTTCATCACTGGTAGAGAGAGGGTGATAACATAATTTTACAGAGTTTCTTTCAAGATCAAATGCGGTAGTGGGTGTAAAGGGCTTGGCACTCAATAAATACATGTTCCTATCTTCAACCCCTGATGGATCCTCCTCACATTTTATCCCCATTCTGCACTCCAATGAATGGATTTGTGGTTTTACTCTCTGTGCCCCCAGATCACCCAGGAGTGATACCTCTAAACTTGTAGGATTGTTGGGCATTGATTTACTTCTTGTCTGTTTCTCCCTCTAGCCCAGTAGTACCTGACCCGGTTGCATACTTAAATAACCTGCAGAGCTCTTTAAAAATTCCACTGCCTGATCCAATCAAGTCTGAGTCTCTGATCTGGTACACAACTGTGATTTTTAAAGTGATTCTAGTGTACAAGCCTAGACTATAGACCCCTTGAGAGCAGGGATGCATCAGTGAAGTCCCACTGCCCCCATGGAGCTGGCACCCAGTGGACGTTCAGTGAATGCCTGTCGAGTGAATGAATGAGTGAATGAATGAGTGAATACATGTATGACAGCCAGTTATCCAGGCCTTCTGAACATATATTTGATAAACTTTAACCCACTTAATTATGAAAATGTGACATTTTAACATATTCTTAATACATTTATATTTATACATTGGTAATCAATACCTAAGTGGGTAAAGATGCACTTTAAATTTTCTTAAAATCTAGATATTGCTTCAGGCAACTTTCTATCTACACATTTTTATGTTTAGTGTTTTTTTTTTGTTTTTTCTTTCATGCCTTTGGGTCCGAAAGTCATATGGGCAAGGTAGTTTTAACCTATAAATCTCTTAAAGGATGCCTAAATACCTAGAGCTGAAATTAGCAGTCTACTTGACACTATTAAATTTCTTACTATGGAACTATTATATATAATCCTATCCCTTCTTGCATTTGTTTGGTTGCCTTCCTCTTGGAGTGTATATGCAGATTTATATTTAACCTTCCTGTGTTCTTTGTTTTTAGTGACCCATCAAAAATTGTGTTAGTTGTAAAAATATACACAGTACCTTGAGGAAAAAAAGGGACTAATGGCATTAGAAGCAGTAACTCTAGCAACTTGCTGAAATGAACTTTTCCCCATAATGGCTGGTAGTGCTTTATTTTCCGAATGCTAAATGGAAGCTAATATATAATAAAAGGTTTCTTTTCATATAGTAAATAGTGTCGGAACATCATGACTGATAAAATCAAGTTTCTCATCTAAATATGAAAGATTTATAAGTTTATTTCAGTAGGATTCGATTTTAGGATGGCCTCTAGACACTAAGCTGGGTAAGGAAAGAAGATTCCTATCTTCTCTGATAAAGAGAATCATGACTTCATTACCTCAGTTCTGGCCTAGAAATTGAAATGTTATCAGCTTAATAAAAAGAAAGCAAATACATTACGAGATTGGCACTGTTGGGGGAATCTCACTGGTGGAAATGCACAGGCTGGATATTTTATTTAAATAAAAATGGTGGATTCTGGAACTATATTTAATTTCTCTACAGTGTTATTTTCTTGTAGGTAATCAGTTCTGATGCGGGGTCGACGGTTTCCTTCTGGATGATAGACACTGGGCAGAAAATCAAACAGTTTACTGGTTGCCATGGCAACGCAGAAATCAGCACAATGGCCCTCGATGCAAATGAGACACGGCTTTTGACTGGCAGCACAGATGGGACTGTAAAGGTGCGAACACAGTGACGCTTTTCTATCCAGATATGAGGGGGCTAAAATATTGTGTGAGGAGACACAGCTTTGGCTATATTTGTGTTGGTATTTTTGGCCTTTCAAGAAGAGAGATGAGAAGATAAGAAGAGCTAAATAACCCAAACCATCTAATAACAAAGCTGTTAGGAAAATAAACCTCTGAGGAAAAATGAATAAATGGTTTTTCTGAATAAATTATTTAGAATCAAAACACAACTTGGCTTACTTATTTCAGAAAGTCATAGAGGACCACTCTGGGGAATAAGAAGCCTGAATAATTTTCATGTGCTTCAGCTAATGTCTCTAGTTTTCATTTTTCTTTCTGTTTTTTTTTTTTTTTTTTTTTTTGGTATACAAAATGAGAAATCAGGACAAGTAAGTAAACTTTAAAAATTGCATAGATGCAAATTTTTTGGAAAATGAATATTTAGAAGTTACCCATTTTGTAATCTGCATTTTTATGTGAAGGTAATAAGACAGTAAAGAAGGAAAGTAGGAAGAACAATCATAATTTTATTTATTATCCATCCTAAACTAACACTATTTCATCCTCTCAGCTTTTAAATTTTGTAACTATTATTAATTTCTTCTGGGAGGAAAGTGGTATTTTACTTTGCAAAGGTGATCAAAATTTCAGGCAAAACTAGATACTTACAATCTGAAATCATGCTTACCAGTGAATCTTCTCTGTTCTTCTCAGCTTCAAGAGAGATGACAGTGTTGGATGAGAGATGACTTGTGACAGTCTGAGGCAACAGAAGGCAGTTTCTTGAATAAGCTTTGAATGGTTCTCAAATTTCTGTCCTAACTGGGGTCAGAAGGCTGTTAATTAGATGTACCTTCTGTGTTAGGTTGTAAGATGCATTCAGGTAGGCTGCATGGGAGGGTAGTGGAAAGCTACCTAGATATGTAGGTAGAACATTATGGAAGTTGGGGGCAAGTATTCCGGGAGATTCCAGGCTGCAAAGGTCAGTGTGAAGCATGTTGCAGTGAGAACCTCTAGAAATCAGCAGAACGTGGCCTCTGGGAAGGGTAATGGCATGAGGTATGGACTGGGAGAATGTGTTTAAGTAAAGTAATCTAGTTCATGGGAGAACTGGTAAAATGTGGGAAGGTAATGGGATAATCCCAATCCTAATAAGTCAAGGTAGAATAAAACAAGAATAACTGGAACTGGAGTATTAGACAGTGGCTTAGGCAAAAGGAACAAGTGAGAATCCCACTTACCAGTCCTTGGATACAAGGCTGAAGTGAAAAATGAAGGGAATGGATTAGATTATTTTTATCCCTATCTTGGGAATAACTGGTCATAGAGTCTAGCGTAGGGCAGACTTGTAGATGGTTACAAAAATGGTCCCAGCTAAGGGTCACAGCTTGATAGGATCTGGAGACAGTCAGGTCTTTACAATACTTTTTTGTGGGTATTATTTTAGGTGGACTTGGTAAGAGCCATATTTAGAGGAGAAAAAAGTGATGTGGGTGAAGAGCATGTATACCCCTCAGTGTCTCAGCTCAAGCCTTGACATGTTAGAAGTTAATGTGAATTTAGTATTACAGTCACAGCTTTTGAAGGTACATTTATCTTTATCACAATAGCACAACAGAATTCTGAACTTTGACAATTTCAGTGTAGGTATGTCGGATGCATAAATCAAGGTTGAGCTGCGCTGGCCATATTCTATGAAGAAACAAGAATGAATGATATTTTCCAATCTCATTTATAATTTAGAATCTAAAACCCAGTACCTATGCAATCAAAGATTTAAAAGTATTGCCCTATTTATCACAGTTTTGAAGTGTCTGTTTTTAAATTAATTCTTTTGAATAATGTATGCACACAATAAGATTTTAAACATAAAAGGGATATACAGTGAAGAGAAAGTCTTTCTTAGCCCTGTTCCCAGCTCCTCCCTTGTGGCTACCAGTGGTACTAGTTTCTTGCACATCTTTCTAGACCATGAGCACCATTTTTTTCTCAGTGGCAGAGTCCACTGTCCATGCTGCTCTGCATTTTCCTGTATTGGACATTGATTCATATGAATGCAAACAACAGCAATAATGATGTTAGTTAAATTTTATCACATGGTTACTATGAGCCAGGCACTGTGCTAAGCACTTTACACACACACACCTCTACATGGTTGGTACTATTATTATACCAGAGGAGGAAACGGAAGCCCAAGGAGATAAAGCAACTTGCTTTAAGTTTCCGTAGCTGGTCGACTCTGGGCAAAGCTTGGACACTTGGAGGTGACTCATTCTTCTTAATAGTTACATTATATGCTACTGTAGATATTCCATATTCTGATGTTCAGTCTCTTGTTAGTGAGCAATTAAGTTGATTTAAATCTTTAGCTTTTGTAAACAAAGCATCCAGAATATCCTTCAAAATATGTCATTTCATACATATGAGTGTCTCTGTGTGATGATTTTCTAGAAGTTGAATTTTTGAGGCAAAGTGTATATGTGTTTTAATCTTGATAGAAGGTGCCAACTTGCTCTTTGATGATGAACAATAATATTTCATAGCAGGGCTTAGTTTTAGCTGCTGGTGACCTAATGACCTTCTCTCTTAAAGTATACCCATCAGGTCTACGTCCTCAGCCACTGCCTGAGGAGGTAAACTGGAATTGCTTGTGCTTCTGTGGGCTTGGGTCTGGCACGCACTGTCAACAGGAGGTTTTATTGGCAGAAGATAGGAAACCTAGGACATGATGACTGTATTTCAGGCTCTGTATTAGATGTTTAAAATTCCAAGCATGCCTGAAGAGTAAAGGCCCTGTGTCATAAATGAGGAAACTAAAATTTAGAAAGACACTTTGAGAAAGAACCAGGATTTTGACAGACTCCAAAATGTGGCTTTTCATGATTTTGTATTGTCTCCCCCTAAAAAATATACACTTATTTATAGCCTTTGAATCAACAATATTAGAATAGACTGATAAGGTTACAAAATGAGTAATAAATATAATAGCTAAATTCAAATGGTGAGAGGATTTTCTTTAATTATTATGTATCTCAAGTGAATCAACCCTAGTCCAGGATATAAACAAAACCGTGTAAAATAATCCTATTACACTCTGTTAATGTACTCATTGAAGAAGACGTTCTCTTTTCTTGTCTCAAAGCTGATTTTACTATTTCTCTTGAAGGTCTGGGACCTCAATGGCTATCGTCACCACACACTAAATGTTGGGCAAGAGGGAGCTGTGGATATTTCACACATCCTGGTTCTTAAGAAGAAAATCCTGGTTACAGGCTGGGACAGGTATGATGTGCTTCATGCAAAACTGTAGGAAGGTAAAAGGAGAAAGTTTTATTTAAATCAAAATCTAAAGGAAAAAAGAACATAGAAATCCTGACTGATTCTGCGTCTTTAACTCGCTGGTGACCTAGGTGAGTGAAATTCTATTTGGAATTGACTGAATGCTTGTGAATAAAATATTCTATGATCACGTAGTTTGAGTGGCTTTGAGAAGTGTTTCATTGCTTTCTCCTGGCTTTGGGAATCTTCTTTAACCATTCCAGATAGAAACATAATACCACTTCCTGGGGATTAAATCCAAAAGTTTCCCAAATTTTGTAGTCAATAAATTCTTAATGTATAAATTGCATTCCTTCAACTGTAAAAGGAACTCATTCCTTCTTCTCTTGTTACTTAGTTTAAATGACAGCACAAGAGGGGAACAGCCTGCTGAAATCTATGTTAGCACCTCCTTCATATCAGTGCAGAGAAGGGCCTTTCACAGCCCACTTACTGTTCTCAAGGAGCAATTTTTCCATTCATTATAAGGAAAATTACTTTTCTCAAGGAGCAATTTTTCCATTCATTATAAGGAAAATTACTTTTCTTTCCTCTTTTCCTGAGAGAACTAAGGGATCATAAATGGCCTTTTCTATGGCATTGTATAAGCACTAGGAAAATTAAAGTGTGATGTGTTTTGAAAATATATTGTCCATAAATTCGACAGTTCACAAAATATTGCTCTAATAGGTAATTTACACAAGATTATTCACTATAGAAATATGATCTTAATGGTTTGAAGTAGGACTAAATCAGATTTTATACCTAGAAAACCAGCAGTATTTATTTGGGGATTTTTATCAGTCATAGGGAAGGCTTTTGCCTAATGTAAATGTAAACACAGACTAGAAAATATAGTGACCCACACACACAGCTTAGTTTTCAGGGGTGGTTTGACTATAAGTAAAGAAAGTATAGTTCATTCATTATAGTACTTAATAGGATGTATATTCTATGTGCTATTAAGAACTAATTTAATCATCCCCACCTTTGAAAGACACAGCTTCTTCACATCCCTGGGAGCAATCATGATCCGTCAATGAGTCATAACCACTCCAGCAGACTACGGCCTAATGATCTCTATAATTAGCCTATGGCAATGAATAAGTGAAGTTCTCTAATATCATGGCAGGGGAGATGTGTAATATACAGCTGAGCCACTTTAAATTTTGAACGTAACAGAAAAGAACTTTAAAACTTAATCAATGTTAGTCAAAACTATGGAGACACACCATTTTCTTAGTTAATTTTTTATACATCCATGGCTAGAAATAGCATCAAATGTGAGTTTTTTTAATTGGTTACAGGGGGACATTTTTAAAGATTAGATATACAGAGTCATTCAAAAGTGGTTTAAAAGAAGACCCAATGATTTGATCTGTATTGGTGTGTTTTGCTGAAAGCCTTACTTTCGGTTTCAAGGTTAGTAGGATTCGCTGGCAAAATAACCGCTCTACACTCAAACAAGAATTTAGAGAGAGTTTATTGAATTAACAGAGATTACAGTATACTAATTAAGAAAAGAATAGTATAACTAACTAAGAAAGAATGGTAAAGACAGGTTTACACATCACTGAATTGGGGAAGCAGCTACATCCAGATCCAAGCAGCGCTGGGAAGTCCCTTGAACAGCAATCTGGAGTCCCGTTTGGGAAGGTCCCAGGCGGTGCGTCCACTCCATTGCTGAGACTTCAGTTTGCCACTCAAAGGACCCCAGCTTTTAGCACCAGGCCACAGGCTGATAACGATCAGCCTACGTGGAAGTTTGCAGCTCTGGTTGTTGTCATAAATGCCTTGGTCTTAACTCTTAAGTCTGAGAATGTCCTTGAGCCCCGGGGGCTGTCCAGACCCTCAAGGTGCAAGAAGTCCCATGACTTACCCCCTGTTTTATCTAATGGTTTACAATGTATGCTGGTGCCACCCCTGCTGGCCTGGGTGTAGCTCAGCAGTTTGGCATGCAGCCAGCTTTAGCATCATTGTCTGGTCAGAGAGAGGCCTAGTGCCACCTCTGAAGCCTGAACACAACTACTTTACTAGCTTCCCCAACATGGTGGGTGGTCACTTTCTATAATCTTGGGGAGGAATTTTTGGGAGGATTGAAATGAGTGGAGGAAAACTTACCACTCCTCTCATTTTCCTCCATCTTTTCCATCTTCCACAAGGTTGTCAGGACTTGGATCCCTGTGGTTGGAATTGAAAGTTGAATGAATGCATTCTCAATTATACTGTTTTACTTTCATGTTGATGAATTTAAAAATTATATTTCCTAAGTAGAAGGTCTTACGTTAGGATGGATTTTGCAGGATCTTTGCAGGGTCCTTTTTTAACCAAGAGGCATTTAGCAAAAGAGGCAAGAGAACAGGTCGGTTTTTTGGTTCTGGCTTGGGGAGGATGGTCCATTAAGCCAACTCCGTAATAGTTTAGTGATTTGAGAAGAAATAACTGGAAGATTGACCGTCAGCTTATTAAGCTTTCTTTAAAACCCAGAGGAGGCTGTTAAGTTATACTGTAACTTTAACTTTAGGCTCTATTTAAATAAAGAAATTGATCTGATAATTCTGCCCAAGATGGAATAGAAATTACATTTATTGAGTTAGGTGCATAAATATGCCATCCAATTTATTTTATTCATAGTGCTTTGTAGCATTACCCACTTTACGTACACTATCTAACTTAATCCTTAGCTTCCTCTCGGAAGGTAGGCAATATTTTATAGATATCTCAAATCTCTATCTTCAGCTCTTCTCTCTCCAAGCTCACTTATCCGTTTGCTTCCTGGATGCGTCTGACTGCAATCCCCAATTCTACATATTCTAAAGTGAATGTATTATTCATTCCCTTTCCCCAAATCTGCTTCTTCTCTTAGATTCGGAACTTCAGTTAATTGCTAGACACCCTGTTCATCCACCTTGGTTTTCCCTTCTCACTCAACTTCACAACCAAGTAGTCTCTAAGCCTTATCTATTTTATATTCTAAATATTTTTTTCAAATCTGTTCCTATTACTACTAAACTGTATAATTCAGAGCATCATTTCTACATACATGAATGTCACAGCCTTCTTATTTGTCCTTTCCTCTAGTAATGCTTCCCTTTTACCTCTTAAGTAGACTTGCTCATTTTAATGAATTCTACAGTGATTTCTTTCTACAATGCAATCTATGTCACTTCCCTGTTTAAAGCTTTTTAAAGTGTCTACAAGAAAACCCACGAAACGCCCTCTGGCCTGGACTTTTCTGAGCTTCATACTCACCCATTCTTGTGTACATTCCAAACTTAAATAACAACCTGCTGTCAGACTCTTTCCATACAAACTGTACTGTTTCTCAACCCCATGCTTTTATTCTCTCCCCTTACCTAGAACTCTCTCCAATATTCTTCATGTGGCTAATGTTTATTCCTATTTCAAGTCTCATTCATATATCTTCTCCATCAGAACCTTTCTCTTTACGCCCAGGGTGGAAATATGCCCCCTTTTGTCTTTGTGTTATTTAGTTTCCTGTACTTTATTTAACCTAAGAATATATATACTGAGCATTTAATAAGCATATATATATACATATGCTATATATATATAGTTTCTGGGGCTCATTAGATGCTCAATGATATTTGTTGAATGGCTTAATTAATGTTTATTGAATAGACAGGGAATCTGAGGATTAGAGAGATTGATTACCCAGTAATTACACTCTGAATTAGAGGAAAGCAGACTAGCTATTCAAATCTATTCTCTCATTACAGTAAGCCAGAAAGCTAAGTATTACCAATTCTCTTTCACAAAGCGGGAGGCAAGGCTTGAAGAGGTTGGGTAGCCTGGCCAAGGCTAGCAGGCAGCCGAGTTAGAATTCTAGGCCAAGGTCCATGCTCTTTCCACCATTCCTGAGTTACAGACGGAGTCATTAAATCTTGGGAGATCAATTATATTCTTTTAAATAAATAATATGAATGAGTAGGTTGGTCATGTCAAAGCTAATGAATCAGTTTTGTGCACTTGAAGAAACACATAAAAACCCACACATTTATCAACTTAACAATACCTTAGAATTTTAGCTTACCATGATTTTTCCCCTTTCCTTTCCACAAATATCTTTAAACTGCACCTAGATGGAAAACATGGAGTAAGGAACAATGATGGACTGAAAGTGAAGAAGCAGGATTCCTTCCTTCAAGGGCATCACATTCTAGTTGGGGAGTTGAAGCATACAAGGCAAGATATGGAAAATGTCGCTGTGAAATGGGCCTAAGCAAAGCCTGAATCAGAGAGCCCATGCTGGTTATTTAGAAATATGACCTTTCATATCTAGAGAATATTTCCATCAGAAAAAAGAAGCCCCAAATTCAGAACTTCTAGAAATATGTTTCTTATCACCTTAAGCAAAATATGCTTAGAGACAAAGTTGTGAATTGACATAGGGTCAGTTAAAAAATACCTGGTTAAATACCTAGCCGTATTTATGTTGGTAAAACTAAGTGAATAGATGATCAATTACCTTTGCATTTGTTAAAAGTAGTCATCTAATATGTATAGTTCTGGTGAAATCAAATAAATAATCATAATTGTTTAAGATTTGATCTTATTTTTATCTTAATTTTATGCCCTCAAATTCCATGATTCTGTATTTGCAACTCTCTGTAGAAATAAACTCAAGCTCTTTGTTTTCCCCACTTTATTTCTCTTCTTTTAGTTAAAGGAGAAACCTCTCTTTATGAAGGTTTTATCTCTAAAATATCTAGACTTATACAAATAAAAAGAGAATCTTTCATATAATTACAAATAATTCTGAAAATATGATTGATAGTAGCGTCCTTTAAAAAGTAAATGGTCAGTAAATAGCTGTTGATATAATTTTATTTCTAAAAGTATTTTTAAGGGAAATGAGATTAGGGATTTGAAGTTCCTCAACAATAAAACTTATGTATCACAAGATATTAAATTCTTAATAATTGCCTTGCTAGGGAACTATACATAATCTTATATATGACTCAGTCAGTTTCTATTATTAGGATAAAAATCAGAATGAAAATTTCCAAAGTTGTGACTTATTCTGAATAATATTGTTGGAGGCTAGGAGGGGGCGAGTATGTTTGAAATTCACAAGTAACCCTCAAAACTAATTTTGTGACAGTTTCAGTATCCAAAATTGGACTCCGCAAATTTTAGGAAAAAGAATAAAAATGAACTGATTTATTTTGACCTCATTCTCTATCTTTGAGATAATCCTTTTGGCCTAAAAAGCAATGGATTGAACACAGATACGTTCTTATGATCATTGGACTAACAAAACGTGAACAATTAATCTCCGAGGGAACAAATAGTTGACTGTGTTCTTTTGTTCTCACCATGACAATTTCTACATGATAAGTTTTGGTAAAAGTTATTTTCCTATCTCATTCATCCTAAAAGAGATTGTTTTTTAAAACATTCAAAAAAATTTTGCCCTGGACAGGTAAACTAATTTTGCTTTCACAGAGTTGGTCATCATATCTAAATTCTGAATTAGAGATAAGGTTGGCATCACAAGAAGACACAAAGACTCGGTAGCAGTACTCCCAGGATTTCAAATGTGAGGTGTGGAATGGAGTTAGTAAACTCCTTCGATGTCAGAAAGAACAAATCTCTCAGACTCCTAAAATGGCCTAAAAATGGGCTCATTCTGCACTTCAATTTTACTTTTGGCAAAAGTACAAACTTAAAAAAAATAGTTATCTTGGAAATGTACAAAGTAAGAAATACAGTGTGGATTCTGAAGGTATTTTAAGGATAACTCATTTCAAATGAAAGTTTCAGGTTAGGTTTCAAGGGAAAGGTGGCAGCTAATTAGTTTCTCACCATTTTGACACACAAGGTCAAATATCAGAAGGGCTTTTTATACCATCTTATGAAAGGGATTTTGTGCCTTTGGGTGGTACTCCCTAAATATACCTAGTTAATATGGATAGCTTGGCAAAGAAGACATCTGACATTGTATTTTGTCTGAGAGATAATAGAAGAGATATGGACTGATCACTTCTCTCTCACTCCCACCCTCACATTCTCCATTCCCAAAAGGTTACCTCTTCAACCAAACTTACCAATAGGTAGAGAGAAAATTAAAAATATATGCATATAAAGCTATTATGAGATTAATGACAATTTCAGAACTGCAAATTACCTTATTTATATTATCTTTTCTTGCTAAGCCTTATATTAATACTAAGGTAACATTAAATTATTGATTTAAAAATAAAATAATTCATATATTGATTCAGCAAGTTTTTATGAAATGCCTATTATTTTCTAGGTACTATTCTAGGCACTACTGATGCTGAGGGGAAGAAACAAAGTCTTTGCTCTCCTAGAGCCTATTTATGGTAGGAGAGACAGAAAAGAAACAGACAAATAGGTAAAGACCCCAATATCACATAATGATAATGTAATAAAGAAAAATGATATAGATGAAGAATGAGAAACCCAAGGAAGAGTCTTTAGCTTGGGTGGTCAGGGAAGGCTTACCCAATGAGGTAACATCTGAGCAGAGAATTTTTCCTTCCTTCATTTGAAAAATATTTATTGAATACTTAATATGTGTAGGTCACTATGATTGCCACTGAGGGTTGTAGAATAAGACACGATCCCTGGTTTCTGAGAGCTTACAATCTAGCAGAGGAGCAGAGACTATATAATATTAATTAAATGTTGTAAGTAAACTGCAAATGATGTAAGAGGTCAGAAGAGGGAAATATTTCTTTCAACACTAGTTATTAAGAAAGACTACAGAACAAGATAGACTTAACAAATGGGTGTGTAGACAGGTAGATGTGGGTCTGTGTGTGAAAGGAAATCTATGGAGGAATCGAAGAACCCATCATGAATAAAAACAAAGCAGCTAGGGGACTTCCCTGGTGGTCCAGTGGTAAAGCATCCGTCTTACAATGCAGGGGATGCGGGTTATCCCTGATCAGGGAACTAAGATCCCACATGCTGCGGGTCAACCAAGCCTGCACGCCTCAACTACTGAGCTCACGCACCTCAACTAGAGAGCCCGCCGTGCCACAAACTACAGACCCCACAAGCTCTGGAACCCGCATGCCACAACTACAGAGCCCATGTGCCCTGGAGCCTGTGCACCACAACTAGAGAAAACCCACACACCACAGCTAGAGAGAAGTCCGCGCACCACAGCGAAGAGCCTGCGCACCACAGCAAAAGATCCCCATGCCTCAACGAAGATCCTGCGTGCCACAACTAAGACCTGACGCAGCCAAAAATAAATTAAATAAATAAATAAATAATAAATTAATTAAAAAAAAGGCAGCTAGAAATGCAAAGCAGACTTAGAGAGCAGTAAGAGTATTGCTTGGCTTGAACCTGAGATGTGCTTCAGAAACAGCCTCTGAATACTCCTAACAGCTCAAAACATCTCCTACAAGCAAGAAAGTTATTTGAAAACTTGCATTCTATCTATAAAATCCAGGTGAATTTTACATTCTATTTCATGAATTCATGTATCTTTATTTTTTTTAATTTTTAAAAATTTTTTTAACGTCTTTATTGGAGTATAATTGCTTTACAATGGTGTGTTAGTTTCTGCTTTATAACAAAGTGAATCAGTTATACATATATATATGTTCCCATATCTCTTCCCTCTTGCATCTCCCTCCCTCCCACCCTCCCTATCCCACCCCTCCAGGCGGTCACAAAGCACCGAGCCGATATCCCTGTGCCATGCGGCTGCTTCCCACTAGCTATCTACCTTACGTTTGTTAGTGTATATATGTCCATGACTCTCTCTCGCCCTGTCACAACTCACCCTTCCCCCTCCCCATATCCTCAAGTCCGTTCTCCAGTAGGTCTGTGTCTTTATTCCTGTCTTACCCCTAGGTTCTTCATGACATTTTTTTTTCTTAAATTCCATATATATGTGTTGGCATACGGTATTTGTCTCTCTCTTTCTGACTTACTTCACTCTGTATGACAGACTCTAGGTCTATCCACCTCATTACAAATAGCTCAATTTCGTTTCTTTTTATGGCTGAGTAATATTCCATTGTATATATGTGCCACATCTTCTTTATCCATTCATCCGATGATGGGCACTTAGGTTGTTTCCATCTCCGGGCTATTGTAAATAGATCTGCAATGAACATTTTGGTACATGACTTTTTGAATTTTGATTTTCTCAGGGTATATGCCCAGTAGTGGGATGTATCTTTATTTTTAATATAAAAATATTTTCCCTAAAACCCTTTGAGTAAAATGAACACTTAGGAAGTCATGCCATATTTACCCTGTGGCTTCTAGTAGCCCTCTCAAATAGCTGGACATTCACATTTTACTTTGAAAACCAAGGATAGAAGGATAAAGGGAAAAACTCTAAAAATGTTGATTGGATCCAAATATTATTAGATCTTGAATAACAGGCCCCCAGACATTTGAATTTTGTCATGTAGGAAATGGAAAAAACTAAGAAATGGTTTGTAACAGGGCCTTAGCCTTACCTTTTGATCATGCTGTTTCCCCACTCTGCCTAGAGCGACTTCCTCTTCCAAATCTTACCCATCCGTTATGGTCCAGCTCAAAAATAACCCCTTCACTCAGCCTTCTGTGATTTCTACACCTGGATTTCCATGGCAGTTGGTCAGTACTTCCTTGGCACTTAGCACATTTCACTTTGCATTTTAATCACTTTATATTCATGGCTCTGTCCCCTGCAGCACCATGAACAGGGACTTCCAAGGAGAAAAGAAATGCTTGTAGAATGAATGTATATTAAGAGCTCCTGAATGGAATGATTAATCTGGTTGCAGGATGAAGAATGTACAGAGATGTGTAGCCTAGAAACAGTGAAATGGGTTAAGAGGCTATTAAAAATTTTCCACCATGAGCTAGTGAGTGCTGAGCTAGGAAGCTGCCATTGGTTATTTAAAATAAAAAGGAAGGAATGAATATGTAACATATCACAGAGGAAGAATCTGAATATTTTATTTGACTAGAGAAGAGAAAGGCATGCAGGAAGGTGGAATTCTGGTCTATTAACCAATTTTGGGAATTTAGGGAGTCCTCCTGTGGAGCGAAGATGAAACATTTGGATTTTTGATGTGTTGATGATGGAAACTATAATGGAACTGTCAGGTGTCAAGTGGGAGTGACTCAACACTGGAAAAAGTTCTAAATGTAGATAAATTTAAGAGCCATTTGTACAGAAGTGAGATTGGAAATTACGATGGTGTACAAAATCTCTGAACAAGCCCTTTTGAGCAGTGAGAGGAGAGTGGAGGAATGACAGTGAGTAATGTCCATATTAACAAGAGAAATAGAGAAAAGGGAGGTGAAGTAGAGTACAAGGAATGAAAGGTTGGGGAGGCAGGAAGAGAAGCAGGGTGTTTGGAAACAGAAGAGTTTCCAGGAACAAACTCACATCCATCAGAGGGTGAGGAGTTAGTTACACTGGCAGGGCAGTTGGGAGACCTTTAGCGTGGGCGGAATAGAAAGCAAGATTTCAGAAAGGTGAAGAGAGAACGTGGGTGGACATCAAGCCTGGGGTTACAAATGCTCCTTTGAAATGTGTGTGGCTCTAGAAGGAGGGAGAGGCTTACCAGAGGCTGGGAGCCAGAGTTACAATCAAGAGGAAACATGGTGGCCCCATATTTTGATGCCCCCCCAATTTAACTTTAGGCTCCTCCCTTCCCTACCAGGCACAAGACATTTCATTCTCTGTCTTTTCTGGTCTGTCCTCAAATTCACCAGAAGTGCCCCAGAATACTGACCTTTTCAAAACTACTGTTTCTGTTGAAAACATATCTGTCCTCCATCCCATTTCTTTGAAGTGGCATTTTCAAGTGTTCCACAAATATAGTTCCTCAAGATGCTGTATGAAAAAGGACCCACAGACTCTACCCTTTTTTATTGTTACTGTCAAAACCCTTTTGGTGGTTCCATGTTGGAGAAATTTTGTTTTAGGGTCTTGGTTGTGGATAATTAATCTGATAGATGCATGCATGGTTGGTTTAATGATTATGAAAGGAAGATTAACCTTCTGATATTAAATATTTATAATTTGCCAGAGAATTCAGGAGAGAATCCAAAAGCAAGTTCAGTGTGGGGATTCAGCCTTATGGATGACAAGTAGGGATAAAATTTTGGGCAGCAGCATCTTTTAGACCTCTCAAATCACACCATCCAAGTGCATGATGGCTACTCAATATCTATATCACTTTTATATCCACAGCGAAGTGCTATATCCTTTTTTACTAGGGCTATTACTCTGTTTTACTCTAAGTAAAAACTTCAATCAGTTTTTCATCCAGCCTGAAGAATGGAAGGGAGGAGTACAACACCGTAATGATATCGTACGCACTGCATTTTTACCTCCACAAATTCTTGTTACAGGTTACTTGAACCTTCACGTGACCATCAGTTGTGAAAATTGTATTTTTTTGCCTCACTCACTTTGAAAAAGCCTTTTCTCAACTGCAAAATGAAAAGATTTCTTAAAGAAGCAGACCTTGCCCTTAGAGATACTCTTGGTCCTTATTTCTAGGGCTGGGTGATAATGGTTATGACCGTCAGCTCCTGAGCTTGGCTACCTGGCTTCAGATAATGGTTCCACCACTTGCCACTACCTCATATGGAGAAAGTTATTTAAACTCTAAATTATAATTTTTTCTGATTAATAATAATATATCAGTATCTTGGTTTATAGTGAAGATTGCACAAGATAATCTGTGTAAGGATTTAACCCAGTGCTCACAATAAGCTCATCAGTAAATACAAGTTTTATTTTCATTGTCCTTTTTTGAGGAGCAGCATTAGGGCTGTTGGGTACAAATCACACTTCCGTGGTACTCAGATATTTTGTAATGGGAACACATTAACCCTGTGGCACAATTTAGTCTAAATAACATTGGTTAAAGACTGGTCTCATGAAACGTCTATAAATCCAAGCTCTTGAAAGGATCTACAGGCATACTTTGACATGATATATTAAAGGATCAGAAATTGCTGAATCATTTCCAGCCAAAGAAATAAATTTATAGAGACAGATTGCACCATGAAATTATCAAGTCTGTATTTTGACAGACTAATTTTTTTTTATAGAACCAGAAATGTCATCAATTAAGAAGAATGAAAAATTACAGGAAAAGAGCTTGGATATCTATGAAGTGTTACAATACAAGGTTTCCTGCTCTATCTACATTTACAGTTTCATTGTTTTCAGAACTTGCCTGATTATCTTCTGGGGGGCCAACTCTGCAGTTGAATTTGCTATGTAGCTGCTGGAAGTCTACTCCCATGGACAGGTAATCCGTGGAAACCCATCATCCTCGGGCAGTTTACAGAGTTCAGCATGTATTACTCTCTTCTCTCTCCAAATCCCAAGAAAGACACCATCAGTACAGCCCACTCAGCTCTGGTCTTCTGCTCTCCACTTGATGTTGGCATTCTGCTCACTAGGGAGCTTTCCTCACTGGGCTGCTGAGAGCAGTGGTCTGGGCATGCACTGCTCCTCCCGAGACAGGCTTGGTCAGACTTAGCCTCACTATTTGGGCTTTTCTATGTTTTCTGTAATGAGCAGTAGGGAAGGACTTTGTGTAGGGAAACTTTTAATATTGGAGAAAGCAGCATTCAATAAAGGACATAAAAGAGAAGGAACTGAAAGAACACACACACATCAACTATACTTCAATTAAAAAAAAGAACACACACACACACACACGCACATGCACACACACACACACACACACACACGAAGACTGTAGGAAACAGAAACCAAGAAGGACTTAATTTGTTTGCCCTCAATAATAAACAAATATGACAAAAATTATTAACACTTTTTCAGTATTTGTAATATGCTAAGCACTAAGTGCTTTTCATTCTTCACAGCAGCCCTATGAAAAAAATAAAATTATTAACCAAGGTTTATAGGTGAGGAACTTGTGGCATCAGGTAAAGTTAAATAACTTGCCCAAGGTTACACAGCTAGTAGGTGGTAGAACCGGGACTCAGACTCAAGCTGTTTAGTTACAAAGCTTTTATTCTGAATGCTTTATTACTATAAAATGAAAAAGATATAACAATAATTTCTGTCACACTTACTGAACAGATATTTCATGAAGTTTCTAAGTTCTAAAGTTTAATAAAAACACTAGTAATTACTATTTGTTCATGTCTCCAAGTACGCAGTGAGAACTTACGAAGCGCCAGATTCCGTGTAAGTTATTTCGATAATGATTTCTTCTAATTGCTGTTGCTCATATTTTCTATCTAACTTTCAGGCAAGTTCTGTTCTCTGTCTTGGCTCATATAGGGAGCTATGATGGAGAAACTGTCCTGTGGAACAGTAGCACAGAAAATGCTCACTATATCCTTCACCCTGATTATCAGCGGCTGCTAAAATCCAAATCGGGTGAGCCTAAGTTTGCAACTAAAATAATGTGGCTGGGTTCAGCCACAGTAAGCCTGGTTGTTTGTTCATGGACCTGCTGCAGCTTGCTCCTAAATTATAGATGATTGGCTGTCAGCACAAGGGATTAGTGATGTCGTCTCGTCAACGTGACTAAAAAGAACCTTGAGATTTACTTGGCTTAGCAAATTCTCCGTGGCTGCCGTTCCTTCTCTTTATGCTATATCAGCGTTTCTGAATTACTGACAGCAGGGAGCAGGCCTCTCATTTTTATCTAGTTTATTTTTTGCCAATAAACCTCGCCAAATTGCCTTTGGCTGAACCTTGGGCGCTCCTTGGTAGGAAGATGGGAACTCGTGTTCACTTGATAGGCGGCTCAGGCTCAATCTAGAGCTTGTATTAAATATTATACCACCTGGAAATCTTAAATTATTTCTTGCTTTAGAAACCTGTGAGAAGCATGAGATGGGAGTAACTTGTGTCTGGTGGGAGTTTAGCATAGCAGATGAATATTTTATACTTAAGCAAAATGTCTTGACAATTGCTTTTCACATTTTATTTTAGTTTCTTTAGATACTAAAGGTTTTTCCTTAGACTAATTTATTTGGGTAATGAATATGTCATTCCTCAGGGCCCAGTGAGGTTCTGTTGTCTCAACTGGATAAACTCACAGAGGCTGAGTTAGACCTTATGAAAGGACTGGTCATCAGATACAGCTTTTGTGTGTGTGTGTGAAAAGCTAAGGGAGTAATTTTTTAGGAGGAAGATGACTAACTTAAGAGATTTAGAGTTTACTTGGCTGCAGGCACAAAACTCTGACCTGCTTTATGTCCAAAGAGCTAATCATGAGGGTTCATCTGAATTCTCCATGGAGAGGGTGGAATTCTGCGTCTTTGTCTGCATTAGTCCTCAGGAGAGCACAGTCTTGTTCTGATAGTGAACCTAATTGTGGCTATGATTAAAAACAGACAGTCAGATAGGAGAGAAAAGCAGATAATGTCAAATGTATAAAAGACACAAGAGGCATTGCTATAGATTTCTTGCTTTGAAATTTTGAAGACACCTCTGTATAGGTTTTTCATAACTGTGTGCAGACTGTTTATAGATTCTGGGATGGATATCCCCAGTTTTTATTAGTGTGGCTTGGAGATGATATCATTAGATCATTGAAGCACCATTAGGAATATCCTTTCCAGGGTAACTCACTAAAATAATATTGCTTAAGAATGATCATTGAAATACATTACACAGTCGTATCTCATGTTCATTAAATTATTTGCAAGCTTAATATTAATGATTAATAAGTTGAAAATGCCATGATATTAAAATCACATTTGTCTTGAACATATCAGGATCTCTAAGGTGTTAGCAGGGACTATAAAATGAAGTCCCTATTAATTCACATCAAGGGAAAACACAGTAAGCTTGTACGGAGTATGAGAAATAAAAATGGAATCAAGCAATCCTTGTAGTTGGGGTTGAGGAAGTGAACAGCACAAGGCTCCGTAGATGTTGACTGGAAACATTATGAGGTTTGCTGGAGTCTTTGGAGGCTGTGATGGGGGTGCGCCTATTGTTTTTCATAAGTGTCTTGTTTGAAAAGCATATGTCTCTTCATTAAGACACCTGGCTTCTCTCCATCTCAGATAGAGAGCCTCAAAAGCTTCCTGGTGCTGGGAGGAGCTGCTTCACCCACCCCATGGCTGACCAGGCCACTCTGGGAGCCTATTCCTTTGAGACAGACACTGAGTGCAATAAAGCTGTTATGAGGCTTTGCTTCCTTGAAGCAAGAAAAAACATTGCAGCCACAGGTAAAATATATATTTATATTTTGACTGTAGACTGCTTTGATATATTGTGAAGTGTTGGAGCAGGGAACAATAAAGAAAGTTCAATCTAATCCGATCTAGGTCTTGTAGAGTTTGACTGTGTCTAGCGAACAGTCAGCACCAGGTCACAGGAAGCCACAGGCCGTGGCAGACGAGGTTAGGATTCAGGAGGATGGGTCCAGGAACAGGAGCTAGACCAGACCCCACAAGCAATTTATACAGTGCTGCGTATGTCAAGATCAGAGTGAGAAAAACTCTGGGCAACAATCAGAATTGGTGTTGTAGCCATGGCATAGAGATTTGGTAGGGTAGAGGGCACAGCAAGAAATATGCTCCAAATATATGAGCCAAAGCTTAGGTCTGCATGGGGTAGAAGGGTTGAGTCTTGAGATGACCACACTGGCACTTATTATCAAAGTGGGCTATGAGAAAATAGTGACAAACTTGGAGATTGGGGGCAATAGCAAAATTTGAAATAGCTGCTGCTAACTGCTGATCCCAGGTCAAGAGAGCTGCCTGCTCTTTGTCTTAATATTTTTGGTGTGGGTAATGCTTTGGGTGTCTTTACCAACTATGAATCCTTTCCAGAATAAGTCAGAGTTCTGGTTAGAGCTTCTTCTAAGATGTATGCTAACGTATTATTTACCATAGTTATTTGATATTATAATAGATTGAATAACTCTTTGCTTAATTTCCCCTTTGTCTTCAATGGCTGTGTTAGTGTGGTGTTGATGCAGCCTACGTGCTCCCAGAGTAAAAATCTGCTCCTGAGAACAAGGCGTAGTTTTGACCTTTCACCTAAAAAAGTAAGTTTTAAATTTTAGAAAATATTTTTCCTCAACAATAGGAATCTAGACATATATACGTTATATGATTGAAAAAAGAAATCTGAACCATGTTTTCCACATTCACTCTCGCATATTCAATTTGCAGATGGAAAATCTGCATGATTTTCTTATATAATTTTTCTGCATTAAAAGTCAATAAAGGTATACCCCTATAGAGTTTTAGAACCATTGTGAAATATTTAGAATAGACCTTGAAACAGATTCTAAAGCTCTCTATTTTCCAGGACGCACTTATACTTACAAAATGAACTATTATCCTGAAATTGCTCTCAACACTAATTCTTCTTACTGTTATCAGTATTCCCAAATTGTTTCCACTGAAGCGGCTACATACCATTATTTCTACCTTAAACAGATATGATTGTTAACAGGCAGCACATTTGTGAAGCAAATTGGAAGTCTACAGATTTATCAAATAATAATAGGAACTTTGCCACAGAAGAATAATTTAGGTAAAGTGCTTCTACAAGCCTATAAAAATGGAAAATGAAAAGGTTAGTTCTAGGCCTATGAACCAAGAAAGTGTTCCATAAGGACTTACAATGAATTCTTGATGAAAGATTAAAAAACAAGCTCATAAGTAGAATTCAAAGCATACAGCTACATAGAGGAATCAATAGCTATGCTGCTATAATTACATATACGCATCCAGCTCTGTGCAAGAGGAATTTTACTTCTTTGGTATATGTGTCCCACGGGTAATTAAGAAAGATGTGTTTTACGTAATTGAAATATTATTATAATGTTGAAATTAGTATTTTGTAAGTTTATTTGAAGTAACAGATTACTTTTATCAAAATTTAAAAACCCGGGGCTTCCCTGGTGGCGCAGTGGTTGAGAGTCCGCCTGCCGATGCAGGGGACGCGGGTTCGTGCCCCGGTCTGGGAAGATCCCACATGCCGCGGAGCGGCTGGGCCCGTGAGCCATAGCCACTGGGCCTGTGCGTCAGAAGCCTGTGCTCCGCAATGGGAGAGGCCACAACAGTGAGAGGCCCGCGAACTCAAAAAAAAAAAAAAAAATTTAAAAACCCAAATAATATCAAAACAATGAACGAAGGAGTGGTAACTAGATTTAATGGAACATCTTACACATCCTATCTCATTTAATACTCAACAAAAACCAGTGAATGTATCATAGGGTTTTTTCCAGTTTATATTTGAGAGAATCAGAGTGCTGGAAGTTGATTTGGGGGCTACTCACCTCTCCAACATCCATATGCTTTCTACAGGGCAAACCAGTGAGGAAGTTGTTTCTTGTGTTTATAGTTTCCTAATTAGGGGTTCTCTTACATATTAGGGGGTGCCAACCTGGTGTCATGTGGAGGATCTGGGTATGTCAGATTCTGGGATGCATTTAAGAAGCACCTTCTGGCTGAATTTTTGGCTCATAACGTTGTTGGTTCCATTATTGTGTCTACTGATAAGTCAAATTGATACCTCACCGCAGGAGATCTTGAGGGGTGGTTGAAAATCTGGAATACAGAGGTACGTTGAAAAAATTCTAACAGTATCTTTATAACTTTTGACTGCCTTTTGTTACAGATAACTATGAATCAGGTCTTGTCTGTTTTCTAGATAAAGGAAGACACGATCAATCTGAGTATTTTAAAGAAAACATATGTATTGATCAGACTTCTTTTAAATAATTCATGGGGAAAAACAGATTTTTCTCAATATTGAAAATCCTCTGTTCATATATCGTCAAGTCAATCCCCCAATTTAAGAATGCAGTATTGTCAGTAATATACCATGCATTGTTTGAGAATAAACAGTTAAGATATGCCTTATTTGAAGTGAGACCGTAAACATAATTTAAATAGAGTCCTGGCCTTTCATCTAACATTATTGTCCTCCTGAGTTAGTTTGGGATTTTTGTGTCACTGATTACCTGCTCAATTTTCTAATAATACTATAAAATGGTAGTATTTTTTGTATTTTATGCGAGAAAAAGACTTTACGAAATAACTAAGGAAAACTATCAAAGGTATAAAATGAACAGTTTTACTAGCACATATTTCTTAATTAAAATAAAATTGCAGTACAGATTGTGTTTGGTGGACACAGTTTATATGGCACGCATACCTGGAACAGCCCTATTTCTTGCTTCAGCACCATCTAAAGGACTTATACTCCAGACAACACCCGCTTGAAGACACTCTTTTTTTTTTTGCACCTCATCTCACCAGAGCCCATGTGGCATGGCCATATAGCAATGTCAGCATCGCATTAACTTCTCCAACTGCCAGAAGCAGCTTTTCAACTCCTTTCATGTTCAGAATGCCAGCTTTGCCCCACGCTGTCTCATCACACCTGCCCACACACCGATTTGAGTTCCCACCCAGACACTCTTTTTCCTGAGAAGAGTCTAGCACTTGCCTTATTTACAGAGCAGAAGAGGCTGTACAGCTCTTGGAGACTTCCGCATTACCCGGCCCAAAACGGTCTACCTGCACAATTTGCCATCATTTTCTGATTTACCATCACCCTCCGTGTCCTAAAGGGCTGTACGGAATTCTGTCAGCATAGGTTGATATCCTCAAGCCGACTTCACAAAGGGAGCAACAACAGACTTCGTCTTCCAGCATGAAGAGAATCGCCATACTCGGGGCATGAGAGTGGCACCTGAGGCTGCTGAATAGGACCATGTTAACTGGCCAGATAGAAACTGAGGTTCCAGGCTATGCTCACACCACCATGTCTGAACAGTGCTGGTTGAAACAGATCGGGATGATATTTTGTCCCCCAAAGTACAAAGGGAACAGGAGCTGAGTTCCCATGAAAATAAATGGAAAAAAGAAAAGAAATGTGAGACAATAAATATTTTCTTTCTTCTATTTTTTTATAAGCAGGTATAAATCACAGCTTAGTTTCATGGGAGGAAGGGGTTAAAAGCATGAGCTCTGAAATGAGCCAGCTTGAGTCAAACGTCAAACTCTACCACTTATTAGCTTCTGTGAGCTCAGGCAATTTATTCAAACTCTCTGTGCCTCTGTTTCCTCATCTATAAAATGGGAATAATGAGCATTCATCCCTCATGGGACGGGCAATTGTGAAGATTACATGAAATTATTCATGTAGAGACCTTAGAACAGGAGAAACTCAGCAAACATTAGCAATTGTTATTTAGGCAGGAATAAATCAGACAATGAACAGAAGAGTTTGGTTTTTTCCTAAATTTTTCTATATTTGATTATTACCTGATAATTACTTGGCTGTCATAGTCATCTGTTTGATAATAATGCAGTGAATCTATCCACATTGTAGTGTGTTTCTACTAAATTTTGAAATTGAAGGGATCCACTTATTTTGGAGGAGAAATTTTTCTCAGAAATCCTGGTACATTTTGAGCTGCGTTGAGGCCCCAAACTTTTCATGTCTCCAGTGTCCTCCACTTGATAGAACTGCCTTGGTTAATAAGGGAGGCCTGGAGCTACAGTTCCAGAAATGGAAGTCAGTTCTTTCATGACTAATGAACTTGAATGGCCGATGAGATTCAAATGGAAATCAGGCCTAGCTCATAATAAATGTCAAGTAAATATTAGAATAATAAGAAAATGATATTTCTACCTGACCAAAGATCTGGACAGGAGCACCACAGACAACAGTCACACAAATGCTGCAGTCTTCAGAGGCGGAGAGAACCAGTAAGCGGCCGCCTGGCTCACACATCTCTACGGAACTTATCCAGTCTTCATGAGGTCGGAGCGATCTTATCAGAGTTGGGGCTTCTGTGAATTTGTTCTTACTGGAATTAAGACAGTACTCCTGAATGAACAGAAATGCCAGATTTCTAAAATGTGCAAATATTAAATGATTGCAGTGATGTAACACTTTTTTTTAAAGTCTGATACGGAAATTGAAAAAGGTACATTTGGGAACAGCAATCTGTGATACAAATGCAAAAGAACAGCTCATGGTAACAGAGGTTAGGAAAATGGTATGAACGTTCAAAAAAAGGTTTCTAACTGACTTAACTAACTTGAGAAGTGGAAAGAAAGGAAGGAGGGGATGGGGGAGGATGGAAAGAAAAAAAATCAACAGTAAAATCAGCTATTTGATGAAATTGATGAACTTCATCATGTATATAGGTCGTCACGTATTCGTTACCCATTTTATATATATTAGTGTATATATATCAATCAAAATCTCCCAATTCATCCCACCACTGCCCCCCGCCCCTGCCACTTTCCCCCCTTGGTGTCCATATGTTTGTTCTCTACATCTGTGTCTCTATTTCTGCCCTGCACACTGGTTCTTCTGTACCATTTTTCTGGGTTCCATGTATATGCGTTAATATACGATATTTGTTTTTCTCTTTCTGACTTACTTCACTCTGTATGACAGTCTCTAGGTCCATCCACATCTCTGCTTTTGTATTTCAAAGAACTCAGCCTCAGAAAGCCTGCATGAAAATAGTTTGGTTTTTTTCCCTTCTGTTCGAGATAGGAAAAGAGCCACCAGAGCTGGGTAGTTTTAGAAAGTAAAGGCGGGCAAAGCGGGGGACAGCTGCGTTTTCTAGTCCCTTCTGCTTGAGCTTTAAATGTTTTTTAAGAACTCACTTTTGTCAAGCTGTCTTGGATATGGGTGCTGTTAGTTCCAAGGGCCACAGGAGGCAGTGGGAGGGGAGGGCAATGGAGAGGAGGGGAGGAAGAAAGAGAGAAAATTAGCAGATACTGGAAAAAAGCAACAGTGAATGTCCTTCTCATAGTGTGAGATGAGACACCCTTTCACAGAAAGAACAGAAAGATATGGGAGGCAGACGGAAATACAGAGATAAGAAGAGACTCAATTCTTAAATGTAGCTCGGATCAGAGCAATTTTTCCTGAACCAGCTTGATTTGTACAGTGTAGTGACTTTTGACCTACATTTGAATGTTGCATTTGTCTTTTCGTGGAATTAATTCTGTTCTAGCAGTTATAAAAACAAAAGGAAAAGCAATCGTGTATTTTAATTTCATACACTAAGGCTTCATTTTCCAATCACATTCAGTCTGATTAAAGTATTCAAAATTTAATGCAGTGTGATTCAGTATATTTCAAAAAAGAAGTTTTTTTTTTAATAACTGTGAATCAGTTTTATAACATAGCTATTGATCTGAGGTTGGTTTTCAAGTTAGAGTTTTAAAAGTATGTGGTGTGCTATGTCTATTTCTAGAGTTGGAGAGATAGGGGTAGGGATGGTTTATCTGTGGAGATACATTTATCCCAAGAAACTGTCAGATGATTGTGGTATAAAAAGAAATTAGATGATGCTTGTGCTTCTTCAGTGTCCATCTCAGCACTGACCACTGTTGTGTTGGGCAGAGTGTGTACTGGCGCCCCTCCTCAGCTGATTGCTTTGATGGCCAGTGACTTTGATCGAGCCTATTCACCCAGTGTTTAAAATTTGATTTAGTTGCCCATGTTTAAACATTAAGAGGTTTCATATAATATCCAAATTTCTTGCTTCTCTTGGAAAAGAACATGTCATTCCCTGAGAGTAGCTGTGGCCCCCTTTATGGAAAATAGGTTCCCTCTAAGTCAGTGTAATGCCACCTTTCTTTTCCTTTTGCCTATGAACACTGAGGCTGACTTTCATTTGCTATTTATCATCTTATACAAGACTTGCCTTCCTGACCCCTGTAGGCATTGTACTTTGTAAATCCTCTGACAAAAGTTGATCATTCATAGGCCAGTCAGATATGCTGGGGATCCCTAACGTTCCCTCATCTCTCACACAGGCTGTGTTCCCTGCTGCGTTCCTGTGGATACAGTGTGAACAAATAGAAGACAAGGAAATTGCTTCTGTATTTAAAACATAAATTGTCAATGGGGAGCTCTCGCTAGATGGATACACATTAAGAGCGGTAGCCAAGATCTGTGAAAACTATCATGTAACACATATATTTTTCTAGGAAAAAGTACTCAGTAATTGGACTGGCTTTTGAGATTTTGGGAGGGGAAGATGCAAAGAAAGTAGTAGTATGAAAAATTCAGACAGTTCTTCAACCAAAGCTTTGTTTTTCTTTTTAGTTAATATACATCTTGCTATACAGGATTTTAAAGTGGGAATGTTAATTTCTTTTTAGCAGTTCATTATTATCTCTTCAGAAAATATCTGTTTGTTTCTTATGATACATCACTTTCTAACTTTATTAAAGTTACATGTATATGTCCCATCTCCCTTAGAAGACTGTAAGCTCCTTGAGTTCAGGAACCATATCATCTTCATTTCTGGTGTCCCCAAGACTTCAATTAATAATCTAGCACATGTTAGACACATATAAATGTTCAAGGAAAATACATTTTATAAAAGTAAATCTCTGTTTTTTCAGGCAAAGCATTGGCGACTTGAGAACTGTTTCTCCCTTCCTAAAAGAAATACTAATTTAATGGAAGATAAGATTCAAGAGAAAAGCATAAAGGAAATTCCTTTGCTTTCTAAGGAGGAATCATGGTTAGACCCATCAAAACATTCTCTACTTGATAAGTAAAACAAAGAGTCAACATACAAGTAAGTACATCTTACCTGTAAGGAGTAAAATTGGCCCCAAATTCCTTCTGTGCTTTGTGGAATGTTCAATGACTACTTCAAGATTTTGCTAACATTTAGGTTATTCGTAGGTTTGTGTGTGTAGCAACGGGAGAACGTATGTTCTCAGGGTGATATCTGATTCTTACTTCTTGTCTCTGTTGAATGCTTGACTTCTGTTCTGTGTCTTCCAGTCTCTTGTTTCTACTCCATTATCAACCTAATTTTGGAAATTAACCCCTTTCTTTAAAAGCAATATATGTGTGTATATGTGTATGTATGTATCTACCTAGCTAGTTACCTGTCCATCTTAGAATGTATGTCAGATTTTACTCCTGGTTTTGGTAAGGCACACAGAGGTATATATGTCAGAAGTTCAAAGAGCTTGACTTTGAATATTGGATATCACTCTCCTTTTATGACTTCTAGCCTTTCCTTCCTGTTGTTCAGCCATTTCTTCTTTTCATGCCACTCTGATGGATCCCATCCTTACATTCCTCTAACTCTAATGCCAGGCAGTTTTAATTGTTTCTTTTGTTTCCCATATTCTTGCTAACTCATGCTCTCATAATTTCACCTTTCATATTAAACAATCTTTTGAGAAAACAATTTTGTTCATTGTATTTTCTTTGATACAATTGGCATTTTTATTACCATGTGCCTATATTACTTTTTTTAAGGTCTACAGAAAAATTGCATAGAAAGCACAGAGAATTCCTACATACCCCACGCCCATCCCACACAGTGTCAAACATATTAGTGTGGTACATTTGTTATGATTGATGAACCAATATTGATACTTTATTGTTAACTAAAGTCCATAGTTTACATTAAGGGAGTACAGTTGAGGGTTCTCTGATGACACCAGGCAGAGACCTCTGCACTGCACCTTTCTAAATTAATGCACTCTTTGGCTAAACTCTTGGGGCTCAAACCCACCAGTTGGGGTTTTTCTGTTCCAGTCCCCTCACACTGGCAGCCTCGCCTCTTGCACAGCTTCTCTTGGGTTAACTTCTTCTTGACCAATAGGAAGCTCACACGTCCTTGCTACACCAACTGCTCCACAGCTACCCCTTCTCCTCCTCTCACTGGGGTACTTTCAACCACAGTAGACTTTTTCAGATATTAATGAGTCACTGATTCACTGTGTTCTTCTAATGGTTACCCCAGGGAGCATGTGTTAAACTCTTTGCCTGGTTTATGTGAACAGGAGCTAGAACTGAAGGGGAAGCATTCCTCCTCTCCCGTGGGAGTGGTTCTCAGTGCACACCTACGACTCTCTCCAGTGCAGTCCTCTCTTAGGATTGCTGCATCCTTAGTCTGTTTCTATCGTAGAGTGGTGGTTGGCCTGAGCATCACAAGATGCTACCTCCTTGACAAAGTGGGCCTGCGCAAGGAATCGATCTAGCACCTCACTTTGGAATGTGGGAATACTTTTTACCTCTTAATTAATTAATTACTTTGCTTTCAGATTTTTTGGACCTCTGATGACGAGGTAGGAGAGAAAAAAAAATTCCCCTTTAAACATCCTGTTACACTAAATTACCTTTTGGTATTTGTTCCTCCATTTCCTTGAATTATGGCTTGCTGAAATGTCAAGTGGCATTTTACTTTCAGGCAGAAGAATCTTTCAGTTTAGAAATACAGCATGACCGACCCTGTACGAGAATAGAGGGCTGAGACTGGAAAGACTTGGTGTACGATAAAATGCCCCCACCCAGTCACCCAACTCAATTGTACAGATCAGGAGATAAAGTTACCCCAGGGTAACACAGATTGATCATTGTTTCTCTTCCTGTGACACTTCTAGAAGAGTGAATGCAAGTGTCACAGATTCCTGTTTGAGTATTTCAGCCAAGATATTAATTTCCCATTACTTATGACAATCTCAGTTATTCTTTTTTTTTTTAAATTAGCCTTTCCTTAGATTTAAAAATTGGCACTTTAAACTGTTGACTTCTTTCCTGACTTCTATCCATCTTATTTCATTTCCTATTGTTCCATGACACTTTGCTTGTCTTCTGAAAATTAGTGCTGATGTATAGGTTCCTAACTTCACAGATTTCTCTTAAAACTAGAGCTTTGCATTCTGCCAGAGGAAATAAGACTACAGCAGAGTGATCATCTCACCTTCGTTATACATTTCTGTGGGCCTTGGGAGATGTTTCTGGCAGTAAAAAGCAAAGTTATCTCTGTTTATACCACATCTTTTCAAGTGACAACACATCCCAAAATACCTGTGATATTTAAAATTTCTGCCTTTAATTCAAATGAGTGAATTGAAGTAAATTTTAAGACTGTAATAATGAGATAGAAGGGAATAATATCATTTTGGAATTTTTGAACTATTTGAAAGGAAAAGGTTAAAAAAGTATCCTCAGAATTGACTTGGCAGGTACAGCCCTCACTTCTCCCAGAAACATGTCCATGAATCCTATGGAGAAAACCTACAAATGAAATATACTTGTCAGATGTAGAATGTCCCTTGTGGCCTCCATCCAGTACTGAAGAGATTACAGATCACTTTTTCCCTAAGAAAATATTATTCTGAAGAATGTGCCCTATTTCTAATCAGATTAGGAAATCCAAGGAGAAAATCATGCCAGTTGTTGTCCATATGCAAAAGTATGAAAGAAAAGTAAATATGTGAAAGAATTTAGAGAGACTAAAAGGGGAAAAGCACATTTGGTGTGTGTATGCGGGTGGAGGGATGTTTAAATGGAAGGGGAGGAAGAGTAAGAAAGATAGAGATGAAAAAAGAAAAAAGCCAATAGAAAATGAAAGAAGCATGAAAAATGAAGGAAAAATTTAATAATTTAAAGCCATGTTCTCACCTTAACTCCTAAGATTCCCTTTCCGGGATAAAAGCTTGGCATTTATGATGTTCTGTCTTATACATAAATACCAGGTTTTCATAGTGCTTAAGGTATCTTATAGTATTGTGTGTGAGAAGTAGGTAGGTGGTAAATGTCGTCTTCAGTTTAAGTCCTGGGGATATGCAGATGAATATAGAATTTAAGAGAAAATAGGAAGTCCTAATGCTGAGTTAAAAATTGACACAAAGAAATAGATTTTTCTCCTTCCGTAGGTTCTGCAAAAGTCATATTACCACTAGAAAGTGGGGAAAAAAAGAAATCGAAAAAAGTAAATGGGGGAACAAAAACCACAGTGGACATGCATTTTTCTTAACCTATGGCAATATTTGGTTTCTGGATTAACACAAAATTATTGTAATCTAGAAACATTGTAGATAGAATGAATAATTTAGACAATATAACCTTAGAGTATTTCTTTATTATGAAAACAGTACATGTTCATTAGGAGAAAAATTAGAAATACAGACAAGCAAGAAGAAAAAGATGACAAGAAATCATTAGCAGCAAAACCACCAATAACAGGCATTTCACTCTTCAGGTCTTGTTCTGAGCATGCGTATACAAATAAACAAATATACATTTTATAAACGTGAGGATATAATACACACAGTTTATAACCTGTTTTACTACTTAAAAACATACAGCCAGTACACTTCCGAGTTACTTAATATGAGTATCTACAGACATCAGTACTCGAAATGACCTCTTAGGAATTTATCACGTAGCTTTTTAAACATTCTCTTCTTTTAAATTATTTACGCTGTTTACAAATTTTAACTGAGAAACATTTATTGAAATACCTTCATGCACACGTGTTAAGAGTACCTGACTGAATTCATCATTACAATAAATTCTTTGAATTGGATTGCTGAGTCAAAGTTTTAAAGGCCTCTGAGTCTTGCTAAATTGCCATCCCAATGGTGTGAAGGCTCCACCACCAGCAGTATATAGAAATGGCTGTCTCTGAACCAGCCCTGACTGTTGTCATTGTCTTAAAACTGCCACTCTGATTAATCATCAGTTTTATTTTTTAAAAAATTTAAACTTGCCACTCTGATAAATCATCAGTTTTATTTTTTTTAAATTTTAAATTAAAAAAAAATTTAAATTTTTAAAAATTTAAAAAATTATTATTTTTAATTTAAATTGCCACTCTGATAAATCATCAGTTTTATTTTTTAATTATTTTTTCACGTTTATTAATCTTTAATAATTCGATAATGAACTTGAAAGAGGTATCTGATGTCTGCTAGACTAATTCCTCTTGAGGCCTTAAGAGAAGCACACCCCAGCCTCTTCTTGAATATATCCTACAGGCTGCACTCACCATTGTGCAGATAGCCTTCTCTGTTATTCAACCACTCTGTTATAGAAGGGCTCTAATTGTAGGTCGGATCTATCCATTTGTAGGACATGCTCTCATCCATCTTCATCTTATTCTAGGGCAACAAAGAGCAAATCTACCCCATCTTCTACTATCTGACAAATTTTTCTTTCGCTACCATTAAAAAAATATCTATGGGGAAATGATTATTAGAAACCAGTATAAAATAATTAGATGGGAAATGAAACATAAATTCCATTAATTTCTCTGTAAGTTTATATAAGGCAGAAGGTACACTTAAAATTAATGTTCCTTAGAAATATGAAATAATTATGTTCTAAATTCCATATTATTATTAGATGGGAACTGATATTTAATATCATTTATAAGCTGTTGATTATCTAATTATTCTGCCAGTAGAGCTTATGTGAGAAAATAAAATAGGAATATTATAAATATAAAAAATACAAACATAAAATAAAATAAGAGTATTAGAACTGTCTGTAGGTGGTGTTGGAACTCCTGCTTTGAGTGAAAAATATTGTATTATTCTTTCTTAAAGAGATCGTAGCCAATACTTATTGAGTTCTTACCATATTCCAGGCACTGTTCTAGGGTTTTTTATGTTTAACATTTAATTGTCACTATAATCCTTGGTGATATCTACAATTATAATCTCTATTTCATAACTAGGAAAGCAAGACAGAAAAAAGTTAAGTGATTTACACAATGAACAAGAGGTGAGCCAGGGACCCCAAAGCAGGCATTTTAATTCCAGAGTCAGTACACTTTGCCACTGCTCTATTCTGCCTGTCTGACAAGCAACATGTGACCATATTGAAAAGTTGCTGGTCTCTGAGTCAAGTGATCAAATGTTTTGTCAAGTACCTGCTATGGGTAAGCCACTACTCTAGGCAACTTCACTTTCCTTTAGGGCACTTGGGGACTTGTCACACATCGTTCCTACTTCCTACATCCAGAACCGAGAGATGGCAGATTTAGAGTCTTTCCCTCTCATAGAATTGATGGCAAGGATGCCAGAGCCCATAGTAGGCTCCCTTCTTGCATCACCACGTAAGACATTTTTGGAAAAGTTTTAAACTCTATCTGTGTTCCTTATTACATTCTTTAGCTTTTTTGTATTCGACCACTAGGAATATTGGACTCTTAGTAATATTCACCTCTTTCCATTTCCCTGTACATTTTCATAGTAACCACTTTCCAAGAAGTCAAATGTCTATGGAAAAGAAGCAATAGGTTGGCCTGTAAATCGAAGTTGATTCTACAGTCTAGTTGTTCATAGAACTGCCCTTTGTCTTGGAGTTTTATCAGTATGGCTCCATTTCCTAGGCAGTCATCTAATTAGTGCAGATTGTTATGACTCTCTAGAAGAGTTTCTCTTACTGTCCGCCTTCCTCTTTCCCTCTGTGGATTAAATTCTTTAGTAGAGATAGACAAAGTCTTTCGTTTCATACAAAAGATACTCAGTTTAAATGCCACTGGATGAGAGAGCTGGAAGACAAAGAGTCTAAAAGCAGGAAACCATTCAGGGTGTTTGGAGAAAAACTAAGGTCTGGTGTTAACTAGTCCAAAGATAGACCTCCCTCAAACTTTTGCACCTCAGTTTATTTCAGTTATACTTTTCTGAGGAAAAAAATATATTCTTAACCTAGTAACTGCCAGACCTAACTGCACTGTAATCTACCTTTCCTGCATCCACCACCAACTTCTTATTTTTACAGATTCTCTTACTATTTAAAATGACTCTCTAAAGGTACCATCATTCTTGTCTTCAAAGCCCGGATAGTGGCTGAATAAACATGTCTTTTTTTAAAATTAATTTTTATTGGGGTATAGTTGCTTTACAATGTTGTGTTAATTTCTGCTATACAGCAAAGTGAATAAGTTATATGTATACACATATCCCCTCTTTTTTAGATTTCCTTCCCATTTAGGTCACCACAGAGCACTGAGTAGAGTTCCCTGTACTATACAGTAGGTTCTCATTAGTTATCTGTTTTATACATAGTAGTGTGTATATGTCAATTCCAAATCTCACAATTCATCCCAAACCCCTTCCCCCCCTGGTATCCATACGTTTGTTCTCTACCTCTCTCTCTATTTCTGCTTTGCAAATAAGTTCATCTGTACCATTTCTCTAGACTCCACATATAAGTGATATACAATATTGTTTTTCTCTTTCTGACTTACCTCACTCTGTATGACAGTCTCTAGGTCTACTAATGTCTCTGCAAATGGCACTATTTCGTTCCTTCTTATAGATGGGTAATATTCATTGTATATATGTACCACATCTTCTTTATCCATTCCTCTGTTGATGGACATTTATGTTGCTTCCATGTCCTGGCTATTGTAAATAGTGCTGCAATGAACATTGGTGTGCATGTATCTTTTGGAATTATGGTTTTCTCCAGGTATATGCCCAGGAGTGGGATTGCTGGGTCATATGGTAGTTCTATTTTTAGTTTTTTGAGGAACCTCCATACTGTTCTCCATAGTGGCTGTATCAATTTTCATTCCCACCAACAGTGTAAGAGAGTTCCTGTTTCTCCACACCCTCTCCATCATTTATTGTTTGTAGATTTTTTGATGATGGCCATTCTAACTCATATGAGGTGATACCTCATTGTAGTTTTGATTTGCATTTCTCTATTAATTAGTGATGTTGAGCATCTTTTCATGTGTTTGTTGGCCATCTATCTGTATGTCTTCTTTGGAGAAATGTCTGTGTAGATCTTCTGCCCATTTTTTGATTGGGTTATTTGTTTTTTGATATTGAGCTGCATGTACTGTTTATATATTTTGGAGATTAATCCTTTGTCAGTTGCTTTGTTTGAAAATGTTTTCTCCCATTCTGAGGGTTGAATAATATGTGTTATTCATGGGAGATAGTATGTTGTGAGGGAGATCATTCCAGTGTGATTTGGGGAAAAGCTGCTACCTACCATCAGTCTTTCGGATGGCAAAGATTTCCTTAAAAAAAAAAATCTATAATTCCAAATAATTTATGTAGATACGCCTCCAAATCAAGGATGTAGAGCTTAACTCTCCTCTTCATCTTCCTTAAGTGTAGACTGTGCTTGGAAACTTGCCTCCAGAGAGTAGTGTATAGACAGGAAGGGAAAAAGTAACTTTACAGAAACTTGGGAAACACAGCTTTGGCCAGGTGATAAAGTTAACATCAACAGTGGTAAGTCAGGTTGATAGCCTGTGCCCTTGATAAGATATAATGAGAATAGCACTTCATCTCTGTTGTCTTCCTCCCAACAACCCATAATCCTCGTGTAACCATAAATAAACATCAGACAAACCCAAATTGAAGGAGATTCTACAAAAAAACTGACTGATATTTCTTAAAATTGTCAAGGTCATCAAAAACAAGGCAAGTCTGAGAAATTATCATAGGCCAGAGAAAACTAAGGAGTCAGAAAACTAAATGTAATGTGGTATCCTGGGATAGAAAAAGGACATTAGGAAAAGCTAGGAAAATCCTAATAAAATACTAAGGTTAGTTAATCATAATATATCAGTATTGATTGTGACAAAGGGTAATATAAGATATTAACAACAGGGAAAATTGGGTGAGGGGTACACCAGAACTCTGTACTATCTTTGCAACTTTTCTGTAACTCTAAAACTACTCTAAAATGAAACTTTTACTTTTAAGCTCATTTGGGTTTGGGAGATACAGTCAAGTAGGGGAGAGGAAAAGGGAGGAGGGAAATAAACATTTATTGAATACTATTATTTATTAGACACATCGCTGAGCATTCATCCATCTTATCTCCTTTAAAATCACAGTAAGAATCTCATACAGAGCAGGAAATTGAGGCTGAGAGTATAGGAAACATCTCAAGGTTCTATAGCTGCTTAATGTGTAGCAAAATAGGGAATAAAGGTTAAGGGCAGCAGTAATCACAAAGGGTCAAAGGGTGCAAGGAAAGGAGGCAGAAGGGAGAGGGCAGACCCCATGGCTCTCAATGATTTTGTGAAAAATAGGTATGTTTTCTGGCCTGAGGCTTCCAAGAGAATAATAACAATTTTTGGAAACATGGCTTGTAGCTGTTAAGGTTGAGGTCTGTGACAGTGAATGTTAAATATATTTGAGACCATTTCCTGTTTTCTGACTGGAATTATATACAACTATGGACTGGTTTCACTTCCTGTGTTTTATTGATAAAAACTTTTCCTGTGGATTCAAGCTAATCTATCGATTCATATAACAAGCCTCAAAAGCACTGAACTATTTTTTTCTTTTTGCATTTTGGATACCATAAATGAAGATCCAGGCATAACACTGGATAAAAGAGCTTTTGACACATACCACTGATTAGTCCATATAGTTTACACACAGGGCAAGGATAGTGTGCGTTTCTGTGGCATTTTCTTCTTCATAGTTTTTTCTCTGACCTTCCAGTTTTTATGGGGACAGGACCTTTGCTTAACTAGCTTCTCCTCCTTCGTGGCTCTTACCCTTTTATACCATCACCTGGCTAGTAGGCATTTTATTCAAAGATATAACTTGATTAGTGTAAACAATTGTCACTACTTAGGTCCACAGGATAGAGATTTTTTGTTGTTGTTGTTAAAGGTGTATATTTATAGCCAGAAAGTGTCTGTTCATCCTTTGTGGTTGTTATTTTGTTTCATCATAAATTATTTTCTTCTAATGTCAGACCATCAGAAGTTATAAATTTAGGTATGAATATAAGGAAAGAAATGTTTATAACAAAAAAACACATAACCTTTACAATGGTGAAGTTATAAAAAAATTATTCAGTAAGTAATCACTGTTGATATATTTTTATCATGTTATTATTTTATAGATTGGTGTGAAGAAAACAAGTAACTACTCTATGTGCCAGGAATGTTGGTGTTCCTTAATAAATCTGAAAGTAAGCTCTTGTGATCTCATTTTAACAAAGGAGGAAAGCGAGGCTCAGAGATATTAAGTGACTTGTCCAAGCCTTCACAGTGTACAATAGGCAGAAGTATAAGGTCTAAACCAGAAAACATGTGGAAAGTGCCCACTATAGTTTCCAAAACAGAGTTGGCACAGGATGTTAATTCTCTCTCCTAAGTGTTTAAAAGATAAAAATAAAATTAAAACTATTTTTGTTCTCAGAAAGCCCAAAGCCACACAGAACAACGTACTTGTTTAGTTGTGGCTGACCAGAAAAAAACTGTAAAAAAAAGTAATTGAAACAAAAGAATTGTTATCATATTGAAGTGTGTTGTTTAGAAGAGTAGTGAGAATCATTCTCGAAGCTCCATCATATGACGAGAATATTTCACTCACTACAAATCTTTTGTCAACTTACGTCCAAGGTAAAGCTGCACTTTCCCAGAGCAAATGTGCTCATTTCTGTTGAAATTTTGCTGTCAAAAGGTACATTATTATTTGTTAGTATTCAATGTATATTTATAAACTAATCTACTCTATAGGGGTTTTGTCAGGATTACATGAGAAAATATATGTGAAGCACTTAGTGCCTGGCATATTGTAGAAACTCAGTACAGTTTTATTAGTAATATTATTTATTATTATTATACCTTGGAGCATGACTTTTAGAGTGAAATATACTTGAGTTGATGTCCAAGGTCTACCATTTACCAGTTATGTAAATTCAGGCAAGTTACTAAAGCATCTTGAGCCTTGATTTCCTCATCTGTCAAAAGGGCATAATGATACTTTAAAGGTTGTGAAGATTTCTCCTTTGGTTTAATATAACACATTGGTTCCCAAAGTACGTTCCCTGGTCTACCAGCATCAGCATCACTGGGAATTTAGGTACATTCTGGGGCCCCATCCCCACCCAACTAAGTTAGAAACGGGAATGATGCAAGTGGTTTATGCTTTGATAAGCCCTGCAGATGATTCTGATGCCTGGTACAGTTTGAGAACCACTGACATGGCACATGACTTGTCTCTGAGCAGATGCTACTTACCTGTTAGTTTACTTTTCCTAGATACTGAGCTACCACAATGACAAAAGCACAGACAGTTTTTACCTTCACAGAGCTAACAGTTAAACAAACATAGAACCACACCTTGAATTAAGTTTCTGTAGACTTCCATTCCATTATCCATTTATCCCATGAAGCAAAAGGAAAACTTTTTAATTTTGTCCAAGACTTTGCCTGTAAGGGCATAATTAAGAGTCTTCCTTCCCATTATCTCATTGTGTGCATCATAGATACAATAATAAAGATCTGGTTTACATTTTAGCAAAATGAAAGTGAACCTGCAAACTCAAAATTTTAGATATGTTTTTAAACGCTGAAAAATAGATTCCATCTCACAAAGCATACAGTTTTCTTGCAGATAAAAGAGAAACTGGAGCTTTTCCAAAACTGCAGAATATTCATTTTCAAGGGAAAATAGCAAAGAATACAAAATGAAAAATAAATGAATGGGGAGCCTTGAGTTTCTTTTGGTCCCTTTGCATAAAAGGAACATGGATTTATCTTGAACAGCTGTGTTTATAGGGTTTGCTGATCTGCAGCTGTAACAGCTGAGTAACAGGGAGGTTAGTTTTTTTTTTAAAAAAAAGTTAACTTGGAAATGTGCTAGCCCTTTCTGAGGAATTAATGACATTATACTTTTTTTTTCCATCCTCCCTTAAAACCTGCTGTTGTAAAGGCAGTTTTAGGTCATTAAGCATTGGAAACTCGAAAGAACTACCTGAAGTCAATAAACCAGCTTTTCTTCTAGACCCTGAGAAATACTTTAGGGAAGAGCCAGAGGAGGAATGTCCCCAAATTCCAGAGCTTCCATCACTTCCTGAAAGTAAGTCCTCAACCATCATACCACGTCCACCCTCTCTCCCCAGGAAACTCAACCAATTAAGAAAACAAAGTAGAAAAGCACGAAAGTAACACTGTTCGCCTTGTAGGTTGCAGTGAAATGAAGTATGGTTTGACAGCTAAGATTTATAGCTCAGCTGCCGATCTGTGTTCTCAGAAAGGACAGCCAACAGGCCAAAATACATAAGAGGAATATTTTTGTTTTGCCATCTTTCTGAAGTCAGAATGCCATGAATATATATAATGAGTCTGCTATGAATAAGAACCCATTCCCCCCAATCATCTTAATTTTCAGATCTGATACCAGAGAAAGAGATATCCTAAGGCAGCTTCAGAACAGAGTCTCTGACAATCTGGTTTTGTTCTTTTCATGTGAAACACTATAAATAGCAGCTACTTAAAGTGTATTGTCTTAGAGCCTTCCAGCTGTTGTGCTAGGCTAATATGATGAGTCGACAAGAAAGCTTAATTTAGAAAACAGAAGTGAATGATCTCTGAGGAATTGGAAACAAGATGTGCAAAAGAATGCTCTATTTTTCGGACTGTTATAGGCTTCCGAGTGTCTAAGAATTTGAAGAGTAACTTCTGTACAAGCATCCTACCCGCAAAGAGGGACCCGACGGGAGTGCAGGCAACACAACCTGCTACTCAGCGAGGCACTCAGAAAGCATATGGACACTGCAGGGAACTCATTTAAAATAATTAATGAAAAGAGAAGTTTTCAACTTGTAACAGTCAAAAGATCAGAACTGCACTCGAACCATCTGAGATCTGTGGTTTCTAAACTTTTCAAATCCTCTGAGATGGGGGTTCAACATCATCCTTGAGAAATAATAACCCTTGTAGGAGAGAGGCATTTATGTCTACACTTGGGGAAGTTTAAGCCTCTTGTCTCTGCTTGGTTCCCTATAACAGCTGGTCAACATTTTTTTTTTTTTTAATTCCACTTGTAAACAAGATACAGCTGTCATTTCTCACCGCTATATTTCCAGTCTAATTATTATCAGCTTCCTTTGCTTTTTCTCAGTTTCTCTTTTCTAAATCTATAATAGTTCATTTGCTCTCAGGAGGATCATCTATGATATCTGCTCATTTCTTCTAAAAACATGAATCCACAAACATTAGGGCTTTAAATAACCTATAGTGCATCTGACTGGGCTTTCAGTCTATCAGCCTACTGCTTTTTCCCCAGGATGATTCATCTTCAAGAATAAACATGGGGAGGACTTATCTTGTCCTGCTGAGTCACAGACGGAAGAGAGTGTGGGGAACAGACAGTAAGACAAGATCCAGGGAGCCAGAACAAAGTGTAAAGACGGTCCAGACATAGAACATGCAAGATGGAGCAAGGAGTCAGAATAGAGGCAAGAGAAATAGGAGAGAAGAAGACTGCAGAAGCTGGAGAGCCAGGAATTGGGAGATAGCAAGGGTGAGGGCAGCAAATGCCTCTCCTCAGCCCTGGGAGCTCCTGTTTTTGTGAGGAGCCTTGCACGTTCTGCAGCAGGAGAATTCTCCTTCATCGGCAGATAAATTCTCCTCATGGGCAGGGAGGACGTGTAGGGGAAGTTGGGGGTGAATGGCTGGTTGGAAATACAAAAAAAACTCTAATACATTTTCAAAGAGAATTTTTTCTCCTGGATTTCTTAATATAAAATTTTTCTATAATTTCCACACCGTTTAAAAAAGATGTTTTCTCTCTTTTGCTTTTCTATTTTTCTTCTTTGCTCCCTTTAAAATATTTCCACTCATCTGCCTTCTCTGCAAGTGAAAATAGTTCCTTTTTTAAAAAGTTTCACCGGCTTGAGGGAGAGACAGATGTAAACTACTGAGGACAACAGAATGCATGACACATGCCACCACAAATGAGGTTCTGTGGACGCCTCAGAGAAGAAGGCAGATTAACTCTGCCTGGGGCATAAGAAGGAATAAGTGGAAGTCAGCTCTGAGCTGGGACTTAAAATGAGTAGGCGTTCAAAGGGTGAGGGAGGAGAAGAGGAAGTCAAGATCAAGGAAACATAAGGAAAGACGCATTGTGGTTGAAGTAGGGCACAAGTCCAAATGATTCCAGGCCGGCTGCAGTGGGTGACTTCAGATGGTGCCACGTTGACTGAGTTTGACACAGATGAATAGGGTTGAGTTTGGAATGTGTTGAGTTTGAGGTACTGGTGCGCTATTTAGAAATAAGGGTCTGGAGAATGGAAGAGGATGGTAACATGCTCTGCATAATAGCAGTCTTCAAATAGCTGATGCAGAAATCGTGTTTGCTCATGTGTTTGTTTAGCCCTCCTGGTGAATATTGAATGCCTTCTCTGTGCTGGCCCTTGTGCTGGGTGGTGGAGGCGCAGAGCTGACTTGTAGAGGCACAGCCTTCAAAGCTCTTGAAGACTAGTTGGGGAGCTAGATAAGGAAACAAATCATTATGTTTTACAACAAAGGCTATAATAGAGATAAGCCCTGGGTACTGTGGGATCACGTGAAGGTTCATAGATGATTTTTCAGAGAAACCAGATTGTGCCTGAGCTAGATATTAAAAGTTAAATTGATATTAGTTAGGTAAGAAAAAAGGGGGATGATATTTCTGGCAAAGGAACAGTATGTGGATGGTGTGCTAAGGGAGCTATGAGTAGTCCCAAATGGCTGGGTTCTTGAAGGGACATGGTGAGAATTAAGGCCAGAGAGGTAAATGGGGGCCAAATCATGGAGCACCTGGTGTACTGTGTTAAGGACTTTGGTATTTATTTTACCAGAAATGCGGAACATTGGAATGTTTTAGGCAAGTATTCTGAATTATCCCATTTTATCTCTTCTATTAATTCTTCAGTTTTTAGACCTCTTTGTGTTAGCCTTTTAGTGATTACTCTAGAGGTTACAGTACTTTATTTCTTTTTGGGGTACTAGGCTTCCATCTGAGATTATTTTCCTTTATTCAGAAGAAATTTCTGCAGTATTTCTTATAATGTTGGTCTGCTGATGAGTAATTTTCCCAGCTTTATGTGTCTGAAAAATGCGTTTATTTCATTTTGACTTTGGAAGGATTTTTTCACTGGGTTTAAAACCCTAGATAGCAGTTTTTTTCAACTCTTTAAAGATACCATCCCACTGCTTCCTTGCTCCTATAGTTCCTGTTTAAAATTCCACTCTTCATATTATTGTTGTTTCTTTGAATGTAATTTTTTTTCTGGCTGCTTTACAGATTTTTATCGTTATCCTTGTTTTTTAGCAGTTTTATCACAGTGGGCATAAATACACTTTTCTCTGTATATATACTGGTTGGGGTTGATAGGAATCCTTGAATACATCTTTCTTCAATGTTGAATAATTCTCAGCTATTATCTTTTCAAATATTGTTTCTTTCCAGTTACCACTCTCCAGTCCTTCTGGGATTGCAATTACACATATGTTGGATTTTCATTATATCACAAACATTTCTTATGTTCTTCTCATTTTTCCATTTTATTTTCTTCTCTGGGCTTCATTTTGGATATTTTATATTGACTTACCTTTGCATTCACTAGTCCTGTCTCTTTTGCCAGTCTCTTTTAAACCCATGATATCAGTTCCCAATTTCAGATTTTATATGTATATGTGTGTGTATATATATATGTATATATATTTCTAAAATGCCATTTGAATCTTGTTTATATATATTCTAATACTCTGTTGAAATTACTTCTGTTTTCATCCATTTTGTCCAAATTTTCTGTTTTCTTGAACATATTTATAATAATTTGAAAGTCCTGGCCTGCTAACATCAGTATCTGGGTGATCCTTGGATCTGTTTCTAATGTTTATTTTTTCCTCTTGGTCATTGGTCACATTTTCCTTCTTTCTTGCAAGTCCTGTAATTTCTGTATAATTTTTTATTATATGGCAGAAATTATGTGTTAAAGATCTACAGATAATGAACTTAGCGTTTTTTCTCTGAGGCAGTGCACCCTTTCCTTAGCTGGACAGAGAGCATGAAGGGTGGATCATGTTAATCCAATTAGGGATGGAGTTCGGTCAGTGCTGGGTTATGGCTTTAGTTAGACTTCATTTACTTGCAGTTTCAAATGTTTGTTTTAGTCCTCTCCCTGTAGTGGAATATTGTGACCCCAGAAAACATTAATCTGCCTCCCCAGTCCAATCCATAGCCTGCCACACTACCCCAGCACTCAGAATATGTGGGGAACCCTGGCCACAGTTACAAAGTGTCTCTAAATTGCAGTTCATCACACCAACCCACACAGTCATCAAAAGCTCTTCTGATTTTCCCTTCCCTTAGAAAATCTGTCTATGGCAAGCCTGTTTCTTAGCAATGCCCAGACATGATTAATCCCCAAAGGGAAGAAAAGATTTGGCAATCTCAGCTCATCTGAGAATGGTTCTACTATCTCATGAATTTTAATTTGATAATATTTGTTTTCACAGCTCTCTGAAGGCTTTAAGAATATTATTTCTGTAATTTACCTTTTTTTTTCCTATCTGGTGCAGTGAGAAGGAAGACCTGCCACTACTTATTTTTTTTTTTTTTTTTTGCGGTACGCGGGCCTCTCACTGTCGTGGCCTCTCCCGTTGCGGAGCACAGGCTCCGGACGCGCAGGCTCAGCGGCCATGGCTCACGGGCACAGCCGCTCCGCGGCATGTGGGATCCTCCCAGACCAGGGCACGAACCCGCGTCCCCCGCATCAGCAGGCAGACTCCCAACCACTGCTCCACCAGGGAAGCCCCCACTACTTATTAAATCCTATCCAGAAACAAAATTCCTGTTGAAATGTTTAAGCAGGCAAGTGACATGACCAGATTTGCATTCTAGAAAGCTTTCTGGAAACTGTGTAGTTGATGCATTATAATGGGGCTAGACTGAAGGCAGTGTATGTATTAGAGTGGTGGGAACTTGTTGTATGACGCAGCTATCTTCTTTTGAATTTTCACTTTGCCTTCTACTAGTTGTTTATATCTGGATAAATTAAATAAGCTACAAAGTCTCAGTTTTCTCATCTGTAAAATGGGGCTAATGGTACCTGCTTCTTGAAGTTGTGTGGGTTAATTTTAGCACAATGACTAGCACATAATAAGCACTCATAAATGGTAACTATTATTATTTTGAAGATAAGGGGACCCTAGAAAGGAAGTAACTATTAATTTGAGAAGTGTTACAGAGATAGAATTTAAAGGATTTTGTGCCCTGATGAGATGTTAAGACATGTATGACTATCAGGTTTCCAGCCCAGATAACTGTGTCAAAGAGAGGCAATTACTGAGAGAGGGAATATAGGAGGAGAAGATGATTTAGAGTTAGTTTTCGGAATATGTTGAGTCGGAGGTACCTGTGGGGCATCTACCAAGAAAAGCTAACACTTTTCCAAGAAACTGACTATAGAAGGGAGGAAAGAAAAAGAATGGTAACTGAAGAGCAACTACAGTCAAGGCATGTTTTAGAATTAATTTTATTTTTCAGTTCATTTTTTCTTCCGATTTTAGATATAATATATGCACATTATAGAACATTGGCTAGTAAGCAGCAAAGAGAATTCTAAAGAACACAGGAATAGAAGATCTAAAGAGAAGCCACTACTCCCAGGCCTGAGACAGACCAAGGAATAGGCCCACCTAAGCTAGGGCGGAGACCCAGACCTTGTGCAAGAGGGCTTATCGCTGTTCTGCCACCTGGCAAGTTGGCAGAGCTGCTGCAGATGGAACTTGCAGAAATCTGCTCTCAGGGCCATCAGGGGAAGCCATCCACAGGGAGGTGATGTGTCTCAGAACTCACTGCAGAGCCATCAAGGGGCTGCAGGGGAGGCTGTTCACAGAGAGGAGTCACACTGGTGGCCCTCTGCTTGCCTCCTGGGGTATTACAGAAAGTCATTCATTGCATGCTGGCAGACAGGTGGCGCTCTGCTGCAAAGTCACCTGGGAGGGTGGCAAGGGAAGCTGTGGCTCTGGAAAAGCCATCCTTGCATCACAGGAGTCTGGAGCTGCAGAAGGCACTGGAGGAGCTTGGTCCTGGGGAAGTCATGCTGTAGGAGTCTAGTGCTGGAGGAACTGCCCTGCAGGAGCCTGGTGAGGGGAACACCCACTTGGAGAGAAACCCATTTCCCCTACAGCGTCCCTCTAGTGACAGAGCTCAACATTGTACCAGCTGTCAAAGGAGAACCATTTACAAGGCTCTGGTCCATTATCACGCAGCGAGCAGTGAAGAGTGGCTTTGGAGCTCAGGGGCAATGCACTGATCTTTGGCATAGTACCATCTTCCCTGGCTATTCATGCTTTTTATCCCACTCCTGGTCCTTTACATTATTTTATAAGCTTTGAAATCACAGTCATGATTCCTACTCAGTTATAAGGTGTTAACGGTTATGGTTGTCTTTTGGAGAATTTCCATTTATAGAATGAATAAAACTTGGAAGACTCAAAGCAATAAAGGTATAGTAAGGGCAAAATTTCAAGCATAAACCTGGCTTCAAATCAAGACTCTACCACTTGCTAGCTATATGACCTTGAGCAGGTCAGTTGAACTCTCTATGCCTTAGTTTCTTCAACTAATAATGGGCATCGTATAAGCTACCGTCTTCATAATGTTGCTGTGAACATTAAGTGAAATAACCCATGTGAAGCCCTTAGCACAGAGCCTTCACCTAATAAGAGTTTGATACATTTCTTTATTGATGGTATTTTATTATTATTATTCCACTAAATGGCTCTTTGTTACAGGAATTATTATTGCCCCTACTTACTATATAAAGAGTCTCTGGCATAGACTCTGTGGGATAGAAAAAAGAGTTTATACCTAGTCTCACATAGCTAGTAAAAGGTGGACCCTAGTTGAGAAGTGTCCCTGTTTTACAGGTGTCCATGTTATTAATATTTCTAGGTACAGCCTCCCTTGTTCAGATAACGTTGAAATCATAGTCCTTAGGCAGCCTATTCTTATGCGGCTTTCTAAAACCAGCTATTTCACTATAATATTACCTATTTTTAACACTTTCATTTAAAATTGTTCATCTCCTTTTTCGTAGGAGGTTACTGAATTTAAAAATTGTTATTATAAATGAGCACTTAAGAAAAATCTCAATTACTAATACATGCCCTCCTCCACACTATCATTACAGAGTCTACCTTAAGTCTTTGCACTGCATTTTACACACATTCCTGAAATCTCCATAATTACAGTGTGCTGAAGGTTCTTTGGCAATTGTACGATGAGAGGCATTTTGCCAGACTTACTTTCAACATTCTAAACTACCGCTTTGGAACTTGGGACAGTTTCAAACACTTCTTAAGCCCCAGGTGACTTTTTAGTTTTACCTACTGTGTTTTTAATGTCCTTTTGTATTTTCTTTCTTTCCCTTTCAAGTTGAAACATCTTTCACACTCTCTCTTTAGCTTCCAAGTTGTTCCCCGTGGGTTCTCAAACAGCTTGAAATTCCTTTTTGATATGCTTTATTCAAAAAACTGGAATCTACTTAGAAGTGGCTCTGGGTCAGGTTTTGCTCATAGATTTCCCAGAAGTCATCATATTGTACATATAAAATCTTTAAAACTTCCAGCGTAGAGAAAATGCTGCATTAGTGACACCTCAGGTGAATTGTTTTGTTGTTGTTGTTTGTCAAAGACAAAATGTGCGGGACAATTAAAGAGATGATTTTATTCAAGCTATTGCAACAGGGAGAGTAGTCATTAAAGAGGAGTATCTCAAAAAAAGGAAGGGGGCTTGAGCTACTGTAGAGACAGGTCAATGAATCCATGAGTCTTATTAGACTAGGGAGGAGGGTGAAGAGGGTCTTATCTCAGAATGAGAGAGAGAAGAGTGGTCCTTTGCTGTTATCTGTTTCTGGAACGCAAGAGGGTCGGGCCATTTCTTAACTGCCTCCACTTTCTAGTTGCACAGGGTAAAGGTTAATGTTGTCAGCCCCCTTACTTTTGTTCAAGACAAATGATTACCGCTCACTGTTGAACAGCCCAGAGGTGATCATGAATCTTCTGGGTGGGGCAGAACAGTGTCTGAGAAGTGTCTCTCAGGGATTCTTGTTGGCATTGCTTCTGTAGAACCAGATGTTAGGAGGGGGGAAGGTCAGTTGTTTTGGTGTCCTGAAGGTCCTGAGAGCAAAGGACAGCTGCAAGGCAGCACAGAGTCTGAATAAAGATTTGGGCTGTCAGGTTTTAGTTCTCAGTTTTAGACAGACGTGAGAATTGAAAAAGTTTGGAAGATTGTGGTCAGATATTGAAGAAAAGTGGGAGGATTGAAAATTTGGTGAGAATTGATAATTTGTGCAAGATAACTGTCCCTGACCCAATTTGCAGGTAGGTACAAAAACTGGGTGCTTCCAAGGAAGGGGAGCGAGTCAGTTAACACTCTACCAGATGAGACGGAGTTTGCACATCCATGGTAACCTGCAATTTACAAAGAGGGGCAAAATAGTTCAGAAATGGTGAACTCAGCCAGAATCTGCCTACTCAGAAGGCTGTGCTAGAGACAATACTGGTTTTTCATTGATATACAAACTTACTCTCTATAATTCTTAAGCTATAGGTAGAAAGTATACACACAGGATTTTAGGAAAATCAACCTTATATATCTTTGCTTTAAAGTACTATCTTAAATCTAGTACCAGTAAAGAAAAAGAATCAAATATTGTGGAAATCTTCTTACTTGAACAAATAATTAAATACAAGAAGAATGCATTTATAGATATATTCATTTTTAGTAGGAAATGAGAGATTTCTACACATGATTCATGCCAGGAAGTCTTAGATAACTGAAGATCCAGACTGAGCACAAAACTCAGAGATATCTTAGAAGTAAAAAAATCCTTCCTATTATTTTATATCTTTGTTTATATCATATCACCATAATTTGAGTCCTATAAAACAGAAGTCATTAACATGTGAAAAACATTTTTTTAAAAGAGTCAACAGATGCTTCACATCATATGTCATCAGGGAAATGCAAAGTGAGAGAACAATGAGTTATCACTACACACGCATTAGAATGGCCAAACTCCAGAATGCTCACACCACCAAATGCTGGTGAGAGTGTGGGGCAACAGGAACTCTCATTTATTGCTGGTGGGAATGCAAAATTGTACAGCCACTTTGGAAGACAGTTTGTCAGTTTCTTACAAACCAAACATACTCTTAACATGCAATCCAGCAATCATGCTCTTTGGTATTTACCCAAAGGACCTGAAAACTTATTTTCATACAAAAGCCTGCACACAGATCTTTATAGCAGCTTTATTCATAATTGCCAAAACTTGGAAGCAACGAAGATGTCCTTCAGCATGTGAATGGATAAATAAACTGTGGTACAGTTTATTATCCAGACAATGGAATATTATTTAGCACTTAAAAAAAAGAGCTGTCAAGCCATGAAAAGATATGGAAGAATCTTCAATGAATATTATTAAGTGGAAGAAACTCATCTGAGAAGGTACACACCGTATGATTCCTACTCTATGAGATTCTAAAAAGGCGAAACTATGGAGACAATAAAAAGATCAGCGGTTGCCAGGGGAGGAGGAGAAGAGGTGAATAGGGGGACCACAGAGGATTTTTTTAGGGCAATGTAAATACTCGGTATGATATTATAATGAAGGATATTTGTCATTATCCTTTAAATATCCTTAAACTGTGCAACACCAAGAGTGAAACTTCAGGTAAACAATGCACTTTGGGTGATAATGATGTGTCAGTGTAGATTCACCCTTACTAAAAAATATACCATTCTCCGGGCTTCCCTGGTGGCGCAGTGGTTGAGAGTCCGCCTGCCGATGCAGGGGACACGGGTTCGTGCCCCGGTCCGGGAAGATCCCACATGCCGCGGAGCGGCTGGGCCCGTGAGCCATGGCCGCTGAGCCTGCGCGTCCGGAGCCTGTGCTCCGCAGCGGGAGAGGCCACAACAGTGAGAGGCCCGCGTACCGCAAAAAAAAAAAAAAAAAAAAAAAAAAAAAAAATATATATATATATATATATATATATATATATATGTACCATTCTGGTGACTGACGTTGATAACAGGGGAGGGTTTGCATGTGTGCGGGCAGGGGATATATAAGAAATACTTGTACCTTCCTTTCACTTTTGTTGTAAAAATAAAACGGCTCATAAAAAAAAAAGTCTTAAAAAAAAAGGTTGAACAGGTCCCAAGCACGATCATTTAAGAGCCATGTGAAGACCACTAAAGCATTTTGATAAACTCTCACTACTCTGCCAACAACCTGTTGCTTTGTTACCTGATTGTTACACAGTGATGGCTGAAATTAAATGACAGCCTGGCCATCCTGATCTAGTCTATATTTAGGAATTAGAACCTTGATGTCAAAAGTGGGCAGTGGATACAGCCTGGGCGTCACCCAGGAGCATGTTAGAAATGCAGCATCACAGGCCTCAACTCAGATCTATGGAATCAGAATCTGCATTTTAACAAGACTTCTAGGTGATTTTTATGCACATTAAAGTTTGAGAAGCACTTACCTAGAGGACTTAGAATAGGATGGAGGATGTGAATTGAAGAGAAAGTTTTCAGAATACCGTATGTTCATAAACTAACAACAGCTGGTCATTGCAGTGCTGTGTTGACATAGTCGCTAAGTCCCTTCTTGCCAGGGTGCCTTTGTGAGGTTTGCCACTGTTGTTCATCTGATATATAGTTAGTCTCCAATTATGGGGCAAGGGAGGGATCAGATGATAAAGATTAACTTTGCTTTATGAAAATCACTGAATCATTTTATTTTAGTGAAAATGTTTGAATGCTTCATGGCTACCACATCTTTCATTTTCATCGCTTTTAAAACACTTTTGGTTATCATTATAACAAGCCTTGTTGGGCAGCCCACTATAAAATGAAGTGATTAATGTATAACGTCATCTTTTCCCAAGTAGGAAATAGGGAACATAAATGGTTACCAATAACACTTGATGTTAATTTTTAAGAGCAGGGGTTGCGGTAAGTGGATGGATATATAGATAAATGACACGGAGGACCAGCCTTCTATTACCATAATAGAGGCCCTCGGGTCTCTGGAAGGCAGGAATTCCAAAGTGTGAAGAGGGATCCTTTACAAGCCTGGAGGTATCTTCATTCATTTGCTCATTTATTCAACAAATACATTTTTGTGACCATCTTCTATTGTAAATACCAGACACAATGCTGGGTGCTAAGGGTATATGGGGTATAAAGACAAACAAGGTCTTTGCTGTCATTGAATTTATCACCTAGGATCATGATAGACAATAAATAAATAACTGAACAGAAGAAGATACGTTTGGATAGTGATATTGATAAAAGGTATGAGGAAAATAAAGCAAGACAATGTGATGGAACGTGACTAAGGAGGGGCATCAGTGAAGTTCTCTCTGATTGTTGGGCTGAATCCTGAAAGATAAGAGGAGGCAGTTCCACAAACAAATGGGCACAGAACATTCCAAGGATGGGAGCAAAAGTGTAAAGCTACTGAGGTGGGAAAAAGGTTGGCATATTCCAGGGACAGAAAAGTCAGCGTTGCCAGGGTAGAGTGTGAGAGATGCTCACAGAGAGCCCAAGATGAGGGTGGAAGAATTAGGGATCAGTTCATGTGGGATGAGGTAGCCTGGGCAAGAAACTTGGGTTTCTTTTAAGTGAGAAGGAAGCCTTTAGAAGGTTTAAAGATGGGTCCATTTGGACGCAATGAGTCCAAATACACTGGCTGTTACTAACCCTTCTGAGTGAACTACTCACCAAGATTCTAAGTAAGTTGTTGGACCCATAAGGCAAGAAGTTTAAGGCTTGAGGTCCCACATAACACCTGTGTGGGAACTTGAAGGTGCTTTAAGATAAGCTGTATATTTGAATAAACGTAAATTTTCTTTTCAAGGAGTGTCCGACAGACTCCAGTCACAAACCGCAGGAAGCTTGACAAACCAGTCTATTTGTCTCAATAAGAATGCTTCGCCCTTCACGATGATTCTGCGTTAAACAATGCACTTTATGGCAAGTGTATCAGTCAGGGTGCAGGGAAACAGAACGAGCAGGACCATATATTGAAATTTATGGCAAGGAATTGCCTTATGGTATTGTGAGGGCTGGTGGAGCAAGTCCAAAAGGAGTAGAGTTGCGCCAGGAGGGAAGATCAGCGCAGACTGGGCACAGGCTAAAGCTGTTGTCCACAGGCAGTGAAAGGAAGAGGACTGAACTCCATGGGCACAGGCAGAAGTTTTGTCCAGTGTTGGCATTTCTTTTCTGTCTTAGGGAAGCCTCAGTCCTGCTTCTAAGGCCTTCCAACTGATTTAAGTCCGGCTCTCCCAAATTATCCACGATAATCTCCTTACTTAAAATCCATTGATTAGGGACTTTAACTATATAGGCAAAATTTCTTCAGAGCAACACTTAGATTAGTGTTTGATTGAATAACTGGGAAGAGCCTTGCCAAGTTCATCAAGAAAACAAGTCATCACAGCAAGGTTAAAGACATGCTTTTATAATCTTAAACAGGTTCAATAAATGGTTAATGGTTTCTTACATGTATCAAAATCCATGGCAGACTCACTTATATGCAAACATTATGCCATTAACCCAGCAAATGCTGTTACTCTGAACAGTGAGAGGAATTGATGACCATTATTCATTTAGAAGGTGTTAGGTTAATGACATGGCTTTCGCCACATAAAGGAGATTGCTAGTGAAGCTAATGTAGGTTGTTTTATGAGTCTTATCTACAAAGTCCCTTGTGAGTATTAGGAGTTGCTGGGAGTTTTAGGGTGTTCTGGGTGAAGAGAGGAAGCCAGGTTGCAAGTAGGAATCATTTCCAGGTAAGCATTTCAGGTGACTTTCCTGAAAGAGATCTGAGAAGAAAAGGATTCAGCTCTACAAAACTCCAGTAATTTGTTGAGATTTATTTTCTCATTCTAAGTACATAACCACTTTTATGAATAATTTTGTATTTGTAATTTTATGTTCATTTTCTTAAACAAAGCTCCCCAAATTGTAAGCTTCGGGCCCAGGAAACGGGTATCTACCCTTGCATATGAATTGCATATGAATTTTTTATCACTTGTTTTTTAACTCAGAAAAATAAATTATCCCAGAAAGATTATCCCTGTCAAAGAACTTGCAAAGGCCTATCGGTTAGTTATTGGTTTAATTGTCCTGAAACCCAGTCAATTACAATGAAAATTCCTTGTCTAGTTGAGAGACAAATCTCAGTAAAGCAGCTAGGGTTTATTTCAGAAGTAACATTTTGTCTTTCACAGTGGACCTCAGAAGAGCTCTGAGGCATTCAGAATGCCTTGTGATTCTGATGTGCTTACCTTCAGACAACAGAGGACAGAATCAACTAATGTGCAGAGATCCACACTATCTTGTACCCCTGGTATTAGGCCAGTGGAAAGGGTTTTCATTTGTAACTTTGCTTATGAGGTAGGTCCAGGTTGCATTTTTGTCTTATTAAAAACAGAATATGCTGTTTTTCATATACTTTCTTATATGAAAAACAACATATATTCACACTGATCAAATATTAGAACATATAAAAAATTATTCAGTGAGAAGTCTACCTCCCTTCCATGATGCTGATCTGTCCAGTTCCCACTATCACCTATTTCTGGCAACCACTACTGCGAGTGTCTGTGTATCCTTTGAGGGTTTCTTCATGCATCTATGATTTTAGATTTTGATCCCCGCTTTCTTTTGATTTTGATTTGCCTGGTATACTTTTCCCATCCTTTTATTTCAAAATTTTGGTATCATTTTATTTTAGACGTGAATTGGGTTTTTGCCTTTGATCCAACTAAAAAATCAATTTTTTAAAATCATGAAATTGAGCACATTTAAATTTGTTGTTTATTAGACAGTTTGGTTTTGTATTTCTCATACTCTTTTCTGCTATTTACTGTGTATATATTTTTTGAAGTTTTCACTGGACCTGTAATCTTTTTCTTTGTTTTATTTGAGGGGGGTGGGTGGGTGGGTGTTATATGTTTGTTCTGGTAGTACCTTTATACTTATAGATTCATATAATTATAATTGTTGTCACCCTTTATCTTTCTAGGGCAGTAACAATTAAATCCATGCTGACTGATGATAAATGAACATGTTTCTTCATTCCCCTCCCCCTCTTCCACCACACAATTTTGTTCAATAATATGATTTTTCTTTCTGCTTCTATTTTGTTAAATTTGCTTATACGGCTATTACTTGACTTGTTGGTTTAAGTCCTTTGTCTCTCAGCTGTTACTGATCTATCATGAATGAAACTTCTTTCTTACTTTCCCAATTTTTGTTAATTGTATCATTTCTACGTTGTCAGGCATGTGGCATTTGCCTTCTAATTTGTCATCCTAAACTTTATGTTGTTTTAATCTCACTTCTACGTTAAAATATATTTGGTGCTCACCACCAAATCTTTTCCTCAGTCATTTCTCAGTTTATGTTGTAGTAATTTCCTCAAAAAGGACTCTTGGGAACAATAGTCCATGAACTCCCTGCACGTTGAAACTATTGGAAGTTTTCAGATTTGATGGGCAGTTTGGATGTTTATAGTATTCGTACCTCATATGTTCTTTCCTTACTTATCTTGTGGGAGTTGCTCTCTTTACTGTCTACTGGTATTGATCATTGCTATGAAGATATCAAATGCAATACATGTATTTCTCTTCTTTTTTACTTTTTTTTTTTTTTTGCGGTACGCGGGCCTCTCACTGCTGTGGCCTCTTCCGTTGCGGAGAACAGGCTCCGGACGCGCAGGCTGAGCGGCCATGGCTCACGGGCCCAGCCGCTCCGCGGCATGTGGGATCTTCCCAGACCGGGGCACGAACCCGTGTACCCTGCATCGGCAGGCGGACTCTCAACCACTGCGCCACCAGGGAAGCCCTATTTCTCTTCTTTTGAGTGGCTTGATCATTTTGCTTGGCTGCCAAATGATTCTGCCTTTATCTTTAAAGTCTAGTAACTTTAGTGGGATATGCCTTGTTTTTGACTCTTCTGTTATTCCTGGCACAAGTTATGTCATTTTTTTTCCCCCAGAGCAAGAAAAGTTAGGTCTTTTATTTATATCCTTTTTGCCTCCAACTCCTTCTTTCCACTAGAGATATTGCCAAACTCCATCTTTGCCACAATTTTTAAAAATTGTCTCAGGCCAGTAACAAAGATTGGCTATCTCTAAGCTATACAAGACATAAATTATACCAAGAAATACCAAATTTACCAAGAAATAAAAGGATCAGGATTTTGGAAAAGTGAAGACACATTAATAAAACTGTGATTGTGTTTGGAACTGAGTTACCAAAAATGCAGAAGCACGGCTGAAGCTCCTGCAGCTTCACTGGTCATTTAAAAGTTCCAAAATATATGCTATGGGCTGAACTGTGTTTCCCCAAATTCCTAACCCCACAGCATCGTATAACGTGACACCATTAAAGATAGGTCCATTAAAGAGGTAATTAACAGTATGTCCTTTTTATATATGTCAGGTTGTCTCTTATTTGAGGAAAGTTTTATTAGATGACACTTTATAATTTTTCTGCTTAATTTTTCTTTCTTAAGGACTCAGCCCATTTCTGTATTTGTTGGGTCTTTTTTTCCCCAATATCTATCATTTCCTTCTAATTTGTTCTGTTTTTAATTTTATCTTATTTGTTTTTCTTACTCATGCACTCTACGCTTCCCATTGTGTTACCATGCAGTCTATTCTCACTTGTGATAATTTTTTTCCTGAGTTCTGCCAGCTGACATTTCATCACTTCCCGTTGTGTCTTCATCTCATCCCTGAGATGAAGGGACTTTTGCTCTGTGATCTTCTTTCATAGAGACAGGAGCGTTTTCAAATTTTCAAATTTAATTTGTGGCAAAATGCTTAGTAACAGTATTTGTCCAATGGCAACACGTTCCTGGTGGCGATCTATGTATTGATTAGTTTTGCTGCTCTTTTTAAAATTCATTTTGTTTAGTTTTTAATTTTGCTTGTAACACATTTATGTCTATGCTATGCCCGTTTTTAAAATTTACCCTTTTAATCAATTATCTTTAATGAGTTTAGTTTTCTTAGACTTGAAATTTGTAGCAGGTCCCTGGGTGAGAGCCTGGGACATGGGATCAGTGTGGCCTTCAAGTTTTACAACCTACAGAGGCGGACTGCTTTTAGCAGAAGATGGCTCGTGGGTGTGCTTCTTTATATAGTCCTGCCTCATATGTTTCGCTGAACCAAATGAGGTTGGGGAGAGCTTTTGCTCCCAGCCTTCTTCACCCCGTGTAGCATCCATAGATAGAAATGAAAGTTACAGCATTTGTACCGCAGGGTGAGCCCCTCATCTTTAGTGAACATCTCTTTGCCAGCACTTTCTGAAATGCTGCAGCTGCTGCTGGCCTTTTTATACTCTCCATGCGGATTGATTTATCTTGTGTAACTTCTGCCCAAGCTCAGCTGTTTGGCTACCCTTCTTCACGTTATGTAGGCTGCAGGTTACATCTACCTTTGGGTTTTGCTGAACGTGGAATTTATTCGCAGAGTTACTTCCCCTCATTTTCTTGGTTTTTCTTGTATAATATCCAAGAGCAAAGGGGGCAAGATATTGACTTTTATAGTTATGTTTGTACGAGAAGTGGAGAGTTTTGTTGTTGTTTTTTAATCCAAATATATAAAGATGCCTCTATACTGTGAGGTTATTCAATGTTCATGTAGTTTCTTTGTTTCATAATTCTTGGCTTGGTATTTAAAGTGCCCCTCAGTCCAGCTCCAATCTCATTCTACTTTCCTCTCCTTTATGTTAAATTGTGCTGAATTACTCAGAGTTACCTGAAGAGTAGCTCTGTTTCTCCATACTTGTATTTACTTTGTTCCTTCTAGTTGACATTTCTTTTCCCCCTTGCAAACCCTTCCTCATCTCCATAGTCCTCATTATCCGTGAAAATCCTCTCTGGGCTTCAAGATCTATCTCAAATAGCATCTGATTCTTCAAGCTCTTTCTCTGATCTCTGCGTATCGTTATAAGCTCTTTATATGTTTAACCACATAATTTACATTGCTCATATTCTCTTAGAATGGTATCATATTATAGATGACATTTTGGTTATTAGGCTACTGTTCCCACCTTCTACCAGTTGGAAGGAAGCCTGTGACTTAGTCATATTTGTGCCCCATTATGCCTGAGCACAGTACGTAATATATTTTCAATAAACATTTGTTGAAATGACAAAATTTAGCAAAAGGCCAAAATTATGTTTTTGAATGCATGGCACAGTTTCATTCCACTTCTCACTGATGCACATATAACCATTCATGGGGATAATTTGTCTCTTTTTCTTCTGAAGCCACAGATCCCTGCAGGTCAAACTATCTTATAAGGATGTGATTGCAGATGTACTTGTTTAGTCATGCAGACAGTCAAACTGTGTTTTGATGCTTTTAATTGTCTTATTTCAATACAGAATAATTTGTTCTTTGCTTATTATGAGTCCTTGAGAGCTGTTAGGTAGATTAAAAAACAAAAATGGAAAACACAAACTTCTTTAGACTTCTCTTGTGAAATGGTAGATCTCTATCATGTTATAAATACATTACTAGGACAAACTCTGTTAAAATTTAACTTTTAAATTTAAATTGAACTAAAAGGAATAGCAGAAGCTTAAGAGGAAATTTTCCCAGAGCACTCTTGGTTTTAAGAACATCCACATTTTGAGAAGTGAAATTTGAACATTTCTCCCCACTATTTCATTTAATTGGATCTTTTGCCAAGTATAATTTATATGTCATTTTCTTCATCATTTTGTAGCATTGAAAGCAGTATTTGATGAGAAAAGCCTATTCCCCAAAGAAATTCTGGATTGTGAACGAAGAGCCAGGCAATTATGTCAAGACACAAGTAGTGACGTAAAGATTAAAAGGAATAAGAAGCCATTATAATTGAAAGAAAAATAAATATTTCATGGTCACATAAAGTATGTATATAAAATGCAAAAAAAATGGAATCAAAAATATTGTTCCTTTCTTTTACTTTATATTTGAACTTCAGGAAGCTTCATTTTGAAACAATGTTTTAGTGCTGCTTTTATCCATCACCTTTCACTTTCTCTGCATTTTAAATAGAAAAATATGACTAAAGAGGGGAGCAATAGCAATTGGTATTATCTATTCTCAAGTGTTTTTATATAAAAAATGTACAACTCCAGAACAAAGTGTTCTAACCAGTCACACTTCTTGTTGCTCCTATAGATAAATATTTTTGGTCAGTTTTCATTGTAAAATCAATTTGCATTGAAATTAAACATGTACTGACACAGTGAATATCTATATAAACTTGACTTAGAAAAGCATTCAGACTTACATGCACTTTCTAGGTTTTTAAAAAATGATTCTGATAATGCAATTAAACCTTGTCAATAGCAGCTATTACTATTAATTTTTAATGACTTTTATTTATCCTTCTGTGTACTTCTTGAGAAATTACTGCATATGTTCTACTTCTATACTTCGTTATACTCTAAAATTGAGAGGCATGGCACACCAAAGAGGGAATAGCCTTGGGGGAAAATAGGGGACTGGGGCTGTGTAAAAGCTTCATTTTATGTGGAAGGTCAAGTAGGGACTGTTTCGTTCTGAAACACATCACTTTTTTGATCCATTTTTCTTTATAAATATTATCTACTAGGCAACCAGTATTCTTATAAAACATTAGCTAATGCGCCCTGTAGGAATAATTAATCAATTCATTCACATAACTTTAGTTTTTTTTGTATTTTAAAGACTCCTTTAAAAATATGTTTTTTAAGAATTTTGCAGTAACACACGCAAGTAAAGAAATTGACAATATGTAAGGGTCTATGGTCTACTCTGTCCAGTTACTGTAAAAGTTTATCATATTTAAACCTCACAATAATTGTATAAGATATATCTATTTTAAGGTTGAAATCTGAGATTTGCATACATTAGGAGAGTGCCCAATTATTATTGATGGCAGAGTTGGGATTGGAGCCTAGATCTGTTTTACTCCAAAGGCCATGGTTTTCACCTTTCACTATTCTGTTCACACATTTCTTATTAGTATAAAGTCAGTGGAATGAACTCTAACTGTAGAATTTTCAGCATCGGTGGAGCAAATGATTTAGCTTGGTAGAGAGGGTGGCAGAAGAAAGATTTTCAGAAGACAGTTGCTATTTCATCTACATTTAAGTGAATCCTGAGTCAGACGTTGTGAGTTCTATGAATATCCTTCTCCTTCTCATTGAATGACAGTCACATATGGGAAAAATGTAGGAGAAAGATATTTGGAAGAATCAATCTCAACAAATGTTGGAGAATGTTGTCAGAGCAGTAATGGTCCTGGAAACCATATTCTAGAGGAACAAATAAAGAAATGGGGAGGTCTGGCTTAAGAAAGAGAATTCATGGGAGATACAAACTATCCTCAAATATTTCAAAGCTGCAGGGAAGAAAGAGAGTAGAACTGACAGGCACAATGCTAAGAAGGCAGATTCTAGAATTTCTTCCTAATCCCTGTTGAACTTGAAAAGGTTTCTTATTTTCCCTTTCCTTCCCATCTTCACTTCTCACCTTGGTACAGAATTGTTGGCAGCAGGCCCACTGTACAGCTAGGGAAGGAAATAGGAAGAGCTGAGAGAAGACCCAGCAGAAATAAGCTTACTGGACCCAAGAGTATGGGAGGGGTCCATGGGAGAGGAATTAGTGGGTGGGAAGGCAGAGGGGTGAGTGGAGATGACCAGCATAGTTGGGAGATTGGTCATATTGTACAAATAAATACTGAGTAAATAAATGAATAAATTAGTAAATATATAGAGGATAATGAGAGCCGAGTATCTCACTGTTATAGAAGGTATTTATAAAATTTGAAAGGGAGAACACTAGAAACAATCCTGAGATTTGGGATTGGGATTACACATAACAGTGTGAACTCATGATTTTAGATAGATAGATAGATAGATAGATAGAATGAAATGTTTAGGAGTGATTGAAAATTGTGATTGCATCTTGCTCTCAAATGATTCAAAAAATACTAATTATAATGTTTATATATATTTATGTACACAACAAACACACCACATATATTTATCTACACACACACACACACTATATATATATATATATATATATATATATATATATATATATGAAAGGAAAAAGAGAGAGAGGGAGGGAAAGAGAGATAGGTATATAGATAGAGCACACATATGTGGTGAAATGTTAACAACTGAAGAAACAGAGAGAAGGAGAGACGGAGATGGTAGTTCTTTGTATTATATCAGCAACTCTTCTGTAACTTTAAGGTATTTAAAGTAAATTATTTTTAAAAAATGAAAAATTTTGCCTTAATCCAAAGGGTTCCTTGAGATGTCAAAGCAGAGGCTGAATAACTCTCACAGGGATATTGAAGAGAATTCTTGGATTAGTTGGCAGGTTTGGTTGGACAATACATCATTTCAAACTTAGAGCATATGATCTATGAATCATAGATTGGTGACAGTACAGTGGAGTGAAATTTGAGCCTTATTTCCAGAAATTTAAAGGAATATTAAGATGTTAAAGAGATGTAATATGGTTACCAAATACTTCGTGAAGGCCCTTTTCTGCATCCATCCATCCATCTCTCCCACCAGTTATTGAAGGCATATGCAAGGGACTGTTTTAGATACCAAGCATACACATATAAATAGAATACACTTCTCCTGCCATCAGGTTTCTGGAGTGAAGGCACATAAAATGCAATGGTTTTAAAGTAAAGATTGAATGAGCCCTCTAGTTTTTCTGTTATAATTTGGAAATTCTTTTACTAGACCTATTTTATATTTTTTTAGCCCTGGAGACGACTCTGTTTGAAGTGATTGTTCTGAAATAGCTTGGTTCATGTAGACAGAACTTCTCTCTGTGGCCTACTACATGTGCATGGCACTATGCTGTGTGTGACCCTAATTTCCTTGTAAAAGGAATTAAGAGGAGCTGTGTCAGACAGCTCATTAATAGAGCTGTCTATTCTCTATATTTAATGAGAATAGAACTTTTAAGTGTATGAAAGTCTCTTTTAATGTTACTGTTTCTAATAATGTGGAACAAAAACACTCACAAAAGGAAAAAATAAAAAGACATTTAGTTGTTATGTCTTAACTCTTTTATATCTTACAGCATCTAATTGTGCCAGGCAGGTAGCAGGGTCTCACCTATCAAATGTTAATAGAACAGAAGACTTTATAAGCTGTTTCTGAAATTAACATTTAGGTTCAATTATTTAAGAGTCATTTTTCTGCAGTGGAAAAATGGCAAAATAGCATGTGCTATAATTTTCAATAGGCTACTTTGTTTGTATTGTGTAGACTTACACTAAATATAATTTAGCCTGTTCTCTTTACAGAACATTTTCCTCTTATCACTCAAAATATATAGAGCAAACTGACAAAGGAAAGAATGCCTGAAATTAATCCATACTCAGATGGAAGAATTAACTTCTATGTCCTTTACAAATGAGAGCGCTTGCTTATATGTTTTTAGTTTGGAATTAAACACATTTTTACTTAAAAAAAAAACTATAAAACGCTAAGAAAGATAATGAGATTGAAGCTGCAACCCCTTGCTATTATTTTTATACACATTCAAGTGTATTTTTTACAGTGGCGGTAGTGATGGTGCTCAAATTTATAGCAGGATGCTTTGGCTCTCACTAATGAATGTTTTTTTTTCTTGATGATCTAGGAGCAAATAGAGTTATAGAGAAAACAGATTTGTGAAAATATTTGAAAGGTTTGCAGCAATATTTTATGGACAATCATGGTATCTTTACTGTCAGTTTAAAGAGCTTAAACCAGGGAGGAGAAATTCATGGCCATTGCTTTTTACTACCCAAGAGACAGGAAAGTATACATTCTGCTGGAACTGCTGTAACGTGAGGTTCTTACCGAACAACTTCATTAAGTGATCTTACTAAGACAGAGTGTCCGTCTCTGTCATTGGAAGGAAAAGTAATGGCCTTTCCCTGGGTAAAGGGAAATCTGATCTGAGTAATGTACAGACATAATAATTTGGAAGCCAAGGGTACTTGTGATGGATATTTGCTGGTGTCACTGCATGGGTAGAAGAGCGTTGATTGAATGATAGTCTTAGGCATTCAGACTTATTTATGAATTGCCGAGTAGAACAAGAGGAATGATAATGTTCTCGTGTTGTATAATTCTGTGTTTGGAAAGTTATCTCCAACAGCGTTAAGTTGAAGCTGGAATAGAGTTTGCTTATGTTAGAGTAAGTAATACTAGAATATAACCCAAGATTTAGAAAACATTTAGAGATACCTAGATGGGAAATTAAGAATTTTAGTAAATTAAGAGATTATGGCCTATGACTGTCATCAGCCTTCTGTGGCCTGAGCTATAGCCCTGTTAGGACACTGAAAGAGGTTAACAGGGTCCTTGCAAAAGTTTTTTTTTTTAATGAATTTTTTTAAAGGTATCTACATTAATTTTATTTCTTTCTCATAAATTTATCAGAAATAATATTACATTTAGTGATCAATAGTGAATATTTGGGGCTTCTCTGGTGGTGCAGTGGTTGAGAGTCCGCCTGCCGATGCAGGGGACACAGGTTCATGCCCTGGTCCGGGATGAACCCACATGCCGCGGAGCGGCTGGGCCCGTGAGCCATGGCCGCTGAGCCTGCGCGTCCGGAGCCTGTGCTCCGCAACGCAAGAGGCCACAGCAGTGAGAGGCCCGCGTACCGCAAAAAAAAAAAAAAAAAAAAAAAAAAATAGTGAATATTTGTTTAATTGAAACTGGTCCAAAATTTCCCCTTCTCTTCTCAGAGGCCTCTGATGAATAACACAATGTGTTTAATATCTGATTGTCATTGAGGTGATTTTTTTTATAGTATTTTTTTTTTAATTTATTTATTTTTGGCTGTGTTGGGCTTCTCATTGCAGTGGCTTCTCTTGTTGAGGAGCACGGGCTCTAGATGTGCAGGCCTCAGTTGTTGTGGCACGCGGGCTCAGTAGTTGTGGCTTGCAGGCTCTAGAGCGCAGGCTCAGTAGTTGTGACGCACGGGCTTAGTTGCTCCACAGCATATGGGATCTTCCTGGACCAGGGCTCGAACCCATGTCCCCTGCATTGGCAGGCAGATTCTTAACCACTGCATCACCAGGGAAGTCCCTGAGGTGATTGATTTGAACTAGAAAAATGAGATCAAAACCCATTCAATTGTACATCCATTTTTTATTAATAACCTGTTTGTAGAGAAAATCATGTAGAATTTTAAAAGCATATACAAGTAACACCAATGTTTATTATCAAATTATTCATATTTAATAATATCTTGATATTATCCTGATAATTTGGTAAGACAATAATCTTAATCTGGTGTTTTTGCTCAACATAAAGACTATATTTCTTCAATATTCTCTCTGTTTCCTAAGGATTCAAATGGGCCTTGTATCCCCAGGAAACTCCTCTGACTATTGTATAATTTGATGAATTGTTGAGAACTCTATAAACGCAGCAGTAATTTGTCTCTGCAGTTTGGACTTGATTTAACTTTATTCTTTTTCTTATAGGCATTTTGAAATATTTATGATGGAATACATTGGTAATCTGATACGGGAGTTCTGTAAAAAACAAGAACTAATTACTAGCAGATTTACAACCACTAGCACATTCTTCCACATTGTTTCTACTTAAAAAAGAAGTGAAATAATGGATGAGATAATAATTCAAACTTAATTATTTTAAAAAATTCTATTGTTTTCTCCCTCAATTCTTGCATATTTCATAATTGATCATTAACCTGGTCATGTTAGTTCTTCTGTACAAATGTGAACACCTGCTTTGGTTTTAGAGGAATTAATCGAGCAGTGTTCAAGATAAGTAGAGTTGGCCTTGACTGATCAGGTGCTCCATGTACTAGTGTTTCCCAGCAGGCACATTTTAGCTGTAACATTACAGTGAGTAATCAGAAGCCAATTTCGGGTAAGTACCTTGAAATTAAATAGTGTTTGAATGAAGTATGTATGTAACAACATTGACCATGAGTGTTTAATAGAGTAAGGGAATGGCATTTCAATTCACTCTGGTGCAGGTATTATTTAAATGTATCAAATTAACACATTACTTTTATTTTCCTTAAAAGATTAAAATTTCCTTAAATTTTCACTACAAATTTGAAGGCCAAATTCTTATAAGACTATTCATCAGGTTGCTTAGTTCACCAGTGCTTTGTGTTTTCTGATGAGACACAATCCCAAACCCAATGAGGTAAGTGAATTTTTAAAACAATTTTTTTGCATGAGCTTGTAGTTTATTAAGGGCCTAAAAATTTCCTGGGAGAAATGGATGCTCAAAGAATATACATTTTGATTATTAAGACTGTTAATAATGATAAGGCAACTCCCAGATTCTACTACTAGGGAAAAATTACATCCTTCATAATATTGCTTATTATTCTAATATAAACCAAGTACTTAAAAATGGGCCAAATGAATTGCCACTTGCTGACTTAAAATTTTTGATAACATTTTGACTATTTATATATCTACAAACTGATATTTTGGTCAGAAATCTTCTGAGATATTGAATATATTAGAAAATGATACTCAGAAATTTATTTTGCACGTAAAACATCTTTTACACTTTTACTTTTACTATTGTTGTACTACCACTCACAACCTTATGTGCTAATTTAATCTTCAATAAGACATTTGCTTGTTAACATATATTTATATTATCAGTTTATCAACACATTATTTGCTAACAATTGCTTTGGATTGTGTTTTGAGTTTTTTTTCCTTTGTAAATTGTATATCTAAGTTTAACTACACATATTAGAAAAGAAATGGAAATATCTAGATAATGACTCTACAACTTAGTTTTGGAAAATAATTGACTATTAGTAATCTTTATGTATAATAGTGATTCTTAGCCATTTAGGGGTCATGGAAGCCTTCCTAATAATCTGCAAAACACAGTAGAACTATAGTTCTTCATTTCTTTAAGGCTAACAAAACATTATTCCGGAGGTTTTCATATTTACGTCCAATAAAGGGCTACTTCCTAGTAACCTATTAAACTAGTAGGAGTTATTGAAAGTGACTAAAATGGATTATTTGTAAGATAAAACTAGTGTTACTAAAATTTTAAATACTTTGAAATTTTATTTTAAATTTATTCATTTAAAGTACTTAAAATTTAAAATACTTCAGAGTCAGTATTCTACTAAGTCTGCAGTAATATTGTAAAACTCATTCTGCTCCAGAGGTAATGAGATGGTTGAATTTCCTGGAGTTTTAGTGGAGAGCAGTTTAATACGGTGTCATTAGTGTTGTGAACTGGTTACAGTTTTCAGTTGCAGTTTTCTTATATTTGTTAATTTATTTGTCAAATTATTCTTTGATTTTAAAAAAATTGCTTTCTTCATTTCTTGTTATTGTACAATTTATATTTGATTGTAATTTTGTTTCTTTATAATTGTTTTCTGAGTTTTTAAAACCTCTCTTTGGAAAAGTACGAGGTGGGTTTGGAGGTTATTTCACCATTCCGTAAAGTGTGAGACTTGTTGCTGTAAGAAGTTAGCCAGATTACTCAACTGATTTAGAATACTTGAATTTCCTAATATTATAGGTTCAAAACCACACTGGAGTGTGTTAGGTTTTTATTCCATTTCTCCTTTTGTTCTTTAAACTATTTTAGAGTAGTCTGAACAGAAATTTCCCTTGATATCAGAGCTGCAAATATCCCATTTAAAACCATGGAAAAGATGCAAAAAACTATCACATAGCTATTCAGAGATAGTATTGCTATTGATAATATTCCAGCATTATAATTTCTCCTTTAATTTAAAAAAACTGCAGTACATCTGTACTGCTTCCTGAATGCATATTAAAAATGCTATTAGCACATGGCCTATTTCTCCTAATAGAAGATGCTTAGTCTGAAAATTGACATTAGAATCTTCTTGTGGTAGTTTGTTCTAATAAGACAGAAAGTTCTAATAGATAGAAATCTTTCTGTTGAGCTTACTATGGTAAACTCTGATTATTTTGAAAACTAACAAATTTTGAATTAACCAATGCAGAGAGGTCAAAATGGATAAGATCTTGTTGTGGAGTCTCCTGTTGACTTTTTCTGGAAGTCAAGCCTCAAGCCCCTTGGCTCAAAGAAATACCGAATTTGCAGTGGATCTTTATCAAGCTGTTTGTTTAGCTCATAAGAACAACATCATAATTTCCCCTTTTGGAACAACTCTGGCCCTTGGAATGGTACAACTGGGAGCAAAAGGAAAAACACAACAGCAGATAAGACAAAGTTTAAAATTTCAAGAAACCTCAACTGGTGAGATTCTTAGATATGATTATTTATACCGGATAAGATCTGGCCAAATTTATTTTTAAACTATCAGAGAAGCTCAGGGTCATAGAACTTTAATAAATATAAAAAGTTATGAAAAGTATGAAATTATAATAAAATGGAGAATTTTAAATGCAAATAATTGTCAATGTAAATAATTATAATTGTTTCTTAATGAAAATATTACCAAAATAATTTATTAAAAAATTAATTCTATACACATAAAAATTGTGACTATGTCTGTATATTTTATTCTAGCCTGTTTTAGCCAGTTTTAAGTGAGATTATGTTGTATGTGCACATGTGTATGTGTATGAGTAGATATACACCCATATATTTGTATACACATATTCTTCTACTAGCACTTACTGTGTCCTGATCATTTTTTCATATCATGCAACTGCTTCAGAATGTAGTTTTTAATTGCTGTGTCTTTTTGCCTCTGATGAAAACATTATTGCGTACTCACCTAACCCTTCTTCATTAGGTAATATCCAATACTTCTCTTATAAAAATGCTTCAGTGAGTACCCTCACCCAGAAATCTTTGTGTGCATCTCTTATTATTGTGTAAGCTTTTAAAGATTAGTTTTTAATTAGAATTTAACCTTTTCACTTAAGTGAGACCAAGAAAAAGAATTCATTTATATTTTTAAAAGCTTATTTAATAGTTTTTAAAGAAAATTTTAAAAAAGAAGCATTTATATAACCCATTGCATGTGAGTAGTTGTTTTCTAGTGTCCCAAAGGCCTATCTGAGATACTGTGTTGATGCTTTAGTGCTGGTATACCATTTCAGGGGGTAGTTTTCCATCTCCCTGGTTATCCTGTGCTTCCAATTTCCATTTTAGTTTAAAATGTTTATATCACCGTCAGATACTGTGTCCTAAACATCAGAGGTGACTTCCAGATTTTTGATTTGGACATTTAGTGACTGTAACTATAACCAATTGCAGTATATTTGCCTTAGCACAGAGTAGTTATTTTTAGGAAATTGTTTTTCTGAATAAACTATTTACAAGGTTTTATTTGCTTCGTTTTAAATAAAGGCAATTTTATGTAGAAAAGAAGTTGGTGATAGTGAAGTTAATTGCAAGAGTTTTCCTTTGTAGATAATGTAAAATGAAGCCACTGTGTTGCAGATCTAGTCTTCATTGTCTGTATTAATTTCAGCAAATCCCACTACCCAGTCCCGGAAACATTTATATCACATGATACTGCTTTGGAAAGTAATAGAGGATTTATGAAGATATGTAAAGTTGATTCCACGATAAACTAGCAAAATTAGAGCCTCCGAAATTTAAATTACTTTAAATGAATCCATCTTATAGAGGAACATGGGAGTCTTAACAACTCTGGATTGTGAATATAAAAATAATCATAGTAATAATAATGATGACATTATCAAACATATATATATAGTGTACCAGTCACTGTTTTATGTGCTTATCTCATTTAATCCTCACAATTACTCTGTGAGTCAGACATAACCCTGCTATACGGATGAGGATACCAAGTCAGAGAAAGGTTGAGTAACTTGCCCAGAACTAATTCTAAAAATGATTCCCTGAGGGTTATAGGTCACAAGAGCAATAATGAACATTTTAATATTTTCTTTGAAAGAGTATATATGGACAATTAAACATTAACCTTTTAACACACATAACAAAATCTACCAAACTTGCTTTCTATTATACTTCGTTAAGGGAGGGAGAAAGAAGCACAGATAGAGGATAAGTACAAAAAAGAAAAGAAGACCAACCAAAAAGGGAGAAAATAGAAATATTAAACTCTGGAAAATAAAAAAAGGAAGGGAAAATTAAGAAATAAAGAAAAAGAAGACAGAGTTAAGGAAGGGAACAGAGAGAAAAAGTGCAGGAAAATGAAAAGAAAGAAAAGCAAAATGGTGTTAAGGGTAGAACAAAGGGTATGACAGATTAGAAGGTAGTGCCTAGCAGAGCCATATTGGAACCCAAGACAAAAAGAAAAATCAGTAACAATGAGCCTGTCTTTATTTATTTAAAATTTTTATATTTTATTCATCATGGATTTCTTTGTGTTAATATTGATTTAAAAATATATTGCAGTAAAATATTATTTATCTTGATTACTGAATTTGTTGGCAACTCCTTAAATTTTATGCCAAAATGAGTGTCTCATTGACCCATCTTGGTCCTGGCCCTGCCTTCAGTTCCCTCTGATTGTCAAATGGTGCTATCTGTTCAGTCAGGCTATATTTTACTTTTCCAGCTACCAACCTGTTTCACATCTAAACTGCTTATTCTTCAGATGGGCATACAACTCCTAGCACCCTACCCCCACTGGAGCTCTCAGTATCCTCACTTATCCTTCTTTCCCCATTGCCAAAGCGTCGGCTCAGAATTTACCTTCTCCAGTTTACTGAGCATCTGATAATACTCCATTTTGCTTTGCCTCTAATGATGCTGCTTATTAATCGAAGACTAACTTAAAGGTGCTTCTTTATTCCAAGAGGGTTATAGAAAGAGAAGAGCATGAACTCCTGTCTCAGTTAAGCATACAAATGACCTTGTGATCGGGCACCTTTCAAGTTATCTTATCTCTCTGGATTTTATTTATTTATTTAATTTTATTTTTTTTTCTCTCTGGATTTTAGATTCCTCATTATAAAAAGAGGAGTTTGGATTAGATGATTTCTCTGGACCTTTCAGCTAAAATAATCTATAATTCTATGACTGCCTTTGTTTTCATCTTTGGATCTCTCACATTGTACACATGGTTGGTCTTTGGGCTTTTAACAGCAGGAGAAGTAAACATGTACTAAATTTTAGAACATTTTTTTGGAGGTCTGGTACAACCAAACCAAAAGTCACATTCACTCCATGACTGGTAGGTTTTCCATGGCTCTATTTTAGGAAATGAAATAAACTTATTCTCATTGCTTACTAGGAGCCATGGATATGTATTCTTTTTGATCTGTGCTAAAAGAAACTATTAATCTGTAAATTAAATCAAATGTATAAGGCAGATAACTTTATATTCTCCAAACTTGTGCTACTGGTGACATTTTTTCATTGACTTCTGAGTCCAGTGATTTATCAAAGGGCAGCTGACTGTCAAACAGTCTTAGACCTTAAGTACATGACATAAATTTATTTGCTCTGACAAATGAGTTGGAACTATTTTTTTCTCCCCCTCTCCTTTTTTCCCCATTCCTTTAAAGATGTTCATAAATTACAAACTTCTGAAAATTGGTTTCAAATTCTGCCACTTTATTTCTGACCTTACTTAATTCTTTTGGAGAAGCTCTATGCCTTCCCTCAGAAAGTCTTCTTTGTAGGCTCTCAGCTGTTGAGATATTCTCTCAGCTTCCAACAGCAAGAAATGATTGCATCTGAAATCATTGTATAAACAAGTAAAATAGATTAACATTCTTCCTTATGTAAGGAATTCCAGGGTTGTAAAGAATTGTTGATATTCTTCATATCCAATCATATGGAAGTAAGTTTTTGTAACTAAAATTGTTTATGTCTGTGTCTATATCGCCACAAATGGAGAATCATGGAGTTTGAAATATGATGCAATATACCTTCCAAGCCTGCTCTATGGTTATGTAGGTTGTATCTGCACAAGAGCACCAGGACAAAGAGGCAAGTGGGGACTGAAATGTAGTCTCCACTCAGCTGGACAAGTTATGGGCATGCAGCCTACCACCACCACTCAGTGAGGGCATGAGTTCTTATTTGCGCAAAAATGCCCTGTGGACTGCTAGCTCTCTGACAAAAGGTTTACACACACACTTACACACCTTATTTCCAATAGACACCTCATAGCAAGTTCCTCTCAGTCTTTATTTTCCCTCTTTATTCAATGGACATCTCCCAATGATGAACCATTTGTGTTTTCTTCAATAGAGATTAATTGCATGCAATCAACTTTTAAGTTATGAAAGCGGTATATTCAGTATTTAACTCAAAATAAACAAAGGCTCTGAAGGAACCTTGGATTTGAAATGCAGTTCCCAGATTCAACAGTTGAGTTCCAGAATTAAGCCAGAAAGGAATGAAAAATATTGGTGCCCTCTGGTAATAAATAGGAAGCCACTGAGTAAAGATCAGAGCTGAATTCTCTCACAGCACATACAGCTTCCTGAAAACATGGTGGTCAGAACGACCCAGTGATAAATAAGTAATGGGCCAACAGTGATTAGTAGCTGACTCTGACAGACTCATTTGGCTAGTGGTTATATTTGGAATGGTTAAAGATTTTTATTGTTCACAAAGACAGCCAAAGTATATAGATTCATGAACCTGAAGAAATAGGTAATTTTGATTCTTATGCATCTCCAGAGATAATTATAGGGGTACCTCATAAATTTCAAAACTTGGACAGGCACAGTTGCTCATAAGAGAGCAAATCTTTCTTAAGCTGAAATAAAAGTAGTAGTGAAAAGGATTGCTCATCACTGTCTTAGCCCCCATCAGCATTCATTAGTATTCCTCTTTCATAAATATTGCATGTTATGCAAAGAATGAGATTCTAAGGATACCTTTCCAACAACTAAGAATGAGCTAAATTTGATTATAAAGAGGGAGTTTCCTTCAGCCTGTTTAAATGCATATTCTTGTTTTTGACAAACTTCAAATTTACATGGACATTTTTGTTTCCTGTATGAGAGCTGATTTCTCTACAAAATGCATATTCCACAGGAGATAAATGCTTAAAATATTTATACTAACTTATAAAGGATCGTTAGTTATACCTAAGGGTGCAAAAACTGGTGATATGAATCAGAGTGTTTAGAAGCAAAGATGAGAAGCTGTTGTTCTTATGTTGTTCAATATGTCAGTATACATTATAATTATTTTTTAGGAGAAGAATTTTCTGTGCTGAAGTCATTTTTCTCTGCCATCTCAGAGAAAAAACAAGAATTTACATTTAATCTTGCCAATGCCCTCTACCTTCAAGAAGGATTCACTGTGAAAGAACAGTATCTCCATGGCAACAAGGAATTTTTTCAGAGTGCCATAAAACTGGTGGATTTTCAGAATGCAAAAGCTTGTGCAGAGACAATAAGTACCTGGGTAGAAAGCAAAACAGATGGTAAAGTTTCCTATTTTCATAAAGTCATTATTTGCCATTGTATTCATGGTTTTTAATATCCTAAAGCAAAGAATGGTTGAATATTTTCCTATTAAATTATGGTTCAGAGGGATCAAATCTCCTATTTTGCTCTCCTGTTATTCAAATTAATACTAAATTGTAAAACAGAGAGAAATTGTAAGCTGCTTTGAAAGGTATACAGATTATTATTTTTTGTTTGAGAGAGACACCTATCTGTAGAATTCTTGATGGAAGAATTTTAATAATAATTTTTGTTTAAGTATAGGATTTTTAAGTATGGCAGCAGGAATAATATCTTTGGCCAGGTAAAACTTAGATCTGTCCATCTCAGATGCCTTCTTTCCCACATATACTGTAAATAATTAACTCATGTTAGTTGGATGTGTTAATGTTTCATAATAAATATTGATAGTTCTGTCATAAAGTTGTAATCTAAACTTTAAGTGTAAGCTGGCAAAAATTCCAAAGGTGCTACTGAGTGACATAGTAGAACACAAGATGAAACTCATACAGATGTGAGTTCAAATTCTGCAGGTTCTACACTATGCTCCATTTAAAATGAGGATACTATTAAAACATTTCAGGATTATTGGAAGGTTAAAAAAAATGTATGTGAAGTGAACAGCATATATCAGGTCCTCAATTAATAGTAGCTTGTTTCTTTGTTCATTCGTTCTGTTACAAAAAGCTGTGATGTGTAAGACGCCACTATATTTTTCATGGGGAGCCTCCCATGGGGAAGCATAAGTTGAAAATATGAGATGGGTGCTGCAAGCAGTGTTCACAGGAAAGTCCTATTATTGGGATACACAATGATACGCATCCCTAGACAGCTCCATGGCACCTAATCATTGTTGACTCACAGCTTGGAAATACTCATTGGACATAGAAATAGGAGACTGGTTTTTTATTTTTATTTATTTAAAATTAATTAATTAATTTATTTTTGGCTGCATTGGGTCTTCGTTGCTATGTGCGGGCTTTCCCTAGTTGCGGCGAGCGGGGGCTACTCTTCCTTGCGGTGTGTGGGCTTCTCATTGCAGTGGCTTCTCTTGTTGTGGGGGAACCGGCTCTAGGCGCTCAGGCTTCAGTAGTCATGGCATGCGGGCTCAGTAGTTGTGGCTGGCGGGCTCTAGAGTGCAGGCTCAGTAGTTGTGGCGCACGGGCTTAGTTGCTCCGCGGCATGTGGGATCTTCCCGGACTAGGGATCAAACCCACATCCCCTGCATTGGCAGGCAGATTCTTAACCACTGCACCATCAGGGAAGTCCAGGAGACTGGTTTTTTAAAAGAGGAAAATCATACTCGCAACCTTATTCTTGTCTTCTCCCAATGGTCAGTGGCTGCAGTTGCAAGAGTGGAGAATTTGAGTGAACCATTAATGTATTAATTCTGATTGACCTGCTGAAGAACCTTGAAATAAAGTTTAAAAATTACCAACAAATATGCAGGAAGAGATACTTAGGTTTTGTTCTTTCTGTCTGAAAAACAATTTACACAAATAATCTCACTAACGAGAGGCCATTACTAGGTCTGTCCAAATTTGCCTAGGACAATCCTGTACCTCCTGTTTCCTAGTGAAATCCTGTTTGTACCTGTTTCTAAGTGAAATATTTAATAAAGCCCCCCTTTGTTGTCAAAATTGCCAAGTTTAAATGATAAAGCACCCTGTTTTTAATTGATTAGCAAAATAAATTTTTGTTTTAATTCTATTTCAAGCAGTTCCTTTGAATAACTATTGCATATTTCTTCCCACCTCTTCCTCTATTCCTTTCACAGGAAAAATTAAAGACATATTTTCAGGGGAAGAATTTGGCCCTCTGACTCGGCTTGTTTTGGTGAACGCTATTTATTTCAAGGGGGATTGGAAACAGAAATTTAGAAAAGAAGACACAAGGCTGATGGATTTCACTCAGAAATATGGTGCAGCAGTCGAAATTCCGATGATGAAGACTCTTCTGAGAACAAAATATGGTAATATGAACAAAATCACACTCTAAAGCACTATTTTGGGAATTGCCAAGTATATTAATATTTTATTTTCTCTGTTCCAGGTTATTTTTCTGAGTCCTCCATGAACTACCAGGTTTTAGAATTACCTTACAAAGGTGATGAGTTCAGTTTAATTATCATACTTCCTGCAGAAGATGTGAACATAGAAGAAATGGAAAAGCTAATTACTGCTCATCAAATCCTGCAGTGGTTCTCTGAGATGCAAGAAGAGGAAGTGGAAATAAGCCTCCCTAGGTTGGTAATGTCATTTTATCATTCTTTTTCTTATGTGTTCACTTATAGAGGGACTTGAATAGCCGGCTGAAAGATAGCCAATGCTCAAAAAGTCTATTGACAAACATAAAAAGAAAACAACCCGTTTGGAGTTGTTACTCTACTTTATGGTTACAAAGGCAGGTTGAACATTGCCAGCATTGCTTTGCCATGACAAGGATGGAATTTAAGTACTCAGTATTCTCTGAAAGAGATGAAGAAATGTAAGTCTTCAGAACAGAATGCTGGGATTAAAGGGAATTTTTATTCTTTTTATTATACAAACTTATCTTTCTCTAACTTGTTTTTCCTGATTGGAATTTAAAATATTTTGTCTTCTATTGTGTTTAAGGAAAATATAATCCCCAAGACTCTTGCGATACTCTACAATTAAAAGATATGTAAAAGTGCCTTTGACAGATAGTGCTGTAAGAGTCATTAAAATATAAAATATAAATCCTAGGGTCATTTTTTATTATTGGGGTATATATATTTATATACATATTTAAAATTTTTTTATTTTTACACAATTTTAAAAGTTACTTTCCATTTATAGCTATTATGAAATATTGGGGTCATTTCAGATAGTTTATACAAAATGGAAATCACAAAGGTATATCTCAGGAAGCCATAATTATAAACACTAATTTTTTGATATCCTGGTTCCTGGAGACAAGAGAAACTTCAGAGAGTAAGGGGTGCCCAACTAAATCACACTCTACCTGAACTTCTAAAAAGAGACAGATGTCTAATAGATTATTTTCTGTCCCTTCATTTCTAAACTTTTCTTCAAACACTCATCAAGGCCTTCCTGGCCCTCCACCTCTCCACCCTCTTGACTTTTCCTTACTTTCCCACTTAGCCAGGATCCAGCCAGTTATTTCAATTGTACTCTCACCAAACGTTTTAAATATTTCTGTCACCTTGTCTTTGTCCTTCTGTAGTTCTCTCCTCAGCAAGGTACTCCTGCTTCCCAACTACAGATTTTGTTAAGCAAAACTCTCCAAATCAGTCACTCTGGTCTCCCTGAGGCTGGAGCTTAGTAGTCTTTCTCTTCAGAGAACTTTCTCTTCTAACACCTCACCAAGACTTTACCTCTGCTCTCCAGGCACTGCTTCATGTTCATTCTCTTACTCTCAATGTATGTCTCAACTACCTGTTCCTTAAAGAAAACATATTAGCGTGCAAACTCACCTCTCTACCCTTTGCGTCAAAAATTGTGTACGTTTTTGCTAAACTTCTCTTCCTCTGTCTTCCTTGATATCCTGGAGAAAGAGGTATCCTATGATTCCCTCACCCTAACTCTGGGCTCTGGATCCAAATATTTTTAACCATCCCCTTTTTCTTGAAAACCCTTCTTTCTTTAACCCCTATGGCATTACTTACTTCTATTTATTTTTCTCTCTTTCTGTGAAATTTTCTTCTCCCTGACTTATACCTTTTTTCCTTCTGTCCCCAGATAATATTTACCAGACTTTCATTTTCAGAAATTTCCTCTTCTTCTCTCTTTTATTTTTTCCTTACTATTCATGTCTCTAATATCGACTCTCTCTTTCCAATCTCTCTTCCAGTTCTCTACCATCTGTAAATCTCTACTTGGATGTTATTCAGTCTTTCAAAGAGTATTTCTTTTAGCCCCTACTATGTGCCAAACACCAGGGATATAATGGTGTATGTGATAGATAGTTTACCTATTGATCATAGAAATAATCATTTTTGGAATTGGTTACTTTCAAATTTACGTCTCTCTCTCTTTTCCCTTTGGAAAGATTAATATTTGGGGTCACACACAAAAATACCCCTGAGTTTGAGAACTGTCTGTGCTATGTACTAGTAGTGGGGTCTTAGGAGAGTCACTTAATGTCCTGAGTTGTGGTTTTATTAGTACAAAATGGGGGTAATGGTACATATAACTAAGGTATCTTCATCTTCATTAGCCTAGATAACAAATGCCTAGATAATAATGTATAAGTTCCAAACTGAATTGACAATAGGAAATACAGGCATTTTCAGAATTCCCTTCTCCAACATTTTAGGAATCCCAGCAGGAATGGTTCACAGTCCACAAATCTGCCTAGACTACTGTAGTCTGGACAGCTTTTCCAAACTGCTTGGCCCTGTTATCAGCCACTCCAAACTGTAGCCACACTTCTCATACAACTTCTCCCATAGTGTGGACACAGACTTTGCTTTTAATTTGCCCAGGAACAACTGTTATGTGTTGAATTATGAGCTCTGCAAATTCGTATGTTGAAATGCTAACTCCCACTACCTCAGGATGTGGCCTTATTTGGAGATAGAGTCTTTGTAGAGGTAATCAAATTAAAGAGAAGTCATTAGAGTGGCCCTAATCCAGTATGGATGGAGTCCTTATATAAAGGAGGAATTTGGATACAAAGATACACAGGGAGGGAAGATGATGTGAAGAGACATAGGGAGAAGATGGCCATCTACAAACCAAGGTGAGAGGCCTGGAACAGATCTTTCCCTCACAGCTCTCAGAGGGAACCAATGCTGCAGACACCTTGATTTTGGACTTCTAAACTCCAGAACTGTGAGACAATACATTTCTGTTATTTAAGCCATATAGTTTGTGGTAATTTGTTAAGGTAGCCCTTGGCAAGCTACTACATGTAAGAGCAACTTCAATGTTTAACCAAACTTTACTGAAATCTAATAATAAAAAGGGCTTACAAAGAAATTTAAAACCAGGTTTCAGGGATGAGTATTCCTGGAATGTAGGTCATTTCTTGTACCAGGGAGTCTTCCCCTGTCCATTATTATCCTTAGCCTGCCATTGTCATGGTGCCAGGGCCCACTCACCCAAAAGGGGTGTCTTTCCCATCTCCATCCTACCCAGCATCCAGAGTCCTCCAACTTTTCCTAGCATAAAATGAAGGTAACACAGATTTTCTTCCATCCCCTCTAAGGCCAGATTCCTAGTTGTAATAGGAATCTATAACAGTAGATTTCAACCCTTACTGAAAACAGCGTCTTCATATGGGGTAGAATAGATTCCACTCGCATCATCTCAAACTTCTCCATCTCCATCCCAGGGGTTCTATTTGCATTAAAAAACTCACTACGTTGCTTTTCCCAAACAAATGAAGAACTTGCCTTAAAAGGTGAAATCGAATCTTCAGTTATATGGAAGCAGAAACATTAGTTGGTAGTTGTACCACCTTTTCCAAACAAATTCCAAACAATGTTATCACAACATTGTTTATTTTGAAAAAATACAGAAATAATGTAAAAGTTCAACAGTAAACGAATTTTAAGAAAAGTGTGGTAGAATGTAACCTAGCCAATAACAATGATAGGTATGGAGACTGTGATAATGAGAAAAAATTATGGTATATTTTAATAGAAAAAAAACTGGATTAAAAAATTTTTACAATGATTACAGCTATGTAAAGAAACAAATCTACAGAAAGAAACAAAGGAAATTTACCAAAATGTTAACATTAGTTGTAATAGGGTTATGGCATTATGAACATTTTGTTTTTCCTTTTCTATATTTTCTATTTCTTTCTCCTCCCTGCTTGCCTGCCAAATAGAAAAGATAATACATGAGAATGAGTTAGGAGCTTGCTTTTCTAGATAGCTGCTGAGGTGTAGAAAATGTAAACCTACTAAGGTACTGGGTTCACTTGACCAAATAATGCAATCTAAAGATTGTGCAAAGTCCTAGGGGGCCCCATTGCCATTTTCTGGGTGTAATTCTTCATCCGCAGACTCAGAACATGGCCCTGTCTGTGTGTGGTGGTGGTGAGGGGTGGGTCTGATGTCTACCTGATGTCTCTCTCCTGCACTATCCCATGTGATTTAGAGGTTCTAGCACTGGATTAGCTGATGCTATCCGACCTCAACAACCGAAAGGGAAGAGGAAGTGTTTAGGATGTTTGGAATAATCCCAGGAAATCTAGTTCTAAGAGATTCCCCCAGAGACCAGCTCATTTCTAGGCAGGGGGGTGGGACTGAATAAGAAGTCAGGATTCCCTTGGGAATTGGTGGTTGGTTAGCTCAGTGGCCTTTGTCTTTGGCGGGCTTTGTTCTGTTCTTTGATCAGTACCCCTGCTTAACCTCAGGATGTTGTATGCAATGTAATTAGCAAGTTGGTAGATCCCACTGAGCAAAGCCATTTGCTCCTACAAGGAAGCATCTCTGGGAAGTTCTCTACTGACTGTGAGTGCTATTTTGCACAATTATTGAGACACACTCAGAAGGGGTATGTACAGTGGTGAAGAACATGATCTTAGAGTCTGACAGTTCTGGATTTAAATCCCAGCTCCACCTCTGAGCAACTATTTAGCCTTGGGAAAGTTACTTAAATTTTCACACCCTCAGCTTCCACATCTGCAAATCGATAATACTACTCTGTACCTCATAAAGTCATTTAAAGGATTAAATGATATAATATATGTAAAAAGCTTAGTATAGTTCCAAGCAGTCAGTAATGGTAGCTAATTACGATTATTAGCTGCTGTAACTATTTGTATTTCAAAATACTACTCTTTTATTTTATTTTATTTTTAAATGTTTTTTTTATTGTGGTAAAAGTCACACAATATAAAACATACTATTTTAACCATATCTAACTGCACAGTTCAGTGGCACTAAGTACATTCACATTGTTGTGCAACTCTCACCATCATCCATCTCCCAAATTTTTCACCTTCCTAAACTGAAACTCTGTCCCCTTTAAACACTAACTCCCCACTCCCCCTCTCCCCTGCCCCCCCACCCCGCCCCCTGGCATCAACCAGTGTACTTTCTGACTCTATGAATTTGACTATTCTAGGTACCTCAAATAAGTGGAATCAAACAGTATTTGTCTGCACCTAATGTATATTTGAATGCATTTTTCAGGTTAACTTAATATATGTCCTGCAAACAGATTGTACCTTTTTTTTTCCCCCTGTGCTATACAGTAGGCACTCACCAGCCAACTACTTCATGCATAGTAGTGTATATACGTCAATCCCAAACAAACAGCTTTGGATCTCTAAGTGTGTGAATGTGAACTGTGTGTGGGTGAGAGAAAGTGACCTCAGGGAAAATGAGGCTGGGTGTGAGAATAGATAAGTCATGACCAGCTGCAATGATGATTCTAAATGTTCTTTCACTTTAGCCTATCAAACACTGATACAAATTGGAATCCAAGTTTACATTAAGCATTGTCCAGATATGTTTCCTATGTGACAGAAAGCATTTTTAATTCAGCCCTTGAGGCCAATGGAATATTTCACACATACACACACACACACACACACACACACACACACACACAAGTGACCAGAAACTACTATGTACTCACATAATAGTCCAAGCCCACCACTGTCAAGGATTGTGTTATATTTTTATCCTTGTGGGCAGCCCTAAGACTTGGTTGTTTCTAAGCCTGAACCCTCCAAAGATGACTCAAGCCCACTGTATCAAAAGTGGAATTCCAAACAATAAGGACAGGAACCTTGAGGGAAATCAGTTGAAGACATTTTGTCATTAAACAAGAGTCCTGGGTATAAAGAAGAAAGGGACAACACCAATCCACAGTAGGGTCTGCAGACCAGGAGTGACTCCTTCTTCAAACAGAAATTCTGAACTGGGGCTTCCCTGGTGGCGCAGTGGTAGAGAGTCTGCCTGCCGATGCAGGGGACATGAGTTCGTGCCCCCTGCTGGGCCCGTGAGCCATGGCCGCTGAGCCTGCGCGTCCGGAGCCTGTTGCTTCGCAACGGGAGAGGCCACAACAGTGAGAGGCCGGCGTACCGCAAAAAAAAAAAAAAAAAAAAAAAAAAAAGAAATTCGGAATTGTGTTCCTTCGTTTTCTGCAGCTTTAACCTGTGTGAGACCCCTTTAAGCACAATGGTAGCCTGTGGCAGTAAATTGCTGCCTTTTAAGGAGGCAGATAATGTTTACAGATGCTAAAACATTCATTTCATCATTGGTTGGTCATTGTCTATCCAGTCCTTTTGCTACTCATTCTTTTACCTTTAGCTGTTTTTTTTTTTTGACAATTTTAGAGGAGAGTCAAGGAAAAGAGGAAATGAACCACATCTAGAATAAATATTAAGATCCACAAAATTTGGAAGAGGGACACAATTAACACTACACATATTGTATTGATTGAGATTACGATTTTGGATTATATTTAGATTAGAAGGCAGTGGAAGTTAGCACATTAGCTCTGACTGGGAAGGGACCTGCATACTTCACACCTGGCTATTCATGGCTCCAATAATTATGGCTAATTAGAAATCGGCCATAGATTATACTTTTATTAAATGGTTGAATGGGTTTCTATCACTGTAGGTTTCATTGGACTATGTTATGAGAAAGACTGTTACTTAAGTGACTCTCTGGTATGATTAGACCTTATTAGAGGTTGTAATAAGTCTTGCAGTATTCTTGTCATTAATCCAAAATCATTCCACTATTATACTAAAAATAGCCAAATTATGGGTGGACTAGAGCATTGTTCCTCAACCTTTTAGAAGCCCATACTCCATTCAGTATAAAAAAAAGTGTGGTAATGAAAATAGAAAAAAAGAACAACCCCAAAGCCTCAAAGCCATCATGCTGCATATTATCTTTCTTAGCAGGAAGTTAAAAGGAAGAAGTTGAAAATGATTGGCATAAAACAAGTTATTTTCATTATCAGTAGGTTTTAATGTGCATGTTGAGTTGTGCCCATCTCCAGTTAGCTAGGGTTCTGAATGAATAAACATCTTCCAAAAGGGCATAATATTTTACCAAGAAATAATTTAGGGCCAGTAAATTATTGCCACAGCATGTTCCTTGTTTGGAAGAACTATAATTAAGAAGCTTGTTCAGTATTTGGCAATTAAAACAATGATCTAATTAGACTGATTGCACAAGCTAATTTCTAGCCCCAGATGTGGGCCTACCTGTTAGCTAAGCAAGGATCCTGTGCTTGGGCAATCGTGTCTGCATCCAAACCAGAGAGCACACGGGCAAAGGCCCAGCTAGGGCACAGACAGAGCTCCTTGGGCAGGAGCTGTCCTGGGATTTCCCTGAGGCAGGAAATATACGTAGCCCCCTGTTGGAGGACTTTAGACTCTTTTCTTTCAGAAACAAATTCTCCAACCTGGTTGTAAAATGTAAATGGATTCTTTTAGCATCTCTAAAGCCAGTAAGTACTAGCTTCTTTCCGCCCCCCCCCCCCCGCCCCCCTTATTATTGAAATAGGAAAGCGAGGGTCACTGATTGCTGTTGACTTGGAATCAAAGAAGATCAGTACCTGAGAGAATCTTTGAGATTCTTTGGTGAAGCTCCCTCTTCAGGCAAATGGAGGCTTGGAGACTTGCGTAGAATCTGGAGTCCTAACTTAGGGCCCTGAATTAGAAGTGTTGGCCAGCTTTTTTTTTTTCCTATAATTTTTACTGTATTGGAAAGGAATTTAGTTCCCTTTCAATCTTTTACCTGTAAAATACAGGGCTTTGGGGAAAGATGTTAGGTGTGTCTGTAAACTGAAGGAAGTCACATCAACTGTGACAATGGATGGGAAGGCTCATAGGTTACTAATGCCCCCTCTCTGTACCTCAGTAGCCAACAATCTTCTTTAAGGACCCTTGGCTTCTGTTTCCGCCTCATAGTCTCTTGGATGCCTGCCAGGAACCATCTTTGATGATGTGAAAAATCTGAGTGTGTATAGTTGCTGGAGGGAAGCTTTACATTTCTAGCGAAGAAGCAAATAATTGAAAACTTAGCTAGAATTCACCGTTTTGTTAGGTGTTACTTCAAAAAATAGAGTATTTGCTTCTCCCTTCCCAGCCAACCATTTATCTGGGAAACAAGTTATTAGCAACTCAGAACTGCTCAGTGGAGCTGGGGAAAAATGGTGTGAAAAGTGAGGAAACGTAACTGGGATAATGAAAACAAAATATTTCACAATAAAATCTCTTCCAAGTCATCCATTTTATAAAAATCATTTTGGTAGAAAATGTGTACAGTGTTTCAAAAATTTTCCTCTTCATTTTTTAAAACAGATTTAAAGTAGAACAAAAATTAGACTTCAAAGAAGCTTTGTATTCATTGAATATAACTGAGATATTTAGTGCTGGCTGTGACCTGTCTGGAATAACAGGTAATATGGAAGATTATTCTTATATTATCGTGTAAATATGTTTTCTTAGTAATGATGTTAACTGACTGATCTTAAAACTGAGAGAGGATTTGGCCCCAGAAGATACATGCACAGAGAATAAATGTCATAGTCATGTCAAGCTGTCTGTAAACAAGCACTCTATTTTGCACTTAAGTAGTTTTGCTTAATGAAAGTCAGACAGCATTATAGAATGTTAGATAACTTCTAACCACGCTTACAGTGAGACTGTGTAGGAAAAGTATTATATGGGCTTTTATTCCAGCCCTGTTTGGATTTCCTTATCTGAATAATGGGAATTACAACTTTGAGGCTCTCATCTAAGCAGAGCTAATAAAACTTTTATAAACCAATTAGCAAATGTTAATTCGGTAATATTAGAGGCCATGAAATAGACATCCACAAGCTGCTGGATGATGAACACAATCTAGAAATTGTAATGCTGCCGTTTGTAGATTTAGCTTGAGACTGACAACATATCTGAGGAGAGGGAGCTTTTATGCTAACTGGCACCTGGGAAATTGTGTACAGTTAAGACACTTACTTACACAACAAAGCCTAAGACAGTCTTTAATTTTTCTCATCCTGGCAGTACCCACTAGTTCAAAAATAACTAAAGAGAAAAAAAATGGATGAAGAGGGCCAATTTGTCCTAAGTTATCTACGCTTTTTTAAATTCAGTCTTCTGTTTTATATATTTAAAGAAAAACACACAACAGTCCTAATGATAGAGGCTTGTCTGTCTGATGGGGTTGGATATCATAACCCAGCTTTATTGTGTATTCCTATATAACATTTGGGCTTTGGAGAGGTATTCATTAATTTATGCACTCATCAATTATGTGAGTAAATGAATAGAATGAATTAATTTTCCTGGCGGAGGAGGTGGGTGGGGTACACAGGTGACATAGCTGTTCATTATCACCTTCACGCATGATTTAGCTGCTGTTCTCACGCTGCCAGATAGATCTGACTTCTCTGACAATTTCATCAGCATCAGGAATGAGACAGTCAAAATTAAATACTGCAACAGGATGCTATCTAAGTGTGTCTTGGAATGCAGACACCTCACCAACTTGAAATAAACCAAGCCATTTTTTAAATACCTCTTCCCCTTAGATTTCTTTCTGGCTTCGGAAGCTCACTTGCTATATCTCAGACTTTCAAACAGCCACTCACTCTTTAAATTCCCAGCAATTTGTGACTTCTATAAAATCTCCTTTTACAAGAAGATTTATCAAGAAAATACCTCCAAAATGCTTTATAAAAGAATTTGTGCAAGAGAATAACCCTGAACAGAAAAGAATAAATGTCCAACATATTTTGCTCTGAGTTGCCTATTTGAGTTGTTTTAACTACTTTGATTCTTTGGTTCTGTCTTATTGCCTGAAATAGAACAACCACAGTCAAGACTGGCACTATTTCTGGTCTTCAGAATAGTGAATTAATTCCCTGCCATCCCTACTTACAATTTATAAGTAGACGATAAACATTTGCTAAAGGCTACTGTGAACCAGTCCAATGCTAGTGCTGTGTGATAGTTACACAAAAGAGACACTATCTTATACTCATGTCATTCACAAGTTTTGAATGAAATGTTTTCAAAAGAGTTATTTTGGAAACTTTACGATGAATATTTGACTTCTAACTGTTATTACTTCTTGTGTCACCTTTGGTAAAATATTTAACCTTTCTGAACTTCAACTTTCTAATCTATTAAATGAGATAATATATCCTAGTGGTGGAAAAAAAGAATATATGTAAATCACCTTGTTCAACATCTATTATATAGTGGACACTCAGTAAATGTTAAATACAAAAAAAAAAGTGAGTAAATGGGCACATTAATATTTACTTGCACATCTTCTAGCAAAGCTATTGAAAGTTTCTTGTCCTCTTAACTTGACAAAGACATACTTGGAATTTTCACAGGAAATTAAGGGAAAGAATTATTGCAAAGATGTAGAAACCAGTGAGTTTATGAAGTTCAGATCCCTTGTTCTAATCTATTATCTCCCAAGTCCTGTTCTTTTTCCAAGACCGGGCCCCCTCTTTGTAAGATGGAATACAGAAGACCAAATTGCTCAGTCTAATGGCCAGGGAGTTACTTGGTCTGGTGCCAGTGCTAAACCGCATGCGTGAAATTCTCCACTCCACCCCAACCTGCTTTTCGGTCTTCATTCTTTGCATGAGCCCCGTGGTCATCTACTCTGTGCTCTATATGTGAATCCCATCTTATTCCAGGCAGTTGTGGGAAAAGAACAGGCTTATTTGCATGATCTTAAAAAACCACAGTCCTGCATCTTAGTTAACGCACACTAATGATGTGGATGCCCCCTTTTCTCCATCTTACATGTTTCTATCACTAGACATAGCCTTATCCATTGATTGATTTATTTGGTAAGTATTTATTGAAAGCCAACTATGTGCCAGGCAGTTTTCTAGAGTTGAATGAAATCTACACATTCCCTCTTCTAATGAAGTTTACATCTGTTAGGGCAGATGGACAATTAACAAGTAATTAATTAATTAAATGGTGAGGTGATAGATGCTATGGATTAACTAAAATAGAGTCATGGGATAAAGAGATTTAGATCAGATAAGAGCAGAATTAGACATGGTGAGAAGGGACAATTGCTTTGAGGAAGTGTCATTTTGCTGAGACCTAAGTAACAAGGGAGCCAATCAGGGAAAGTTCTGGGAAAAGGGATTTTCAGCAGACGGAGAGGTGGGGCTAAAGTCTTGATTCTTGACCTTGTAGCTGGAGCTACTGGACCCGGAGAGGAGGGTAGTAGATGAGGATGAGAGGTAATCAGGGGCCCAGACAGAGTCATTACAAGCAGTTTGGAGTTATTTTTAGGAAGCCATTTTTTATGCAAATAACCCTTTGATGACGTCTCTCTATCTTGCCTGAGGGGATTTACTTCTCTGTAAGCTGTCAGAGCTGGTTCCCCTTGACTAAATTATTTCTTCATGAATCCTTCTAAATTCGGTCGTCTTGGTGGAGTCCACCTGCATCACATCAGCTTTCTCTCTCATGAGGGACAAAGCTCCTTTCTCTTCAAGTTTCAAGGCTCGCTTCCTTTCCTCACCCTTTCGCCACCACTGAACTCACGACCACCTTTCCGTTGTCTCTCTGAGGAACACTATCAGATCTATCTGGTCTGGACACAGGGGGGTGGCAGGTGGCTTCTGAACTCATGGTTTCACTCCCCCTTCTCAAGGAGACTCTTCACAGGTCACTATACCAGAAACGCTTCACACATACATCAGTTCCACCAAGGGGAGGAGAGGGGCCTTCTCTCTCAGCTTGTTTCCACTGCAGAACAAAACGTTATTAAGACACTATGTTACACTAGAAATTTGACAGGTTTTAAAGCATAGCTCTGAAGCTATTTTGTAACAGATGACACAAAAGCTCTTTAGACTTTTATCGCCTCATCAGTCTTGAAGGAAAGTAAATTTTGTTCTAAACTCAGATCAAAACCCAATATGGAATTTAAAAGGCAAGTTGGCTTTGAGGTCGAAGACATAGGGTGGGATTAATTCAAATCTGTAAAGCCTTTTTCATCTTGCTTGTAGATCATGACTAAGGCAGGCAAAACCCTTTGTCCATTCAAATATTTCACTTAGTGGGGTACCTGATTTGAGGCTTATCGCCTTCTATCTTTATCTTTTATATCTGAGCTAAACTTGGTCTCTCCATATCTTCTCTACATCATCTCTGCAAGAGCTAAACCTAAACCACATTTATCTCTAGCAAATTAACTAACTTGGAAAGAGTTTGGAATTTTTTCCTTTTCTTTGTTCATTTGAAAATGTAATTCACCTGGGATCCAATAAGTAATAGCCCGGAGTTTTAACCCTTCAATGCACTTTCATATTTTCCTACAGATTCCTCTGAGGTGTATGTTTCCCAAGTCATGCAACAAGTTTTCTTTGAGATAAACGAAGATGGCAGTGAAGCTGCAACATCAACCGGTAGGACAAATGATGTCACAGCAAGTCATGAGGAAGGACTGGAGGAAATGAGCGTGAGGATGCTGCCACTTTGTGGTCCTCTGATCTGCTTTTCTCCTCCTGCTGTCCAGTACACTGAAGGAAGGGAAAAATGGCTATAGAAGCTATTTATGCATCTGTGCGGCTGGAGCTTAAGGCAAAAGGAAAGGGAAGGGACTTGATTACGAGTTGAGGCTCATCTACTGATATCTACTTATTTGTCAATTGGATTACCTGCCCATTAGCAGATAGGACCCGTGGAGAAAACTGTAGTCTCAAACCTGAAATCATGATTGCTCAGGAATGTTCACTCGTAAGAAATTGTATTAATTTCATTCTTCCTTTGCACTCTTAGTCCCTACTTTTCTAATGTGACTCTTGTTATCTCTGTGGCAATGGCTCTCGAACTTAGCTGCACATTAGAGTCAGCTGAAAAGCTTTTAAAAATTCTGTGCCCAGACCGCACCCCAAAATAATTACATCGGTATCTCTGCGGATGAGATTCAGCCTTCAGTATTTTCTTACCTTTCCCTAAATGATAACAATGTGAATCCCAGGTTGAGAAACACTGCTGTCCAGTGACTTGGAGCCTATCCTTGCAACTGCGAGTGTAATGCATAGACCAGCAGCATCAGTGCCCCTTGGGAACTAATTAGAAATGCAGAACCTCAGGCTCAACTCCAGACCTACTAATCCAGCATCAGCATTTTCCGAGGTCTCTTGGTGACTTGTGTGCATATTACAGCCTGAGAACCACTTCTATGATATATTTCCTTGAACAAATGATATATTTCCTTGAACATTTTGAATAGTATCTGTGCTGTGTAAAAGTAATACTCAAAAAATAATTGGAGAAAAGCCTTAAATTCAATTAGAAATGGAAGGGCAACTTTAATGAATTCCTCATAAGTCTATTTTAATTCTTCAGACCATGACTTTAACCTGTATGTAAAAGATATGCATCCTTTAAATAGTCATATTGATAAATTTATATCCACATTATTAATTTCTTGATTAATTTATAATGCTATGTAATGGCGATGGATTTTGACATCTGGGTGGGGCACACTGGACTCCCACTACTGTTTTGTCATCTCCTGAAGGACTTTGCATTACTGTGCTCAAGGAACTTAGATTGGAGGGGATGAGCTATTACAATCCTTGGAGAAATCAAAGGTGGCTTTGGGATGAAGTTGCTAGTTCAAGTAGACAAATTTTCCACTTGCTTTTACACAGAATTGGAAGAGTCCTCATTGTCTGAACCTCTCATTATGTCGGTGAAGAAACAGGCACACGTGTGACGTGGTCTGCCTAAGGTCATGCTAATAATAGACAGTAGGGTTTGGACTGAAATCAGGTTCCCTTACTTCAAGTTCAGAACTCTTTCTGCTATCACCTGATGCCTCTTGTTTTAAGTGTAGAGCTCTCTAAGAGGATGTAACCATCATTAAGGGATCAGCAGTGACCCTGATGTATCACACTTAAATAGTTAGTGTGAGTATTTTGACTTTCAGGCATCTACTCAATGGATGCTTAGGAAAAAAAGAACTCAAGTATTCGCCCAAATGAGAATGGGCGTGATCCTGACTATGCTTTTCTGTATTATCTCATTAATACAGACATGTGTCTATATTCACTGGTCATTTGGTTACCATAGCCCTGTTATTTCAGGTAGGAGAATGCCATGCGTTTATGATTACTAAGGTTATTTTGGATTGTGCAGGGGATCAGAATACACCACCCCGAAATATGCCATTTTTGCAGAAGAGTTATTTTGAGCTGAAGGCAGTTGAGAAACAGCAGATACAAAAAGAGCTCTCTACCCTCCTCCTACATGTCTAAAATCAGGGCATAGATTTCCCTTGTGGAGGTATCTCCCTTCTTGTCTTCCATGCCAAGAGAAGGACCCTTTGGCATAGGAGATGAAAGTGGGCACTGATGTAAGTCTGCATAAGAAAACCTTACTAAATAATCCTTATATACCATTAATTTTCCCCATACATTTACCTTCCCACAGTTTACCACCCCTAGACACTCAAACCCCTTTTCCTTTGTGTAGTCACTTCTCCACAATTTACCACTTTTTGTTAAAATGATATAACCCCTTCTTTGGGTATTCACTTCTTTTCTGTGAAGCTCCTGTGTGGATACAAAATAAAACCATTGATTTTGTTCATCTGTCTTTTGTCAGTGTAATTTGCACACCCCAGTTACAAACAAAAAGCGTAGAGGGATAGTTTTTTCCTTCTCTACCTTTGTTTTTCAATTCTGATCACGTGTTGCATTTTAAAAACTGTTTTCGTAGGTCTGAAAAAATTATACAAAATTATTACATTACTGGTAAATAAAACATCTGAATTGAGTGCAGAAATACTTAATCTAGAAAGAAAAACAATCCAGCCATTTAAATTTATCCACTCTGAAATACTGATAAATGCCACAATGGAGAAGCATGATACAAATTATTATAGTAAATATTGTCAAGGCAGCAAACTTCTAATATCATAATAAAAATCCCATACACATTCACAGCACAAATCCTAAAAGTTCTGAGCTCACAGAATAATTTTGGAAAAGTTAAAAAAAATAAATTTGAAGTCAGATGTGATTACTACAAGCCTGGAGAATAGAAATAAAGTACAAACATACCTGGTTAGGAATTAGGAGTTGAAAAATTATGAGATAAATCATATAATGCAAATAAAAAGTGAGCAGAAAGTTACTGCTTAACAGATGAAATTTTCAACTGCTTTCACTAAACTGAAACAAGTTTTGGTTTTCTTCTTCATTGAGCACAAATGTGAAGTTAGCATTATTCAGTGAGTAATCCAATATTTATTCTTCTGATCTTTGATCTTTACATTTATTCCAAATTTCTTTGTATTTAGAAAATGGTTATTTTTCCACATGTTAATTTCTCAAACAAAATGACCTTTTCTGTCTCCAAAAAATAGTACGGATATTATGGATATATTTCTTTACTGATCTTTTAATGTGCACATCTAAATAACTGTTGTCTCTATTTCATAGGCATACACGTCCCTGTGATCATGAGTCTGCCTCGAAACCAATTTATAGCAAACCATCCGTTTCTGTTTATTCTGAAGAATAACCCAACAGGTACCTTTTTGAGAATTCCCTGGAGGGACTGCTTAAGTTAAATAGACTTAGTCCTAGATGCTAATCTCAGTCTATACATCTGAGATCATTTGTTATTTCAATTTATTGAATTTAATTTTTTTCAAAATTTTTTTAGTGTCTATTTCTTGAGTGCTTGTTCTGTACCAGGCATTGTGTGTTAAGAGATGACAGTTACCTAAAATAGAGCAATAGTAGTGATAGCTGCCGAGATAGTTACTATATGTGCTGGTGATTTTAAATACCAATCTCGACAGCTAACACCATTCCAATAAGTTAGATATTTGATGAATAAAGACATAGATGCTCAGAGAGAGGTTGTGTAGTTTGTCTAAGGTCATACAACTGAAAAGTGGCATAGTGAGAATAAGACATTTTTGTTTCAGAAGTCAACTTTTCTTTCAATGATGCCACTGTGGGAGTGGAAATTGGAAGTTGCACGGTTGTGAAAGGTTTCCTAGGTAGATTCTAAAAGAATAAGTGACTAGCTATAGGCTCTGAGTGGGTTGGAGGAGTCAAATATTATTCCAAATCTGCAATCTGGGCAATTGTGAAAGATAATACACAAAAGGTAGGGGCACAAAAGGTAAGGGTAGTAGTCGATTGGACTGGCGTTAGACACGATGGCAACGTAAATGTAGATTGTCCGAGTAGATGTTTTTGCAATTTCTCTTATGAGAAAGAGAGGCCAGAAATGTGGATACAGTGAGGAAACTTTCTTTAAGTGTATATTTAGGACTTCTCAGGAGTCATAACGCCATGTGAGGACTCTAAACCAGGGGAAAATAGATGATATCTTATTCATTTCTTTATCCAGCCCAGTATTTGGCAAAGTGCCTTGCACTTAATATCAGTGCCCCTAGAGATTGAAGGTTTGGACTTGGGGTTCAAGTCCCAGCTTAATGAACTAATAGTTGTAAGACAAGTCACATACTTTCTAAACCTTATTTTCCCCACCTCCTATTTGAACATAATATTAGTACTTATAGAGTTAAATAAAAGAATATATGAAACCTGTGACACTGCCTGGCACATAGTGTTCATTGTGAATACATCAATAAATGTAAATGAGTGAACGACTGAATAAATGAAGGAAGAAAAATGGAAATTTTCTCTATATAAATTGTTTTACGTGGAGAAGAGACAGAGTTAATTTCAGAATCTGAATCTGTTAGATTAACTAGCAATACTGATATTATTGGTTCCCTAAGGGATATATCAGTCACTTTTTTTAAGTTCCATGAAACTAATGCTAAATGACCTTTCTGAAAGTTATATCTTGGAAACAATGGGACAGTTTCAGATTTGCTGAGATTGTATTAACACAACTTCAATTCTAGTAGTGGACGTCAGTGTTAAGAGATATTCTGAGTATGTCATTTGATCTATACATCTTTAACCTTAGGGTAACTCTAACTTCTTGCCATCAGTGTGTAACTACTGAGTATGGAGAACAGAAAGAAATGAAGCTCATTGGGCATTAATACACTGGGAAATAATGGTGTTTAGCATAATGATGTTTTACTCTTTATTTTCCAAGTTGATGACTATGGACATGTAATAGCTATCAGTTAAACAGCAGTGAAAATTCAAAACCCAAAATAATTCACTTATTTATTTATTTATGATAATAATTAACTATCAGACCCTTAATGGCTATTTCCACTGTTTTATGATCTCTATTGTAATGAGACTTTCTAAACTAGGGTTACTCCCTTAAAGTATTGTTTAAAATGAATGGTCACTCATTTATTGGAGGCTGTAAATTGTTGCCATATAAAATGTAGAATGGGTTATTACCTTAAGACAATACACATTCAGTGATTTATTTATTTTTCGTCTCACAAATGAACTGAAGAAATCATTGGGATTAACGAAGCTGGTGATTTAGCATGGTGTAGTAAACTACTAAATGGCTTAATGATTTATATAAAATATATTCATTTGACAATTTCTGGAGTATGAGGGTGAATAAGTTTAGATTTAGTACAACCAATTTTTACCTCAATTTTAAATTTTGTTTTGGTCAAACAATCCTCTTATGCAAAATCCATACATTACTTGTATTTTCCTATCAGTATTTGACTTCCTATCATATATATTTCAGTATATTCATCCAAACCTCTTACCAAGCCAAACTTCTAGGGAAATGAAGAACAATTTTTCTTCTTTTAGGCTGCGGGTATAGGCCAGCGTTAGAGACTTTCAGAAGAAAATTGTCAAAGATGCTACATGAAATGTGCCATTTCTCAGAAAGTAGCGAATCATGGTTTTGAAACTGACAGTACTCCATACATAATAAAAAAATGTTGTGTTTATAAATTTTTCAGGTCGTGGGTTGAAGGGAGAAGCAGACTGCAGGGTATTCACTAAGAAATCTTTTTATCTAGGTCATTAGCTTTGGTTATGCTATTGTATTTTTACATTATGAAGTAAAAACTGCTTCCATCTGATGGAGATGTTTTATAACTATATTGATTAAATATGAGGGACACTTTTTAAGAAGTGGGCATGAAAAGAAATGTGGAAACAACAATGATTTCTGCTTCAGCCTGCCTGTGAGTCCACTGTGACTATGTCAAGGAAGATTTGACTAATCTATCCAATTTAGTACTGAGTAGATTGGTGATTGCATGAAGACTCTACTCAAAATGTGGTTCTCTTGGTCAAAAAAACAGATTAAAAAGGCTGGGACAAATGGCTTTTATGTAATGTCCTACACTTCTCAGTGTTTAAAACTTTAAACTATTAACTTCAATGTATGAGGTTAGTTGCTATGAAAGTTACTCGAAAAATTCCCCAAGCAAGCAATTCTGACAAGCATTTTAATGCCATAGAATTATAAAGACACAAGAGTTACTACTGATTCCTATTGTGGCTAAATGTAGTATACATCCTGAGGAAGTTATTTATGTATCTCTATCTATCTGAAAAATAGAGTATTTGTCTTCTTGTGTTTTGGGAATTATTCTGAGAATTTTGAGGCAAAGTATTATTAATTATAATCATAAAAAGAAAAAATCTGCTAGAGTTTATGTCTATTTCCATGTTATTGACTCTTCTAAGACTGTGTCTGTCTTTGGACTGAACAGTAAGGAGTTAATGAAAAAGTGTTCTTCCTTTCTATTTCATTTCTGCCATTGTTATTTCAAATACATGTAAGCTTTAACATTATGTAAAATTTTATTTTATCACTTTTGAAATAAACCTTTATTACATATGACTTTAAGGGACATAACTCAAGGCAACGCTTGACATAGAGCCACTTCCCTTACCCTAGTTGAAAAGAAAGGTGAATGCATTTTAACATATTTATTTCTGTTTTGTCCTCTAGTTCTTAGTTCCTTTTCACTTGCACACACAGAATGGCTGGAAATAGATGTTTACGTGTTTACATTTATGCTTTATACTATATCACCGGTGAGGATTTGAAAGCACTAGAGATGTGAAAATATTGTCTTTAGCAGTAAGCTTTGATTCAGAGCTGAAGGAAGAGATGTGAGAAGCTGCACTTTTAACCCCAGTAGTTTATATTACATGCATAAAGAGATGACTGCTAATACCTTAAATTTAAAATGCGTCCATGCTCATGACCATTTTATTATTCTAAGTTTGCCTGACTGAGTCTCTATATTTAGAAGAACACCTCTCTGTCACTTTATTTTTGCTTTCCTTTATGAAAAACAGGACTAATGCATTTTCCATGACAAGCTGTTGTGGGTGTTAATTTACTTCATAAATTATCAGAAAATGATTAATAATGATATAATTATCTATTTTAGACAAAGGAGTGGGTTTTGCTATTAGACATTGCTTATTTACCATATAGAGAAAAAAAGACAATGATTTGTTAAAATATTAAGAAATATTATTGTCATTTTTTTCTCCAGAAATTCCGAAAGTTTTTTTTTCTTTTCCTAGATTCAATTTTGTTTATGGGAAGGGTGACAAATCCTGACACCCAGAAGATGAAGACAAGAGATTTGGATTCACTGTGAATGAAAATCACAGCCTCAGAATATGGAAAATAGTTGATTGTCAAAATATCATCAAATATTTTCTATATATCTTTTTCTGTTTTAAACTGTGCCTTTATTAATCTGTATTCATAAATAAATGAAATTATGCATTAAATGTTTTTGTTCTTTCTGTATTTTTATAGAGTATACATGAATCAAAAGTAGTGAACTTACATAAGATATTAATATTAATATGGTAGAACAATCCATCTAAGATAGCTTAGATATCAGCTTCCTGTCTTAGGTATCAAAGTCTGTATTCTTTTTTTTTTTTTTTTTTTTTTTTGCGGTTGTGGCTTCTCCCGTTGTGGAGCACAGGCTCCGGACGCACAGGCTCAGCAGCCATGGCTCACGGGCCCAGCCGCTCTGCGGCATGTGGGATCTTCCCGGACCGGGGCACGAACCCGTGTCCCCTGCATCGGCAGGCGGACTCGCAACCACTGCGCCACCAGGGAAGCCCTGTCAGAGCACTTTTTCCTCCTGCCATTCCTTTTTTTTCTGGCTCCTTGTTTGATCATCTCTAAATCTGAAGCCTAAAATTCAAGAGGTCAAAAGTCTAGTTTCTTTCTCTTTTTGATGCCTCAAGTCACCACCTTGATGGCATATAATATAAAGGAAATGAAAGATGATATATAGTTTCACTGCCTAACGTTATATTTTTGGCTTGTCACCTCAATTCTCTGGAACTTCAATGTCCTCACCTGTACAGTGAAAAGTTGGACAAATCCTATTTAAGTCCTTTTCCCAAAGTCCTATGTTTGTAAATCTTCTCAACAAAGATACATTTGGAAAAATGTCTTTTGAGTCAATATTGTCTATAAGCAGTGTTTTTTCATAAAATAAAACAAAACAAAAATCCAGGATGCATCTCTCAGTAGAATTTTGATCCATGACATTATCTTTAACTATTTACAGTTGTTTCTTTTTAAAGAAATAGTTCATTGGAGTATAATTGATTTACAATGTTGTTTTAGTTTCAGGTGTACAGCAAAGTGATTCAGTTATACATATACATATATCAACTCTTTTTCGGATCTTTTCTCATATAGGTTATAAAAAATGATACAGTTGTTTCTTCATAAATTTGAGATTTAATTTTTAAAAATAGAACGCACATAAAACAATTTTACCATTGTGGCAGAGACCCCTATCTAGTGAAGACTTTTGAGCGTGGTTTTGAGGTGCAGAGATGTTGCTGGGCAGTGGCAGCCTAGCTGAGGACTTCATTTCTCCTACCATTGCATTTATCTAAGTGGACCCTTGTAATTATTTCTCCTTAGTGGAATTTGAGTGGAGGTGAGTGTGTCACTTGTGAGCCCAAATGATTAAGAAATAAATGTCCCTCTCTAACTGCTCTCTTCTCCTGTACCAGCTAGATGCCAATACTCAAGGACACCCTGGAAGCTCTATTTAGAAGATGACAGAGCCTCTGTTAGCCTGGGTTCCTCTGTCATCGTGTGTCCAGATTCTCTCTGCTGCTGAGGCCAAAGTCGATCAGGAATACCTACCGGCCTGGGACTGATGTGAGGAAGAGTTACATTTTCATTGAAATTTAAGAGCTTTTAAGTGACAATAGTGGGTGTTAATTTGGTACCTTTAATGGGATGCTTTTGTAAAGTATGGAAAGTATGTGGTGTAATTTGTAGTTGGACAGCAAAAACAATGACAACAACAATAAGAACACAGACAGAGCAGGTTGAAAGCAGCAGAGTTTGTTAAGCTGTGGAACTATTTGGTAACTGTTGCCTGTGATAACCTAGAAAGTAAACCATGTGTATACAGACCCAGTATCTAGCTAGAGACTACATTTCATATCTCTCTTGAACTTGAACTTGGTAGACTACTTGACCTGTCTTCACCAGGTGGCATATGAGCAGAAATGTTGTGTGTCCCTTCTGGCCACAGTGGTGAGGAAGCAAGTTGGCCTACTTTTCTTTCTCTTTTGTTCACTCTGTTGGCTGCATATCAACATCAAGGATGACGTGGAAAGCCTTACAAGGCATCTGGAACATGACAAATCTCCATCAGCCTGGGTTCCTGAATAATTACATGGATCACAACCATTCTGTTCTCTGCCCATCACCCTTGACCAGGGATTCCCATACTGGACTCTACTAGGAACAAGAAATATACCATGTGATGTTAAGCCACAGGAGCTAGGTACCTAGTGCTCAAGTAAGTAGTACACCTATGTTTTTAATACATGTTTTCCATGTATTAGTCTGTACTGTACGTTTTCTCATCCTGATGCTGTCACCTGGTAAGACCAGATTCTGGAATGCTATTTCATTTTGGCTAATTCTGTGAAAGAAGTTCAGGAATGATCCACTGCATTTTCCCATGCTAGCTGCTCAGCTCCATGGTAAAAATGTATCTTAACCAAAAGAGAGGAAAGGATGTAAAATGCAGAGAGCTCGCTAATGGGGTGCTTTGCTGGCTGCCACATAGCTTTCTTGATTGAGACTCTTTTCGTAATATAAAACCAGCTTTACCTCCTAGTTACTCTGTGTGTGTGGTGTGTGTGTGTGTGTGTGTGTGTGTGTGGTGTGTGTGTGTGGTGTGTGTGTGTGGTGTGTGTGTGGTGTGTGTGTGGTGTAGTGTGTGTGTGTGTGTGGTGTGTGTGTGGTGTAGTGTGTGTGTGTGTGGTGTGTGGTGTATGTCTGTGGTGTGTGTGTGTATGTGTGTGTGTGGTGTGTGTGTGGTGTGTGTGTGTGGTGTGTGTGGTGTGTGTGTGTGGTGTGTGTGTGGTGTGTGTGGTGTGTGTGTGGTGTGTGTGGTGTGTGTGTATGGTGTGTGTGTGGTGTGTGTGTGGTGTGTGTGTGGTGTGTCTGTGCATGTGTGTGGTGTGTGTGTGGTGTGTGTGTGCTGTGTGTGTGGTGTGTGTGTGCTGTGTGTGTGTTTGATGTGGTGTGTATGTTTGGTGTGTGTGTGTAGTGTGTGTGTGGCATGTGTGTGTTGTGTGTGTGGGGTGTTTGTGTGTGTTGTGTGTGTGTGCATGCAGTGTGTGTAGTGTGTGTGTGGGGGCGTGGTGTGGTGTGTGTTTGCGGTGTGTGTTTGTGTGTGTGTGGGGTGTGTGTGGGGGGGTGTGTGTGTGTGTGTGGTGTGTGTGTGATGTGTGGTGAGTGTGGTGTGTGTGTGGTGTGTGATGTGTGTGTGCTGTGGTATGTGTGTGTGGTGTGGTGGTGTGTGTGTGGTGTGTATGTGGTGTGTATGTGGTGTGTGTGGGGTGTGTGTGTGTAGTGTGTGTGTGTGTGGTATGTGTGGTGTGTGTGTGGTGGGGGTGTGTGCGTGTAGTGTGTGTGTGGTGTGTGGGTGTGTTGTGGTGTTTGTGTGGTGTGTGTGTATGTTGTGTTTGTGTGGTGTGTGTGTATGTTGTGTTTGTGGTGTGTGTGGTGTGTCTATGTTGTGTGTGTATAGTGCGTGTGTGGGTGGGTGTTTGTGTGTGTTGTGTGTGTGTGTGCGTGCGGTGTGTGTAGTGTGTGGGGTGTGGTGTGTGTGTGTGGTGTGTGTTTGCGGTGTATGTTTGTGCATGTGGTGTGTGTGTGTTTGTGTGGTGTGTGTGGCGTGTGGTGTGTGTGTGTGGTGTGTGGTGTTTGTGTGTGTGGTGTGTGTGTGTGGTGTGTGTGGTGTGTGTGTGGTGTGTATGTGGTGTGTGTGGTGTGTGTGTGATGTGTGTGGTGTGTGTGTGTGTGTGGTGTGTGTGTGGTGGGGGTGTGTGTGTGGTGGGGGTGTGTGTGTGGTGGGGGTGTGGTGTGTGTGTGGTGTGTTTGTGGTGTGTGTGTGTGGTGTGTGGTGTGGTGTGTGTGTGTGGTGTGTGTGTATGGTGTGTGTGGTGTGTGTGTGTAGTGTGTGTGGTGTGTTTGTGTGTGCGTGCAGTGTGTGTAGTGTGTGTGGGGGGCGTGGTGTGTGTGGTGTGTGTATGTGGTGTGTGTGTATGGTGTGTGTGTGGTGTGTGTGGTGTGTGTGTGTGGTGTGTGTATGTGGTGCGTGTGTGGGGTATGTGTGTGTGTGTGGTGTGTGTGGTGTGTGTGTATGTGGTGTGTGTGGGGGGTGTGTTTGTGTGGTGTGTGTGGTGTGTGTGTGTAGTGTGTGTGTGGGGTGTGTGTGTGGTGTGTGTGTGTGTAGTGTGCGTGTGTGTGTGGAAGTGGGAGGTGGTGGTTGAGGGTATCTTTAAAGATTTGTCATGAAAAGATTTTTGACTTATATAAAAAATTATGCCTACTTGCAAGGGATGCAGATGTGGCCTCGCTAATGATTCTTAAAAGCATGTGCTCAATGATTCACAGAAAATGTTAGAAAAAAAGCTAGTTTTAGAAGATCTCAACAAGCATTTGTGGAGATCAAAACAGATTTTCTTTTGGATTCTCTATACATATTAGATTTGAATTCTTTGGCTTGTCATGGCCTGTATCACATTATTCATATTCTTTGTATCCATGAAAGAATACAGAGAAAAATTTCTGGCAATTAAATTTCAATTTTGTAATTAATTATACCTTATATTTACAGAGGTCCTACTATCACTGAGTAAAGTATATACAGCATCTTACATAATCCTCACATTTCTGCCCCACCCTTTGCAAAATGAGAAAATTGAAACTGAAATATTAGATACTTTGCTTAAGGGCATGCATGGAGTATAAATTTGGTATTTGAACTCTGGTTCTCTGACTCCAGACCTCACATCTTAATCACTAAGCCAGTAGTTCTCACACTTCATTGTGCATCAGAATCACCTAGAGGGCTTGTCAAATCACAGATTGCTGGTCCCTACCTCAGGGTAGGTGAGGACCACCCTGGGAGGTCTGGATTGGGTCCTAACTATTTACCTTTCTAACAAGTTTCCAGATGGTGCTGATGCTACTGGTCTGGGAACCGTACTTTGAGAACCACTGAAATAAGATAAACTGCTTCTCTTCTATGATTTTTTTTTTTTGCTATAATTAGAATGATCCAATAATCAGTACGATTTGAAAGAAGCCACCAGAACACAAGATTCAGTGAAGAAAAAGGCCAATAAGAAAAGATTACTTTAAAATCCAAATGAAAGGGGGGCTTCCCTGGTGGTGCAGTTGTTAAGAATCCGCCTGCCACTGCTGGGGACACGGGTTTGAGCCCTGATCCAGGAAGATCCCACATGCCGCGGAGCAGCTAATCCTGTGCGCCACAGCTACTGAGCCTGTGCTCTAGAGCCCACATGCCACAACTACTGAAGGCCGCGTGCCTAGAGCCCATGCTCTGCAACAAGAGAAGCCACCAAGATGAGAAGCCTGGGCACCGCAACAAAGAGAAGCCCCCGCTTGTGGCAACTAGTGAAAGCCTGCGCACAGTAACGAAGACCCGACACGGAAAAAAAAAAAAAAAGAATCCAAATGAAAGGAGGTAAATAAATTACAAAGGTGATGACTCTTCATTGCATGAAGAATAAAACCAAGACTCTGCAGCCAATATTCAAAGTCTTTCATAATTTAATCCCAGACTTCTAGACTAAGACTTCTAGACTAGTCTAGCTTCTAGACTAGTCTAGCTTCTAGACTAAGCTTCACTCATCTGTGCTTGGTCATCCAGCACCTCTCTGATCTCTCACCTTGGGTGGTGTCTACTAAAGCTACTTCCTTTGACTGGAAATGCTTTACTCTTCTGTCTGTCAAAGCTCTAATTGAGCGTCAGGACTTAGTCCAAATATTTCCTTTCCTAAAAATGCCATCCAAGTCTTTCTTGATTTCTACTTCTTCCCTCCAACATTCTCCCCTGTATCCTAAGAGTTATTTGAGTTGCTCGTATAACAATGGGCCCAGGAAGAGTTGTGTGTTTTTTAACTGCATCATAATAAAGCCTTATTCACATTTGTTTCTCATAGGACCTAGGACTCTGCTGCGTCCTGGCAGTTGCTCAGTGAGGGCGTCATCAAATCGAAGTTATTAAAGAACTTTGTTAGTCACCAATTCAGGTATATGTTTGCCTTATCAGACAGTATGAGGACCCCAAAATTGTAGATAATTGTGTAAGGTAGAATTTGTTTCAACCATGAATAACAGTGACTCAAAAAATAGTGACTTAAAATAACAAAAGTTCACTGACTGGGGGCTGTCAGTCCATGGCTGGAACAGAGGTCCCACGACTATCAGAGACTCAATCTCCCTCAGTAATTCCATCCCTATGGTGTTGTATCTTAGTCAGCTCAGGCTGCTACAACAAAATGCCATAGACTGGGTGCGCTTAACACAGACATTTAATTCTCACAGTTCTTGAGACTGAGAAATGCACAATTCAAGTGTTTCCTTTTGGTAATGTGGCCCTGTTCTCTAACTGCTTTTCAGCAATTTGATAACAATGTGCTGTGATGTTATCTTCATTGTGTTTATTCTGCTTGGGGTTGTTGTCCTTATTGGATTCATGGATTAATAGTTAATATCAGTTTTGGAAATTTTTGGCCATTATTTTTCCAAACATTTTTTCCTCTCCCCACCTGGACTTCAATTGCATGTATGGTAACTGCATTGCATCACTCCACAGGACACTGTAGCTTTGTTTATGTTTTTATTTATAAGTTGGTTTGCATAGATTCCATTTTAATATATTTAAAGTTCATTAGTTTTTTCTTCTGTAGGGTCTAATCTTCACTGAATTCCATCTAGTAAAATTTTTATTATATTATATTTTTAGCTCTAGAAGTTTTATTTTTAAAAAACCTTCCTTTTTCTCCAATTTTTTAAAAGTTTTCCTTTAGATCCTTAAATATATTTATAATAGCTATTTTAAGCCCTTGTCAACTAAATCCATTATCACTGTTATTTTGGTTGATTTCCTTTTATTGATGGATCACATTTCTGCTTCTTTGCGTATGTAGTGATTCTGATTAGGTGCTGGTCATTGTTAACGTTTTTATTATGTTGCTGTGATCTGGATTTTGTTGCCTGACTTTAAAGAGAGTTGAGTTTTATTTTAGTAGCCATAAATGACTTGCAGATCAGTTTGAAGTTTTCAAGGCCAAAGACAGAAAATTCAGCTATATACAGAAAATGAAAGGGAAGAATATGATTTGCATGTAAAAGGGTTAAGTCTTAAAGGAACTGGAAGCTGCTGACATTGCTTTCCCTGCTGATTGTTAAAGTCAACATAAAGAGTTATTTATTTAGTTTAGTATCCATATTTTCTCATCTTGTCTCCACCTTGGAAAAAAAATCTAGAATTCAACAGGGAAAAAGTAGATACATATTTTCCTCCATGTCTTGTGCAATGTTTCACTGCAATCCAGGTAAGCTACTTCTTAAATTGATTTCCCAGCCCTTAACATCACCTTGAAGTGTTGTACCTGCCCAGAGTGGAGAAAAGAATAGGCGGTAACTTTCTATATCTTTATAAATATTGAATTTGACATGGAACTAATCATCTAAGAACAGATAGAATATATTTAAGGGAGTTCTACTCTGGTGCATTTTCAAAAGACTGTTAAGAGAGGAAATTGTGTTGGATCAAATTATCTAGAGATTATTGAAGAAAGATAATTTGGGAGTTGGGGTGTTTGAGCTTTCTCAGATGTACCAAATCACAGCATACATTTTCCTTTTAGAGATTTATAGAATTCTGCAATTCGATTTTGACTAGTATATTTATTTATATACTTATTGTACCAGTAGGTTAGGATAAAAAATATATCAAATTGAAAAATGCTAGAATAGTCCAATTCTGTATGTGGGCATTCAAAGGAAAAAGGTAATGTTAGACTTCTAAGACACTTAATAAAGTAAGTTACTAATTTATTCATTCTATCTATCAGACAATGAAAAGTTAACAAACTAGTCCACTATATGGATAGATTATATAAGCTTTTCCAGACTCAATTTAAATTTCACGAAAGTATTTTATGCATTAGCAAATTTATAACAGGAAAGTAATTTTCCCTTCAGAAATTAGTGGTATAAGGTGCCACAAATACGTGAATTTTTTTAGTTTAGTTAAAAACCAAAACAGAAAGATTTATGTTTTGTAAAATATTTAATATTTTATTTTTTGATTGTTAGATTAATATTGTGGTTTTATAGTATATGGCAGCACTTTTTGAAGTATGGTCTAGGACCTCTTGAAAGTATCTGAGACTCTATGAGTCTGAACTATTTTCATAATAATATTATGAAGGTATTTGCCCATTTCACTCTCAGTCTCTCATGAGCGTGGACTGGAGTTTCAATAGGCTACATGCAAAATATATGATATTGCAACAAATTGAATGCAGATAGATACGAAACTATAGCTGTCTTCTATTAAATGAGATATAAAAAGGAGATATGAAAAATATAAACACCTGCTACTCTTCCCTTTGATTGTTTTAAAATTTGGAAAATGTAGTTTTTTAAAATAAAGATACATAATTTATGTTAACATGTCATAGGTTTATTATTGCTATATTAAAATGAACTAATATAAATATTTAAAAAAATTGCTCAGTTTTATTCTTTAGTATGAAAAATATTTACCTCTGGTGTGCTCAGTGATTTTTAAGTGTGGAAAGATACACTGAGACCAAAATTCTTGTAAACCCCTAGTATATATTTACATAGGCCACATTGATATGAGATGGTTAAAGATTACAAAAACAAAAACAAAAAAATGAGATGACTGATGGGTGGAAGAAGTAGCAGCATAAGTCTGGGAACCAGGAGTGTATGGTAATGTGAGATAGGCACATCATAGAGATATCTACATAATGTGGGTAACTATTTCAAGTACTACTGTGCCCCAGCCCCCCAATTTTTTCTCATACCAGAAAAAGAAACAGAATAGCTATAAAATCCTTTACATGACTGCAGGACAGATGGACTGCAGAGCATGACTACAGAGCAGAATATAGGCATAGGAAGGGCAACAGAGCGTTAATGCAATTAAAAAAACTACGTGTGTGTGTGTGTGTGTGTGTGTGTGTGTGTGTGTTTGTATTTTTTCCTCTGAGGAAATAAAACATCATCGAAATTGTTTTGTAGAGAACATGCATTAAAAGAAGAGCAAGTCTCATCTTTATCTACCCAGTGTTTGCGGAGTTCTTTACAGGGTAAATTAGAAATTCAAGTAATGTTTAGTCAAGGCTCTCTGGCTACAGAAACCTACCATGCTGAAACAGGAAAGAGGTTTTATTTGAGGATATAGGGATATTTTGATTACCAAGGGAGAAACTGCAACCAAGTTTCAGGAAGGACAAGAAACTGGAAGTAACCAACATCAAGTGTTCAGGAGGTTATTAAAGCATTATCCTTTTTTTTTGGAACACTATGGTTTCTCATCTTTGCTTCTCATTGGGATCCTGATAAATTAATTTGTCTCTGTAGATCAGCTTTTTTGCTGCTTTATGCATATGGTTAAGTATGAAGTAAGTTCCCACGTAAGTTTCCACATTTACAAGCCAACCCACCAGCAGAGGCTGGCTAGCATCACTGAATTCCGATTCCAGATTATTCCAGCTGGCAATAATCTGATTAGCCCAATTTGGGTTATATGTTCAGCCCTGATTAACATAGTTATTGCTTACAGGTATTTAGGGGCTGATGTTCATGATGGAATATAAATTAGGTCTCAGAGGAGTGCCTTGAGAGCTGGACAAACACTGCCTTTCACTAGAAATAAGAGATATGTAATTATATGGTACAGATTTCTACTTATATCTAAGTAACTTAGTTACCCTACCCAGAGTCTCAGTCAATCATGATATCAGCACGTAATCACTGCAGTTTTAGTAACTGGCATAAACCACATTCTTTACATATCATTGTAGGTATCTGTTTTGGTGTTAAGTCCCCTGGACAGTTCTCTTTATGAAGTTTGGGCCTCCCTAAGCAATTGCTATGTTATAATGAACTTTCTCTCTTTGGGCACCAGACTCTCACTTAAATGAATCAGAACCTATATATAAATGGGGGCTGATGCAACCTGAGAAAATAACTGGTGATATCTGTAAGTCTGAAATGGGAGCCTGTGGTTGACTTTTAGCATTGGCATCCCTTTTTAAAGTGCTCTGTCCAGAACGCTGTTTGTCAGAGTGCCTCATCACTGTTGGTGATGTTAGAATTACACCCAATTCCACTCATAAAATGGAAGGCCTAAATGCCATCCCACCCTTACAGCCTAAGTCAGCAGGACACGAACAATTTGGTCTGACATGCAACCATGGGCTTCTCCTGGAAGAGCCAAAACACTGTTTACGAATGCGATCTACTCCTCTTCAATCCTGCCTAGAGAATGCTGAAAAAATGTAACACCCAAATCTCTTCCTTGCCATGCACTGTCCTTGATTCCTCTAGTTAAAGGGAGAAATTGGAAGTGGTATTCAGGCTTGCCTGTGTCTTATCAGTACTGTCTTACACATGTCCCTGTGTAAGTACCCACTTAATTAAAGGGGAAAAAAAATCATTTCTATAGCTCTACACTTGGGACTAGAGAGTTAGATCTTAATTAGACTAATTTAGTAACTAGGGCAATATGACATATGCTTTAGTAATAGTTCTTTTTGTAAACAATTCTAAAATTCTCATTTCCAATGCTTATCATAGCTCTGCCTCAAATTATTTCTTCCTAGTCTTTCACCAGTCTTGGGAACCTGATTTGATGTGATCAATCCCCATGCCATTGTATAACACAGCTCACAACTGATATACTCAAAAGGATCCTTTCCCAAATGTTGAAATCAGGTGGCTGTATTAGGAAACAGGACCAGAACCCAACTTCCAAATCTTCTCCTGACTGCCTACTGCTGCCCTAGATTCACAATTAGTCCCAGGCAAGAAAGTTTGGGTCCCCTGTTATAAACCTCCTTTGACCAAAGAGCTAAAAATCTGCAAAACCAAGGGAATGAGTCCATCCAGAGCTTGGAACTCTCTCTTTTAGATCTTTTAGATCATGCTTTGGATACCTGAAATCCTAGAATTCACTTCCCAAACAGTCCCAAGCCTTCTTTCAACGTTAGGGTAGGGCACTCCCAAGCGTCTGTTCCCTCTAAGAATTGTTGCACAGCTAGAGGGACCATCTTGAGACCCAAGAAAGGGCCAAAGGACTGGTATTTGCAGGGTGGTAGATGGAGCTTGGACTTACAGGTTGGGATGGGCATGCAACCAGACTCCTTCCAGAGTGAGCCAGAGGCAGGGTGAAAGAGAAAAGTGTGGGTTACTTCCTTTTGGGGATGAGGGGCTGGATGTCTTTATGCTGCCCTATTTTGCTAAAGGAACCCAATTAATTCAAGAATTCTAAATTCAAATCTGGCCTTCCAGGTTATTTTGAAGTTTTATTTATTAAAGTAAGAGAATAGACATATTTCCTTTAAATTTTTGGCTGGATTTATAACTTTTAAATACTTGGACATATGGTATGTGGGCCTCCATTTGACTCTTCCCAAGGACTTGCAAATATTAGCGGTCAGCATGCCCAGATTCTTAGGAGTTTCCAGACCAGGAAAATGCAAATGCTTTATTAATAATGACCTTTAGCCTTAACTCTAAAGTATTTTTTTCATAGGCTGAACTGGACAGAAAGAGACGAAAATGAAATCCTCTGGTTTATGATAGGGCAGCTTCAACTGGAATCAGATCCGGCAGAGCAGCTTGTTTATATCTCTCCCAAGCCCAGAGCTACCTGTCATCCCTTTTATATTCAATCTTCCAAAGCAAGGGAAGGTGAATCTAAAAAAATGCCTGACAAAGAAGAGTGAAGGAGAAAGGGCTCACACTAAGACTCAGAGAACAGTAGACTAGGACCATCCTGTATCTTAGACTTATCCTGGGTCCTGAGAGACATTTTCTCTGTCTACACCTGGCTCTGATTTTAGTGAAGAGGCATTGAAAATTACCATCAAGATATTATTTGTATTTCTTGGGCATATATTAAGTCAAAAAACTATAGGTTGAATACATTCTTCCATGACTTATTTTGCTGTTATTATCAAGTCCAGAACAAAAATCACTTTCCAGGGTTGTTATAGATGGGTACCTAGACTTGGCAGACCAAATACACAACTGAAGCTAAGATTATTGTGTAGAGCAGATTAAGAAATGCTCTTAAGCAGTGTCCTTTAGAGAATAATGCTTAAATGAGGTCAGTGTTGCCCAGGTGTGCCCTAACTTATCCAAACACAGCCTTTGATGGGGCACCAGGGAGAGCCATGATTGCTTTAATACAGCATCCAGACAGTGACATGAATGCTAAAGATTCAAATTTCTTATTATCTTTCAGCTGGTAAATTAATTCCACAGTATTTTTTTAATTAAGCCTATAGGTATCTCACCATTCCTGTAATTTTATGACACCTAATATTAAAGCACAGTTCAGAGGTCAGTAAAGTTAGCAATGTCAATATTACTGCTGATCTTCTGATGAGCTGCCACATTTTCTGGCAGGTCAAAATGTGGATGCATTAGCCGTAGGGTCTTTTTTCTGGCTTGATATTATATCCATCAATGTCGCAGTAGTAGTTCTCATAAAGCCTAACCTTTTCAGGGCTCACCCTGTGTGTAAGTAGGTTAAGTGGCTGCCAATGTGGCAGGACTTTAGAGGCTGTAAACCTTTCCTATTCCCAATATTTTTAAACATCTATTCTATGCAAACATCTATTCTATACCTACCATTGTACTAAAACCTGTGCTAAATGCTAAAGCTAGAAAGACATAGTTTTTTCCTTCGAATCATTAGTGCTGGGAGAGTAGCGGACATGGTTGACTTGCTAGGTGTGGAGAATTCTTGTAGTAGAGGTGCTATTTGTCATTAAGTAAATAGGTCTCTGGGCCACCTGTGTCAAAAATGCAAACGTGGGAGATGAAACTAACTGCTCTATTAACATCTGTATTAGTTAAGCAATGGCTAAATTGCTATTTAAAAAAAGTAGGTCCTAAATACAATGACTTTAAAAGATCTGTCAGTTCCTAGGAAATGTCTTCATCTCTGCAATAAAAGCTGAACTGCCACAAGTCCATGTTCTGGCTGAAGTCTAAGACAGGCAATTTTATTTTAAACCAGTGAGGTAGAAATTGCACTTATCACTTCCATGCACAGTCCCTTGATGATAACTAAGTCACATCCCAGCTGCAAAGGAATCTGGAAAACATAGTCTCTAGCTAGACAGCCACATATCCAGTTTGAACCCTATTACTATGGAAAAACAGGAGTATGGATTTTGATAGACCAGTAGCAGTATCTACCATAGAATCATTCAGAACATTTTCTTCATAATTAATTCAATAAAGTAACTATTGCTTTAGTGAAAACTTGAAAGTATGGGACATACGACAAGAATATTTTTAATGGGGAGAGAGTGAATAAGCCCTCTCTGTAGGCTACTTGGGCCTGATTATGAGTTGGATATGGAGTTGAGTTTACAGTTGCCTAAAATAAGTTTGGAGGAGAATATGGTAGCCAAAGATAAACTTGGAGGCACTATGAGGGACTGGGGCACAGTGGAGATGTTACACTGAGCTGGTGGTAAGACCAGGTCAAGATCTTCCCAGAACCGTCTGAGAGCGTATCAGTAATTATAACACTCGGATATTGTTTTCATAAACCATATTGCACCTCTATTTGCCTCTCTGATTGGAAAAGTCATGTAGATACAGACATTACCTTTGGGCATTCCTTCTATATAAAAATGTTTTAGCATTAACTTTAGAAAAAAACTATTTTAAATTAATGTATTACACTTGAGAGATTTCATACTCTTTCTTTCTGGTATCGTTATTTGGATTTTGTTGGAAACATTTTTTAAATATAGTGAAAGTTGTACATTTATACTTATGCATTTGAAGTTTTGAAATGCTTGATGCTGCTGGGATTCTGTAGTTATGTGGTGATCTGGCGCCACCCAGCAGATCAAGTAAACATTGACGTAGTAGCCACTTAGGACAGAGAGTGGAGCAAACAGGCAGAAGGCGCTCCTAGTGGTGGACTGAATGGGAAAGCTTCCAGCTTCGCAAGCAATAGCCTGTCCTCCCCGTTCCTGTGTCAGTAGGCAGACAGGCCACTGAGGAGCTACTAGGAGAAAACTGATCTCTTGAGTTAGATTATTATTTTTCAAATGCTAAGTCCTACCCACAAAATTAGAACTTTTCCACCTTCCACAATTTCCATTCCTTGCCTTCTTTTCAGGAATAATGTTAGGGCTTAGTTCTTGGTTACCACACCTCAAGGTCCTTCCCTCTCCCTTCTCCTTCCTTCCTAGAGATCACAGTAGAAAAACGGAGAGAGCTCACTAATCTGCAGTGAAATCTGAAGTGTAAAACATTTTCCTAGATATATCCATGGTGCTCACATTGGGGACCATCCTAAGAAACATCTTATTAATGGGCCTATAGTTTAGTTTTCCCTTAACATTTACATCTTTTCCATACACACTTTCAATCTCATGAGCTCCCTGGAAAGTGTCTCCATTGTATAAATTACTAAGAAAGATGTGTTAAACTTTTCCACTGTTGGGAAAAATGTAAGTTGGCTTTTGCCCAAATTGCCTTTAAGCGTTTATTGATATTCTTCTTTATAAATGTATGCCTTACCTAGACCCTTCACACAGAAGTGGTGCTCATAAAAGCATATTATTAAGGGCTAATTATCTCTGAAGATGTCACTTAGGTTGCAAATCAACATAACATAAAGGGAGCTATGATAATCTCTTTTCCAGTTGGGAAGAATTTATTGGTTGCTTAAGTTGGAGAAAGCGCTTACTGCATCTTTCTCATCATAGGCTTTTTCTTTTTTAACATCTTTATTGGAGTGTAATTGCTTTACAATGGTGTGTTAGTTTCTGCTGTATAACAAAGTGAACCAGCTATACGTAAACATATATCTCCATAGCTCCTCCCTCTTGTGTCTCCCTCCCACCCTCCCTATCCCACCCCTCTAGGTGGGCAAAAAGCACCGAGCTGATCTCCCTGTGCTACATCATAGGCTTTTTAATTGTTGGTGACAACGACTCACTGGAATATCCTCTTCAATTACTAATTTCAGGTCAGGAGTTCCCATTCAGTTTAGAAGTTCAGGAAAGAAAAATCTATATTAATTTTTTCTTCACCTTCATCTCTCATTCTGTCTGCAATTCAGTGCAGTCAGCTTTCCATCCCACCTCTTCATGAAAATATCCTATTAGAGTTCGGGAGCAATCTTCTATTCCCCAAGTGCAATGAATGTGCTTCAATCTTCATTCTCTTGCAGCATTTAGCTCCCTTGGACACTATCCTCATTTCGAATTAATCTCTTTCCTTGTTTTTTTTTTTTTTGTGACATAGTTTTTCTGGTCATCGTCTCATTCTTTCCTTCTCAGTCTCCCTCTCAGGGTGCTTATCCTTTGTCTACCTTTTCTATGACAGAGTTCAAGATTTCTGTATCATCTACCTTTTCTCATTGGGTTATTTCAACAATTCCAATGACTTCAGTCGCTGCCATTGTCTCTAACTTGATCTTTTTCCTGTTCTCCAGACACATAACCGGTACTCTATAAATGGCAGTTACTGTCCCTGTGCTGTATTAACAAAATAGTTGTTGTGATGAAGTATTCACAAGAGACTTATTGAGTGAGTGACTGAATGAATGAGTTCCTGAGTGAGTGAATGAACAACAGCTGTCGTGATTTAATCAAACTTTCAGCAGCTTTAGCTTTTGCGTGGATTATCTCTGTAAATTACCTTTTCTTGTGTCTGATATTTGCTCATTCTCATCAGTTTAACAATGGTTCTTAATTATCTACTCCTGTACAAGGTTTGGAATGAAGCCACACTGGCCTACGATAATACCCTATTTAAGAACAATATATTTCTGGTGTCTCACATGTCCTTAAATTTTGCTAAAAGGTTGCAAATATCAGATATCTAAAACTAGACTTTCTTTCATGTGCTATCATAATTCTTTAGACAAAAAAGAGAAGGATTTAGAGTAAATACCAACCAGCAGTGATTATAAACACTCATTAAATTTTTATATATTTGATTTGTACATATTACATAATAAATTCACTAGATATAGAAAATATTTCTTAGCTAATACAACATACATATCACAATTTATGGCCTGTAATTTTAAAGTTCATAAAAATCCAGACAATATTTTTCTGAAGGAGGGGGGGGTTTATTTTCCACAGTAAAAGCATATTATTGCCTATGTTATCCAGTCCTTCAGAGAATCTTATTCCTTTTTATGTTTGTTGTAGATTGACAATAGTATATCTGACATTTCAAGATAAAATAAATTTGCATTTCACAGTGATAGTCAAATTATCCCTTTTTGCTGTGATAAAATATTGAAAAGGGGGAAAAAACCTAGTAAGACATCCTTACACATCTATAAATTTCTGAAACATAAACAAAATGAAGAATTTGAGAGCCCACAAATCAATTTTCCATTGTAGAGGTCCATTATCTGTTTTCTTGCTTGACTGAAAGGCTCTATGACTGAGCAAGAATTAGAACTCATTCATTTTTTATCTTGTAGCACACCCATGAAACAAAGTGCAAGGGTGAAATGGGCCCACTCCCAACTATGTGGATTTTTCTGTTGTACGTCAGGATGCCACCAGCCCAAAAGTGCTTTGTTTCTTTTCTCCCCAACCCCTCTGCTTGATTGTCCTCATCTGAAACTTGCCAAGCTTAAACTCATTCTCACTTTACATACAAACACAACCTTCTTTTTTGCCAGTGAGTTTAAGTTTAGTATTTAGAAAACCGCATAAGATTTTCCCCCCCAAAGGCTGCTGATTCAGCAGGGCATTTTTCCTTTTGAAAGGCAAAACCATTTTGAGTGAAAGTTCTCCTAAAAATGATTTGTTTTTTCTTAGCCTTATAAGTTCTGTCATCGTCTGCATTTTTCTCAGCATAAAGGCTCCCTCCTGCCTTTCCCTTTTATTTATTGTCTGCTGTACTAACAATAGTTTTTCTGGTAGCAGGGCAATTTCTTACCTTCTGACTTCTTGCTGGTCAACACAACTCTCCACTTTGACATGTTATATTTGGGAATGAAATATTAATATATGAGACTAAGCAGTGTTTCAAGGAAGATAAAGTAAGGAAATAACATGTATCTGATAATTTTCTCATGACATGGAAGAGGAAAAGTGTGTGTGTGTGTGTGTGTGTGTGTGTGTGTGTGTGCGCGCACTCATGCGCGTGCGTACTTACGTTGAAATGGGATAGGAAGTAATTTATTTATTTTCATGTCTCATCCATACAGTGTCTATGAGGTGACTTGTGTATCTTTGCAAGCCTAGGGCAGTGCTCTTCCTCAGTCAAATGAAACTTAGCAATTCAACTGGTGGCTGAAGAAAAAACCTGAAAAGTGCAAAGAAATGGAAATGAGGGAAGTCAAGTGAGATGTAGAAAAAGAGTTTGTGGAAAGGAGCCAGCCTTCTACCACCAAGAATCTCTGTGCTTAACGAATATCTCAACAATTCTGCAGGCGAGTAACTGAGTTCTGCATGTTTATAAATGAGATACTCAAAGGATTTAATGATTAAGAAAGAGAAAAAAACAGGTAGGCGGTGTCATGATTACCATATGAGACTAGGGCACATCGCCTTTCTCCCTGGTCTTTCCTCTCCAGTGACAACAACCAAATCTGACATTGTGGTGGTATTTTATTTAAGTCCTACGAAAAGCAGAGACAAATCGTGATCATTTAAGTTCTCTGAGGTCATTTTGATATATCTCAGTCTTCCTTACCTTTTGCTCTTCGAAAGAAAAGGACACAAAAAATTTGCTAATGCAATTTTTCCAATTAAAGTGTTCATTGACAAAACCTTTAGACTTTAGTGTATCATGATCGTTGTGTTTATTTTGCAAGGACTTTGTCATTTGCACACTCTCAGTCATATATCATAAATATTTATAACATGCCCAGGCATTCATGACCTGTTTCAACAAAAAAAAAGAAAACAAAATGAGCTGCTACTTCTTAAGATAGGTCACATCTAGGTATAAAGATATAACAAAAATCTCTAGGTTTGTGAATCTCAATTTTACCTACCTTTTGAAAGCTATGAGTCCATTTGGATACCACTTGGATATATAAATAAATAACTAAATAAATACACACACACACACAATATTTCTTTTCTATACACATAAAATACATTTCAAATGTGACTGAATTAAGATTTTCATGGAACTTCCTAATGGCATATTTTTTCAAATTTTGGTGCGTGATCTATCTGCATCAGAATTATCTAGATCAGGACTTCCTAAACTCTGTGTGATGAAGGTCCTTTTTTTCCTTAATCTGTGGAGGACTGACATTTTTGTTCTATGCTCTGCACAATGAGACAAGTTCACTAATCGTGGGGATTGGATGTTGCAGCAATGTCAGATGGTTCAGAAAGCAATAAGCCTCCTTATATACCAAGTAAGCCAAACCCTCAAACCAAAGCAGGCCACGTGGCTTTCTCTCTTCATTCCATACTTTTGCCTTCGCGCCTCCAAACTGGTAATTTATGATGTGTGTGGGCAGAAAGGCAAAATGGGCCAGAATCAAATAGAGAGAGATATAAGGAAGAGGGAAAAAAGTGTGCACCCTGATAACGGTGAAGCTGGTTTAAGTTGCCTCTTAGGTGAGCCTCAGGCCGGGCCAGTACATGTAAACTTCACAATTATGTCGGCAAGGCAGGGTGAGAAGGATGGCAGGGTCATGGTGAGGGCGCAGGCGCTGGTGCTTTCCTCGTCCAGCCTGTACTGAGTGGAGGAGAAGGGAGAAGGTGGGAGCACGTAAAGCAAGGTGTTGACGTTTTAGCTATTTCAAAGCCTCTTAAAACATGACCCAAGTTGGTCTTCTATACGCTGGAGTTGGGAAAGGAGGTGCAGCTCTTTCTCCGTCCCAGAGCAAAGGGGGCCGGTAGAAAAATGAGGCATGGTGCCTGCTCTGAGGAAGCTCAGGGCCACATGTGAATGGAGGAAACCAACATGTAATTTTTCCTATTTCCTTCTACAGTGTCTGGCGTGGGTGTGGTATGAGCTCTAAAGATGTCACTCATAGGTTAATTGATGTTGTCATAAAAATAAGAAAGTAAAAACCTTACTCCTTTTGAATATTTATGACTGTAGAAGCACATATGTCATGCTCTCCAGACCAAATTAGATGCTTTTATTTTTGGGGTATGTCTTTGTCCACATTACTCGGAGCAAAGGTGTCCAGCACATAGCATCAGTGTGTCTCATCACAAAACTCGCCACTTACAGTGCTTGCTGCTGTTTCATGTATGTGATCTTGTCTTTCCAACTCTTTGACTGAAAGACTAATGATAGAATACATTACCCTTTGAAACCGAGAAATGAAATATTTCCTGCCATATCAATAAACAAAGGATATCATCATCATCAATGATTGCAACCCTCCAACATGAGACGAGGAAACTCAGGGCTGAAAAGAATCCCTGCCATCTAACAGCCATCAGACTGCAACCACTCCCTGTAGTGGGCCCTGAGGAAACTCAGGATGTGTCAGGATACTGGCCCCAGAGAGCTGAGGTGCACATCAGAGGAATGATTTCAGTGAGCCCAGACTCTTGCATCTTCCCATACATAGAAAAGCGCTAAATTCCTCAACTTGAGATATCTGGTTTTCTTCAATTAACAATAATTTTTGACGTCCCCGACTACCTGTCCTTTGTTGAAAACCTCCTATATATCCCGGCTCGACCGCTCACCTGGAGCAGTTTTTCAGAGTTATCTGAAACGCGCTCTCCAGGGCTGCAGTCTTCATTTTGCCCCCAAAAAACTTAACTCGCAGCTCTCACGTAGTGCATGTATTTTTTTTTAAGTCAACAAAATGTTAAAGGGTATTGTCTCAGCAATACTTAACATTGTATAGGAGTTCGGAGAAAAGTGGCTTAGGAACAGTTTCCTAGGTTTTTGTTTCTGATCATAACAATATCCTTGTATTTATTACAGAATGCAGATTCTCAGGTCTCCTGGAGATTCTGATTCACTAGATCTGATGTGGGGCTAGGAAACTGGAGATTTTAACAAACACCCCAAGTGAGTCTTATGATCAAGAAACACACCTATAAGGTGTCTCTCACTCTAATATTCTGTAATTCTATTGTAATCACCTGGACCATGAGGAATATATCTTTTTTTTTTTTTTTAGAATAGGTTCTTATCTATTTATTTATTTATGGCTGTGTTGGGTCTTCGTTTCTGTGCGTGGGCTTTCTCTAGTTGTGGCGAGTGGGGGCCACTCTTCATCACGGTGCGCGGGCCTCTCACTGTCGCGGCTTCTCTTGTTGCGGAGCACAGGCTCCGGACGCGCATGCTCAGTAGTTGTGGCTCACGGGGCTAGTTGCTCCGCGGCATGTGGGATCCTCCCAGACCAGGGCTCGAACCTGTGTCCCCTGCATTGGCAAGCTGACTCTCAACCAGTGCGCCACCAGGAAAGCCCATGAGGAATATATCTTTAATGGCTGTATCAGAGTTGACATTGCACTGAAAACAGAAAGGGTGCTCAGTGTTGATTTACTTGTTCATTGATGAACATTTTGACAGACTCCCAGCCTTCAATTCATATGCATAGTTTACAGCCAGTGGTCTTTTGGATAATGACTTGTAAGTGTGAATATGTTGTTAGAAACAAGGTTATTGTCATTTTCAAAATATTTCACAGCTTACAAAGTATTTTTATTATTTACTCTCTTGAGAACTTCATCACAACCATCATGACGAAGTTGTTAAAGCACTATTATTGATATTTTACAAATCTGAAACTCATGGGTGTCAAGAACCTACCCCTTTTTTACTCAGCTACTACGTATGGAATTAAGATTCAAATTCAGTTCTCAGGATCCTTTATGATCTTTCCATGGTGCCAGCCTGCTTTCTAACACTAGTAATCCTGCCTATACTTACTGCATACCCAGCAAAAGAAAATTCACAACCTTATTCCTGCATAAAAAGACCAGTACTACTTGTGAAATCAGCTAGGACCAAAATTGATAACCATTATATACAAACTGTGAGAAAAAAAAGCAGAATATTCAAGAACATTATCTTTTCCTAAGAAAGAATTTTAGTAATTCCTAACGAATCAAAGAAAATGCTTATCTAGAACAATCTGTAAATTCCTATATCTCATCATTTTCCCACTACAATCTTGGCCTTCATTCTTCTAAATGACTTAAGTAGCTGGTGCATTTTTGAGAGGGTTGGGGAATGAACCCTAGGGAGCAAGTGAGAAAATTTTATTTCTTCCTTCAGAAGATGAATGAACGGAATTGGAGGGTTAATTGAGTCACAGGCCAGTTTTAATATGCCTCTATTTCCTCCCATGGCTCAAGACTGAGAACTAACTGAGGCCAAGTCCCCATCTTCTTTGTTCTTCCCTCAGGGTGGTGCTTTCACATGTGATCCTTGGACTATTGCAGGTACCTGTGAAATTCTTGAGATCCACCTCTTATGGCTAAATCAGAATTTCTAAGATTGGGTCCTTGATATTAATGCACACTTAAGTCCGAAATTCTGCCAGAGAGAGATTAACCTGATTGTGTATGCAGGTACAAAACTTTTTTGAGAGCTTGTTCCTCAAGAATATGTAAAACTTTTGGCAACTTTCTGTAGCGTGTATTAGAATGGATGAACATTAATGAAACCTTGCCTATTTGGGGTACGTAGCATTTTGTCTCAGAGGAGCTGGAATATCAGATGCTTACTTTTTTTTTTTTTTTTTTTTTTTGCGGTACGCGGGCCTCTCACTGTTGTGGCCTCTCCCGTTGTGGAGCACAGGCTCCGGACATGCAGGCTCAGCGGCCATGGCTCACGGGCCCAGCCGCTCCGTGGCATGTAGGATCCTCCCAGACCAGGGCACAAACCTGTGTCCCCTGCATCGGCAGGCGGACTCTCAACCACTGAGCCACCAGGGAAGCCCCTACCTGTCTTTTTTGATGGCAGAAAAAACATGAGTTTGAGAGGTGAAAAGACAGAGCAGCATTTTTTTTTTTTTTACCAAGCCAGTTGTTATTTTCTATTTAATCTCATTAATCTGCATATTTTTTGGAAAATAAGCAACTATATTCTTTGACAGGATTTTTAAATTCTAAATTGCATGTGACTTGTATTAGACACAATCAGAAAAGAGAATAATGCCTAAACCAATAATCTCCAAACAATTTCTAGTTGGAATAAAATATTTTTTAGGTCTTCAAATAGCAAATATTGCTTAGCCATAAGCTATATAAAGACTGGAGGAAAAGTTAAAAAGACACAGTTGAGAAATACTTCGAAATGTTAAGCTATAGTACAACTCCACCCAATGGATTTCTGTTGAATTTCACTTGTGCTGAGAAACACTATGTTTTTTAGATGCCATCTGAATTTATATTTGATCACAATTATGTGAAAATTAAATGATTAGTGATATGGATGGAGAAAGGGCTGGAAAAAATACATCCAGATATAAACAGATTTGATAAGTGTGGAAAATTTGGAGTGAATATATTTTCTATTTTAAAAATAGTTTCTACATCTTCACCTATCTGTCTATATCTATGTATATCTATGTAAACTTAATAGTGAAAAAGGTCAATAAAATTCACTAAAAGAAACATTTTACAAACTGCTAATGGGCAGTTTTTTGGGGCCCATAGTTTACATGATAAACAGGTTATACTGCTTAGCTCTTACATCATGTTTTTAATTGGTTGTGACTTGTAATTCAATAGTTCAATAAAGACAGAAGTGAGGTAATTGCATTTTACTTCCACCTTCTCCATTAATTTGGTTTCCTTATAGGCAAATTATATCTCTACTTCAGTTTCCTCTTCTGTGAAATGAGGACAACCACATTAGCTATCTTTTTTTAAACTAATTGCCTTTGACAAATTTTAATATTATTTATTAAACTTTAGCATCAAAGTTAATTGAGGCAATGACTGGAAAGAATTGCAGGTATATGAAGAAAATATTCATTAATATTCTTTAAGGTAGTATCTTTATTTCTTGGAGCAGTTTAGAAATACTAGCAACCTGATACTTTTTGAAAACCAAACCCAAATAAATAATGCTAAAAAAAATCCCAAGATTGTGATAAAATCAATAAGAATGAATAAAATGAGTGGCAGTGGAGATTCATTTAGTTTAGCATAAGAAATAATTGGATATACTTCTTGAATCAGTTAAAAATTAAGCTGCTACAGTAATCTGATAGACCACTTCCTGACTATTGTTACAGTAAAATAAATTTTCTACCCCAAGGACAAATCCTTACTACAAAGTTATATTTAATTTACTTGAGGAGGGAGGAAAATAGTGCTCTAATGTTCTTCTATAAAGTTGATTTTCAAAAATTTTATATCAAGTCAGTTATGGAACTTACTAAAATGAAGATTCTAGGAGACAGATTCAGTAAATCCAAGGTGGACGCCCAAAATCTGTATTGGAAAAAATAAGAAGGATCTGTGGTGATCCTGATGGAAAAGGTCCTCAGAACTTAATAAAAGAAACACCAGGTCTACAACTTCCTGACTTCATAGTGAATTTTTGTCAGTATCCCAATTTTTTTACTCGTTGCCTTTGACAAATTTTAATATTATTTATTAAATCTGGCCATCTGATCCTGAAAATAAAAACTTAAGCTGCTAAAAATAAATTCAAATATAGTGGCTTTAAATAGGAAAGAAGTTAGTTTTTCCTTTTATAGAAGAGTCTGTCTGGGGATGGGCATCCAGACTGGAGATTCACTCACATTCTGTTGGTAAGAATTTAGTCATACAGCCACACCTACCTTTTAGAGAGTCTGGGAAATGTAATCCTTAAGTAGTTTACTATATTACCAGGTAAAAGGATTTTTTGTTTTGTTTTGTTTTAGGCTAACTAGTCTTCTACTAGCGATAGTTATATTTTGGGCTCTGAAAGCAGTTGGTGAAATCATTGCATCATCAGATAGAAACCATATCTTACACTTACTCCCTAGGGACTCTTATCTCATCCTATTGCTTTAAATTCCATCCATATGTTGATGATGCCCAAATTTATATTCTCAGCTTTGATCTGTGCTGGAAATATATCAGAGTGTTATAGTGAACAGTTTACTCATCCATCCACTTAAATGTCAAATCAGATAATGGCACCAACACCCATCCAAAATCTAGAAGCCAGATTAGACTTCTCCCCTTTGCATGAAGACAATCCCTGACATTTCCATCTTGACTTTCTTCCATTGTAATAGAAACCCTGAGTTTTAGACAGATACCTGGTCTCCCAGATACAGACTATATTTCCAGCTTCCCTCACAGCCAGGTGTTGTCACATGACGAAGCCCTGTTTAATGGGATATAGACGGAAGGCATACGTACAATTTCCAGGTCATGCCCATAAAAGAAGTGGTGGCAAATTGAACTCTCATGCTTTCACATAAGTATTTATAGTAACTTTATTTGTAAGAGACAAAAACTAGATACAATTAAATATCCATTAAAAGGTGAGTGTATAAACAGATTGTGGTATATCTATCCAGTGAAATAGTTCTCAGCAACAGAAGGGAACAAATTGCTGATATACACATCAACATGGAAAAATTTCAAAAACATTATGCTGAGTGAAAGAAGATTTACACAAAAGAGAACAAACTTTATGTTTATAATAAATTCTAGAACAGGAAAAATTATTCCACAGTGGAAGATAGCAGACCAGTGATTGTTTGGGGGTATTAACTGCAAAGAGGCAAGCAGGAACTTTTTGGGGATGATATATATTTTCTCTATCTTGATTTTAGTGGTAGTTACATGTACACATTTGTTAAAACTCATTGGCTGTAAACTTAAAATGTGTGTAATCTATTGTATTACATTTTAAGTATATATCTCAATAATTTGGGTGAAAGAAAAGATGACCTTATTTACAGTAGAGACCAAATGGTAACAATTAAAAATCAATCATGTTGAAAAGAAGCACTTTGCAGAACTAGAAATACAAATGGCCATTAGAAAATGTTTAAACTCACTATGAAGTAAATGCAAGTTTAAGATTTGCAAATTTTTATGATTGTCTCATATGAACTATTAAAAAAACAAACATAGGATTCTGGTTTCTGGTCTGGTGAGCTTCTACTGGCAAGAAGGTTGGAAGTCACCATTCAGTCCTAACAACAAGTAAAAAGCTGAATAAACTGAAAAAATCAGCAGTGCTTCTTAGATCCGCAAGAGAAGTGAGGTCACAGGGCCAACCACTGCCTCCAAATTATAGAGACCCATAGGCAAATACAGAGAATCACAACTTTCTGGACCAGAAATGTCCTTGGGAACAAGTGCCAGGGCCAAGAAACCTGAACTGTAATTGAAGAATTGAAGGAGGTGCAGTGTAGACAACTCACAAAGTTAAGAACTCCAGAAGGACCCAGTCATTGGAGGGACCGCACACTTTTGTGTGTTTTGCCTCCTGAAATTCTACCAGGTTCTCACAGTGAATATTGGAGGAAAACCCTTTATGCTTTTGGCAAAGGGAGGGGAAAAAATTGTTTTTAAATATACCAGAGCTTTCTGTTCTTCTTCAGAAGATTCACCCTTAGCAAAAATTATTTAATCAGAGTCTAACCTGCTGGGGTTTTAGCAGAGCCTAAGTGACCTGGGGGAAGGGAAATACCCAACTCCAGCTTGCTTCAGTCATTCTGTCCCAGCTGAAGGGGAGGTGGAACAACTGAGAAGCATATGGGAAGATCGCAGTCCAGAGGCTCAGGCTCACTAAAGGACTGAGACTTAGTCATAAAATGAACATTTCCCCTCTTCCCACACCTTTCAGTACATTACTAAAGGCCTACTTACACCAGTTCCTTTTACCGAGTGCATCATGCCCTGCTCTCAGGAAAAACATTACAAGACATACTAAAAGGCAAAAGGCATAGTTCAAGGAGACAAAGCAAACATCAGAACCAGACCCAGATATGTCAGGGATGTTGGAATTATCAGTTCAGAGGATTTAAAGCATGACTGATATGCTGAGAGCTTTAATGAATAAAAAAGACATCATGCAAGAACAGATGGGCAATGTAAGCAGAGAGATGGATATTCTAAGAAAGAATCAAGGAGAATCAAGGAATCAAAAACACTGGGACAGAAATGAAGAATGCCTTTGATAGACTTATTAGTGGACTGTACATGGCTGAAGAAGGAGTCTCTGAACAGGAGGATATCTCAATAGGAACCTCCAAAACTGAAAAACAAATAGATTAAAGCCTAAAAAAACCCAGAATATCCAAGTGCTATGGGACAACTACAGAAGGTGTAACATACATGCACTGGGAATACCAAAAGGAGAAGAAAGAGAGAAATATTTGAAACAATAATGACTGAGAATTTGCCCAAATAAATGTCAGACACCAAACTACAGATCTAGGAAGGTCAGAGAGGATGAAGCAGAATAAATGCCAAAAACTTTACCTAGGCATATCATTCTCAAATTATAAAAAAAATCAAAGATAAAGAAGCCAGAGGGTGAAACACCTTACCTAGAGAGGAGTAAAGACAGATTTCTGCTTAGAAACCATGTGAGCCAGGAGACAGTGGAATGAAATATTTAAAGTGTTGAGAAAAACATCCCACTGACATAGAAGTCTGTAATTTAAGAGTTAACATAGAATTATCCTTCAGGAGGGAAGGAGGAGTAAAGAATATTTCAGATAAACAAAAATTGAGGAATTTGTTTCTAGTAGACTTTCTTGAAATAAATGTTTTAAAAAAGTTCTTTAGAGAGAAGGAAAAAGGTATAGGTCAGAAACATATCTACACAAAGAAAGGAAGAACACTGGAGAAGGAATAAGTGAAGATAAAAGAAAAACTTTTATGTTTCTTATTCTCAGTTGAGCTAACAGACAACAGTTTGTTCAAAATGATAATAGCAACAATGTATTCAATATTGTGTATATATATATATATATTCATATGTATATATAATGAAGTGAATGATAGCAGTGATATAAGAGGTGAGGGGAGAATTAGGATTATTTTGTTATTATAAGGTACTCATACTATCTGTGAAGCAGTTTAGTGTTATTTGAAGGTGGACTTGGATTAGTTCTAAATGTATATGATAAATACTAGGACAACAACTAAAAAGCATTTTAAGAAAGGTAAACTAACATACTAAGAGAAGAGAGAAAATGGAATCATGTAAAGTGCTCAATTAAAACCAGAAAAAGTAGAAAAAAGTGGAAGATAAAAATAACAAAGAACAAGAGCAAAAAAAAAAAAAAGAAAAAAGTAACAAAGTTGTAGACATTAATTTAACTATATCAAAAATTACTTTGAATACCAATGGACTAAATGGACCAATTAAAAGAGTGTCAGTGTGGGTCAAAAACCAAAATCCAACTATACATTGTCTAAAAGAAACTCACTTTAAAATAAAGACCCATATACAAAAAAGTAAAAGGATGGAGAAATATAAACCATGCTAACACTAATCAAAAGAAAGCAGAAGTAATATTAATTTCAGACAGAGCAGACTTCAGAGCAAGGAAAGTTATCAGGAATAAAGAGGGACATTGCCTTATGATAAAGGGATCAGTTCTCCAAGAAGACATAACAATTCTTAATATTTATATATTATATTTAACAACAGTGTTCAAATATGTGAGGCAAAAACTGGAAGAATGGCAAGCAGAAATATGTAAGTTCATTATTATAGTTGCAGACTTCAACACTCCTCTATTGGAAATGGACAAGTCCAACAGGTAGAAAATCAGTAAGGACAGAGTTGAAGTCATCAATGCCATCAATCAACTGGATATAAAGTACATCAATAGACTACTTTATCCAACAAGAGCCGAATATACATTCTTATAAAGCTCACATGGATTTTCACCAAGATAGAGCACATTCTAGGCCATAAAACACACAGTAACAAAAATAATAGAAATCATATAGTGTCTGCTCTCAGATCATAATGAAACTAAACTAGAAATCAATAACAGGATGATTGCTGGAAAGTCTCCAAATACTTGAAGGTTAAACAACACACTTCTAAATAACACAAGGGTCAAAGAAGAAATATAAGAGAAATGAAAAAATATTTTGAACGAAATAAAAAAGAAGACACAATTTATCAATATTTGTGGGACAGTGAAAGCAATGCTAAGGTGAGAAATTTATAGTATTGAATACATACATTAGGGGAAAAGATCTAAAATCAGTCACCTAAGTTTCTACCTTAGAAAACTAGAAAAATAAGATAAAATTAAATCCAAAGTTAGCAGAAGAAAAGAAATAAGAATTAGAGCAGAAATCAATAATATTGAAAACAGGAAATCAATAGAGAAAATAAATGAAACCAATAGCTGGTTCTTTGAAATGATCAATAAAATCAATAAGCTTCTATCCAAGCCACCTAAGGCAAAATGAGAGAACAACTCGGTGTCCACAGATCTAATAACCTAGATGAAACTGACTGAATTCTTGAAAGACACAATTTGCCAACACATATGAAGAGATAGACTATCTGAACAGGCCTATATCTATTAAATAAACTGAACCAATAATTAATAAGCTTTTAAAACAGAAAGCACCAGGCCCAAATGGATACACTGGTGAATTCCACCAAACATTTAAGGAAGGAATTATATCAATCATGTACAATTATTTTCAGAAGATAGAAGCAGAGGGAATACTTCCTAATTCGTTCTATGAGGTCAGCATTGTCCTTATAACAAAACCAGAAAAAGACATTACAGGAAAAGAAAACTACAGACCAATATCTCTCATGAACATAAATACAAAAATCCTATCTTCAGGTCCATAGATACTAAGGATCACCCTTTATTCCTCAGCCTCTCATCTAATCAATTCCAAGTCCACTGATGAATTTTTCATATAAATATTGAATCCTTAAACTTTCTTTTAATCGTGCTATCTTGTCCTAGGCCACTAGTATCTGCCTGACTGTAGCAATGGGCTTTTATTCTCCCCTTTGCCAAAGTTGTGTGACTGTCACTATTTTTCTCCCTCTTCCCCACTTCTCCTAAGTCCCTTTCAAGTTTCAGTAATGCTGGACGTTTTTAGATTCTCTAAACTTAACCATATTCTAACTCATCGTGGGGATGTTTGCCTATGCTTTTTTTTCTACCCAGAATACCCCCTAATTTCACCCATTTCTCCAAACCAGTCTGGAGCTCTTACTCAACAACTGGGCCAAAACCAGATAGGGCATCACTTAGGCTAAGAAACCTTTCTTGAACCTCAGCTGTTGGGTTAGGTTCCTTCCTCTTTGCTTCTAGAATGTTATTTCTCATACAGTTTTAGTAGTTAATATTCTGAGTTTCTTGTCTGTACCTCCCATCTAAACTGTCTTTTCTGCAAGGACAGAATGCAAATCTGTCTTGTTCATCATTGTAGCCATTATTTATCCAAGTAACTGGGACATAATAGGTCCTCAAGAAGTATTTGGTGAATGTCTACACCTTCATGAAAGCTGGCTACATTAGATGCGTATGGTTTTCTGAATTAATGTGAAGATGGATACATAGGTCATGTTAACTCACAGTGGGCATAAGAATGGTAAATCTAGTTTGTTCTATAGTGGAGAGAGTTGTAACAGCTCCTTTGGAATGCTTTGGGAGCAACTTCTGCAAAAGGTAAGGCTGTTATAAAATATTTCACAAAATATGCTGAAAAATATGCCCTTGGGGATCAGAGCTGTAGAATAAAGTTGATGAAAGAAATTTACTGTTAGACATCTCTTGTCAAACAAACCTTATAGCTCTTGTTTTGTGCCTCCCAGCTTGAGTGCATAAGAGAAAAAATGCAAATTTTCCAAATGAACTACAGCTAACAGTGCATAAATCTCAAGAAGACAGTATGATACACTTATTAAAACTTGTCAAGGATCAAAATGAATGTCTTTTTCTCTGAAATGCCAGCCTTTTTCTTTTTAAGGTTAGCTTTTCCCTAAAGCTACATCAATTATAAATAACTGTCTGCTAGCAAAACTAGCACAGCTACACTTAAAGTAAATAAACTAAGAAATTAATCTGATTAAAAAATAAACAAGAGATTTTACCTTTTTTTAAATAGAATGGCTTCAAAAGAATGCCAAATGACCTTCCTATCTTTGTATATGTAGGAATATTAATTTAAAATTATGAGAGACATAGATTAATGTTCAACCATTGTTTAAAATAATTCTCTGGGAATCTAACTTTGGACTTGCCTTATAAAGGAAGTTACTTTAATATTACAATTCTGACAGTCGTCTTAGTCAAGATTCTTTTTTCTGTACAACTGAAATCAAGCCATGCCAGTTTAAGTAACAAAGGGAAATTTATTTTAAGGATATAAGAGTGTATCATGGAACCCAAAGGCTAGAATGTAGCTAGTCCTCAGGAAAGGGAAAGCTTCCATAAAATTCTCTCCCTTCTTCCTTTTTAAAATTACTTTTGTCCTTCCGTTTTTTTTTGTTTTTCTTTTTCTAGTCGACATGGCAGAATATCGTTAACCCAAGAATCACTCTCTCAGTCTCAAATATACATTCTCACGAGAAAGAATGTTGTTTGAATTTATTCACTTATTTATGGACTCTGTCCACTAAATCATTACAAGAGTGGGCTGGGTAGTGCAGGAAAACATGGCTGCCAAAGCTCACAGATTGTTGCCAAGCAAAGGGAGGGAAACGAGGGTCAGATTATTGGTGCACTATAGGTGTTTATTCATCTCTGGATGGTACCAAGAAATACTAACCTCATATTAAATTAGAGGATATAGTAAAAAAAAAGAAAGAACATAATGTTATGTTCAAATAAAGTGTCTTTCTAGTTCATCTGAGTTCTATCTTCATCTACTCTGAACCTGTTTACCTAAGTTGTATGTAGGTGTATTTGTATTGGCAACACATGTTTCAGGGACCAATGCCAGTTCTTTTTTTTTTTTACCACTTATGTAGTCCATGCTTCTCAGTGGTAAATATATGAATGACAGTGAGAATAAATGAGGATCACATTAATAAATTCATTCAGGGTGTCATGCTCATTTGTGAGGACCTTGCAATGAACACTGCTGGATAAAACATGCCAAGTATGAGTTTCATACCCATCTATTTTAGCAATGTCGGATGAATGTCTCTCTCAAAACCACCTCCTCCATAGTTCTTTTTTTGTTTTTTTCCCCTTTTTTTTGCGGTACGCGGGCCTCTCACTGTTGTGGCCTCTCCCGTTGCGGAGCACAGGCTCCGGACGCGCAGGCCCAGCAGCCATGGCTCACGGGCCCAGCTGCTCCGTGGCATGTGGGATCTTCCCGGACCGGGGCACGAACCCGTGTCCCCTGCATCGGCAGGCGGACTCAACCACTGCGCCACCAGGGAAGCCCTCCTCCATAGTTTTTTGAAGGCTCCTGGGACGTTTTCAAAACTCCTCCTTTAGCTTTGGTTACTCTATATACGCTGATGACACTCTAATATACACGGCCAACCCCATCACTTTCCCAACAACTTGACCTATATTTTACTTTTTATTATTTCCAATTGCTATCTCAAAAGTAAAAACTTCAAAACTGAACTCATTTCTGTGCCATCTCTTCAATCCGCACTCTGTGAACTGTTCCCTGTTCTTCGACAACCACGTTTCTTCAGTCTTCAAATCCTGTTGGAGTTTATGAAATCCCCTTGAATCTATTATCTTTGGCCTGTGCCCTCTGCGTTGATTTATTCCAGACTCATCATTTCTATCTCAGACTAATATAACCATATTTTAAGCGTGTCTCTTTGTCTCCATTTTCTCCTTTGGCTCTATTTTTACATTACCACCAGAATTATCTTTAAAAGATGCTGTTATAAGCATACTGAGATGATTAATTTCTGTTTTAAAAACAATTTTGTAATTTCCATTGTGAACAGTGTAATGTCTGAGGTGCTTTTAAATTTGACCCCAGCACAGCTTTTTATCCTATCTCCCTGCCACACATGGTATGTTTGAACCACCCAGAACTTCTGGCCATGCCACACACGTCTTGCTCCCATACTTTGTGAATATAATACTTGCTACATTACATATTAATTATTTGTTATCTCTCACTTCCCTCAATAGACAATGGATTCCTCAAGGGCAGAGATACAGTCTTTGTTCCTATTTGTGTCCCTCTTAAGGGCAGTGTCTGCAATAGAGCTGGTGTTGAATAAATGCTGGTTAAAAACACTATGCCCATCCAAAAAAGCTTATACATTTATTTTTCAACTGGGAAAGGACTGCACATTGCAGGAAGCAGGAATTTATCATATGCCCTGATGATTCTCCTCCACTTTTGAAACATCAGTGATCATTGCCTTGTGTTATGGAAATTTATTTGCTGAAGAATTCTGTGTCATAGGTGACAGCCAGAAATTACAATGCTGAGAAAAATTATAAAAGGACAATCTCACCTCCTAACTACAAGTTTCTTCTTTTTCCTTTTTAAGTTTAGTCCTTAAGATATATTTAAATATATTTATATCATACTAATTTACATTTTTGAGAAATCTTTTTGTAATTTTATGTTGCCTCTAAAACTTGGCTATCCTTGACAATATGAAAAATCCCGTACATATGTAATAGGACACATAGTCAGTGTCTGCCGGGGCATGAAGAATGTAGATGCCCCATTTCAAAGTAAAGCTAAATTTCAGGATGTGTAAAAGCGAGATGGTGGAAAACTGTTTTACAATCCCGAACTGACCATCAACTTCTAACTATAAAAAAGTTTGAGAAGCCAAGAGTGGAGTGAAGATTGAAAGAGTGCTTTTGGCCAGTTTCTGGTCTGCCTTGTGTCCCATCTCCCTTCAGAAGAGGAAGGCTTGGTACCTACTATCAAAATATAATTTCAAGAGTTACGAACATGATGTTCTATGAATATAGAATTTACATGTTTCTTTTATTCATTGAGGACGGAACTACCAGGATGGTTCAAAAATCTAGATGCAAATGATGTGAAAATTGTAGATGAAAAAAACCCTACCGATTAACATGTAACTTCACAGAAACAGAGCTTTATGGTTAGTAAAAGATGATCACACAAAGGTACATTTTCCTAGAGGATAAGATAACCTTTGAGTGGGCTCTTAGAGTGTATCTGAAAAGACATGTAATTATTCCTTTACCTTATTTCCAGGTTTTGGATAATGTCTGTTGACAGTCCCTGACTATCATTTCAAACCTGGTAAGATGTACATCAATGGGTCCCTGCAGCTGGGGACACAGTTGGCTGGTTTTTTACTCCATCTGAGGAGTCAGAAGTGCAATTGTTAGGCTGGTGGGTTGCTGGTGTTTGAGCCAAAGAGAGGTGAGCATGTGGCTGTCCTGCGTTCCCACAGTGTGGCAGGGCAAAGGATGAAAGAGCGTTTCTATAGGTCTGACATGGGACTTGCAAAAACGTAAGAGAAAGTGGGTCATTTATAACTCTCTCCAGGAGGACCACTGATATCCTGCAGAGAGAAGTGAGAATGATCACTTGATGCCTAGGGGCTCATAAGCAAAGGTCTGAGGAGAACGTGCCACCTGCATCCAGAGCAATGCAGGTAAGAAGTCCCCACTGGATGGAGTGGACTGGTCTTTGGAGAATGGGCTGCTTTAAACACCTGGGAGGTGCATACCAGGCAAGTTAAGACTGTCCTGTTTTAACCCCCATCCTTTCCTGTGATCCTAACATAGGCAATCAATAAGACTGAAACATGAATGGATGATGAGGAATGAAAACGCAAGCTTTTCTTTTTTTTTTTATTTTTATTTTTTGCAAGCTTTTCTTAATGGTTGCTTGACTCCGGGCTTCCCTGCATTCAGGAGGCCCAACCACTGTGAAACAGAACAGCCTTAATGTTAAGTCACATGCAGAGTTTTGACAATTACGCAGGACTGGACATTTTTATTACTCATCTAAGAACTTTTATTACCTGTGAGTGACTAAAAAGTCCTGAGACCAGCCACAGTTTTCCTCCAGGTAGTGTCTACCAAGTACAAAATAAGGTTACTTGATGAGCTGGGCTTACTTAATGGAAGTGTGTGTGTGTATGTGTGTGTGTGTGTGTGTGTGTATGAGAGAGAGAATGTGTCTTTTTAAGCATGACCTTGCAGTTATTTTTTTGAATTCAGTAAGTCTGTGCTCTCAATTTCTTCATGGTTAGTTTTTATCTCTTTAAATTGAATTTCTAGTTCAGAAAACTTGCATTCAGATCTTGTCTTCAGACTGACACAATGAAGCATGGATTTGCCCAAACTCTCAGGAATACTGTCCTCCTGATACAGACGTGGTAACCTGTTTGCACAATTGCTGGTGTGCCAGTTACATGCATTCTGCTTCAGCAGAAAGGATATTTTATCTCTAGAGGTGTTACTGTTTCTACATGTTTCATTTCATTTTGTCACTAATCATGGTTTTGAAAAACAAGCACTTCATATTTTGCACTTTAATATGTAACTTGGCATGGGATTATTTTTTGGCTCTGCTTTGTTTTGCATAAGTATGCATAAACTAAGATATTTCCCTAAATATAAGTATGATAATGTCCATTTAAGCCTTCTGAAAAGTGCCAGAATAATTTATACAATATTTTTATGAGTTTAAGTTTCTATTGCGCCAGTCAATGCATTGTAAAAACTCTTTTTTGAAGTAAAAAAAGTGCTGTACAGAAGTGATCAGAGTTTTTATGCAACATACTGCTCTTGATTGAGTCAGAATTGAAGTTTGTTTACTGTTCCCTCTGTCTGGAATGGTCCTTGCTCTGACTGCCCCACGTCTTCCTCTATCCCTGCATTCAGAGACCTCTCTGATCATCTAACCTAAATTTGGGCTCAATTATTTTCTATTTCTTGATCCTTATTCTTCAAAGCCCCTGACCTATAATTATATGTTTGTTTATTGTCTTTCTGCTGGCAGTAAACTATAAGATGGACAGCAGGAGGGGCTATGTTTTCTTCACTGCAGTATTTTCAGAACCTGGAACAGTGGACTCTCAATAAATATTTGTTGAATAAATGAATCAAGGGATGCATACTGGAAATACCATTCCTGATCATTCAAAGAGCACAGCTGTCTGAGAAACACAGTCTTGCACAAGAAACTTCTAGTAGTATTACACATCCACTTGAAAGTTGTCATTGTATTAGATTTAAAGGAAAGACTTGGTGAATTTATACCATGAACAGTAAGGTAACCACCATAGCCTCAAAACCACCATATTTTTCAAATATTTAGCACCTACTGTTGCCCTGGCTTAGTGCCAAAGACTTAACATACATTGTTTCATTTACTCTTCCATGTTACACCATGTGTGAATTAAACGTATCCTTACCTCATTTAACCAATTAAACTGGGTCTTAACAGCTTACCCAAGGTCGCACAGTAGGTGAGTTGTGGCAGGACCAGGACTCAAACTCAGGTCTGCCTTCATTTCAAAGCCCAGTCATAGCCACATGACTATCATTGTCTTTTCTTATCCATGCTGGTTATAATCTTATATAGCTGACTGCCAAGGGAAAATATTTGATGTGTTCTTAAATGAGTATTGGCAGGCACATTAATGTGGAAAGCAGTGGTGCAAGAGTTAGTGTAAAAGACTTAGATTCTAGTTCTGACTTTGCCTATTGTGACCTTTGATGAGTGACTGAACAGTATATATGCGGGAGTTCTGAACTACTTGGGTTAATTCTTGCGTCTGCCATTTGCTAGCTTTGTAATTTTGGGTTGTTATTCAAACTTTCTGAAATACGGTAGGGGCTCAGTAAGTGTTAGCCAAGTGTTACCCACTCCAGCACAAAGCTTCCGGCACCTGCCCTTTCCTTCTCTTCCTCTCCTCCTCTCCCTCTTCCTGCTTCTCTGCAGGGCTCCCTTGCTCCCTCTGCGGGCCGAGCGCCGCAGTACCAAGCCTTCTGGTTGCTATGGGTACCGAGGTAACGCGGTAACCAAGGAGACCAAGGCGGAAGCTCCAGACAGCTCTATGCGGCGGCGATGGTGACGCACACGTCTGGGGGCTCCAGGTGGGTCGGCTGGCTGCGGTGGCGGTGGGCCTCGCAGTCGGCGTAGCGGGCGGCACGCCGGGTCTGGGTGGTGCGGGGAGCGGGCCGGAAGGCGGGAAAGGATACTGGGCCCCAGGGGAGCTGGGGGCGCCCGCCCAGCGGGTGTTTGTTGAGCTCTTGCCTTGTGCCCGACACAGTACCAGGCCCGCGGGCTGCAGGAAGCGGCCTGGACTGCTGGAGTTGGGAGTCGTCTTTTTTACAAAGCAAAGACTTCCCAGCCCTTAATGCTAATGGAGACATGAACGAGGGTGAACCCTAAAGAGTGAAACCGGGCCTTCGTCACATCACTTGTACCCCTTCTACAAGCCAGCCTTTTCGAATTAAGTCTTTTTTTTTTTTTTTTTTTTTTTGCGGTACGCGGGCCTCTCACTGTTGTGGCCTCTCCCGTTGCGGAGCACAGGCTCCGGACGCGCAGGCTCCGCGGCCATGGCTCACGGGCACAGCCGCTCCGCGGCATGTGGGATCCTCCCGGACCGGGGCACGAACCCGTGTCCCCTGCATCGGCAGGCGGACTCTCAACCACTGCGACACCAGGGAAACCCTCGAATGAAGTCTTTTTGAGTCTTATTTGAAAAATTTGGTGCCCTGACAAACCATTATCACACCTTTTGTAGCCTTCTTTCTGCCTGGGCGGCCACAAGCATACACTTCATTCTGGAATTCCACTCCTCCCTAAAGGTCACGGTGAGGGGTGCCAGATTCCTGAGAAATCTGAAGCTGTGGAAGTTTTTTATTCTTCCTCCCATCAGCATTAGAGGAGCTTAGATATACTGTATAAGTTCAGTTATGTATATTTTATTTGTGGAGTTATCAAGACTCATTAAAAAAAATCCTATAAAGTTGATCGCTACCCAGGATTAAAACTATGTAAACTGTATGCTTATGGAAGATGAGAAAACACACACAACGCACACACCTCTACTTCCCTCTAGCACCTTATCTTAGAGGCTACTAGAGGTCTGCCCTGACCTCCCATAATATTGCCAGTTGTATTACAAATTAATTATTTGAAAGAATCTCGGTCCTTTATTTCCTTCAAAACATTTAATACTTTCTACAATTATTTTATTTGCTTTTAAATTTTTTCCTACTTCTTCACCAGAGTGTAAATTTAGTGAGGGTTAGTACTATACCTGTCTGGTTCACCTTGTTCCTCAGTGCTTAACCTGATACCTAGCACATGGAAAAAAGAAAACAAAAAGGTTTGTTGAAGTGGGTGTGTTTGTTTTAAATTCTTTTTTCATGGAGTTGATTATACAGTAAATTCAAAGCAGTAGAAAACTATTAAATGCTAAAACCTAGAACACTATTATTGACAGTACACTATGTGTAGACACTCTACTAATTGCTAGGGATTCAAAGATCAATGGTAGGACTACCCTCAAATATCTGGGATACTTGGGGAAATAACATCTATATAAGTAAAGCAGCAAAAATAACACAAGACAGAATATAGTAGCAAGTGAGTGTAATACACATTATGTCCTTAAAGGAGAGAAGCTCGTTTCTGATGGAAGAAACCTTCATGGTAGAGGTGGCCTTTGAACTGGGCACTGAATAGAATAAAACTTGGTGAGCTGAGAATTGGAAAATAAAGCATAATGGATCATGGAGAATCTTAAGTACCAAGCTGAGTAGCTGGGTATTTTTTTTCCTGTGTTTAGGGGGAACTATTTAGAGGCAAAATACAGAGCAATCTGACACTCAAAAGGGTTTCAATGGTGTTTAAATAAATTGCTGTAAAATTTAGAAAATAGTTTTGGTAAAAGAGTTCTTACTCTAAATTTCCTTTTTATGATAGGTTAAGAGTATGAAAGCGGGGGAGAATCTGAATGATATGAATTAGTTATTTTAAGTATGTAGAACAATTTAGATTTTAAATCCTAAGGGGAGCTAACAGGACTGAGAATAAAATTGTAATTTCTGGCTTTGTCACCAATCTTGGATGGGTGCCTTAATTTTCCCATGCCTAAAATAGTCACAAGAGAGCACCCAGGATAACAGTAGATTGTATGAGAATGGATGGTAGAAATAAACTATAAATATATAAAAGGACTTAGGTTTCTAAAAGGTATGATTTATAAATTTAAAACTTGTATTTTTATAATCATATAAAGTTTTTAGTTGATACAGAATAATAATTATATATTACTTTATTATTGTGCCTTTCAAACTTTTTTAAGCTCTAGAAGAGTTTCTTTAAGTCTGACCCAGAGGCTCATTATGTAAAAATAGATGAAATCAGGGCAGCTGTGGGTAAAGCAGAGCCTTGATGCTCCCCTCATGTGCTTCTCAAGGTAGTTTCTAAGCCTGCCCCCTTCTCTAACCCTGAACTCTCTGAAGCCCTTTATAGGCCACGAATCAGAGACCTTTTGTTCAATATTCTGCAAATTAGGGAGGGGGAAATCCCTACCTTTTTATACTGGATAAACAAACTGAAGCTCAGAGACCCTCTAACACAAAGGTCTTCTGAACTTAAACCCAGCATCTTTTAATATCACTTATCATTTTTATTTTATTTAAAACAATTTTTATTGAAATATAGTTCATTTAAAATGTTGTCTTGGTTTCAGGTGTACAGCAAAGTAATTCAGTTATATATATATATATTCTTTTCCATTATAGGTTATTACAAGATATTGAGTATAGTTCCCTGTGCTATACAGTAGATCCTTGTTGGTTATCTATTTTGTATATAGTAGTGTGTATATTTTAATCCCAAACTCCTAATTTATCCCTTCCCCCACCCTTCCCCCTTTGGTAAACGCAAGTTTGTTTTCAATGTCTGTGAGTCTATTTCTGTTTTGTAAATAAGTTCATTTGTGTCATTTTTTTAGATTCCATATATAAGCGGTATCATATGATATTTGTCTTTCTCTGACTTACTTCACTTAGTATGATAATCTCTACGTCGATCCGTGTTGCTGCAAATGGCCTTATTTCATTCTTTTTCAGGGCTGAGTAATATTCCATTGTTATTCTTCATGGAACTGCTTATCATTTTTAGTCAGAAATTATCTTAAAAGGATATCTTGCCCCTTGATATTTAAAGCCAAACTTTTTCAGTTGTTCTCAAGGGAACTGGCACATAGAAGGTAAAAAGTGGGTGACTTGGGTACCATTTAGTGCCCTGAAGCAGTGTTTAATTATCAGATATTTTGGTTGGTTGAAAGATTGAATGCAGCCTGGATGTTAATCTCTGATTTACTTTCAGGGTCTATGGTAGGAGAAAATGACATATATTTATTTAGTAGGGCACTCAAGCATAAGATGTTATGCTAAGGACCATGTGTCCTTAGATTAGTCCTTTCCTTAGATTAAAAAATATATATATATACACACACATATATATTTAAAATAAGGATTATATCCGGCAGAGAAACTGTTAAAATTCTTTTGTCAATTTAACTATTTTTAATTAAATGCATTTTCATTTAACATTTCTTGCTTAGGCCTTTGATTTCTAAATACTATGGTAAATACCCATCCCCAAAAGCTTGCTTATTAGACCCCTTGAAAGTATGTGCTAAAGTAAAGAAAAATCCTTATTTATTGGCTTTTAAGTTTTCAGCTCTAAGATGATCTGGGTTGTTAGAAGAATCAACTAACCTTAGATAAGTTTTCAGTTATATGAAAACAGTGGTTTCCCAAATATCCCATTCTGCCAATGGTGTGATGATAAATTCTCTGAGCCTAGGGCAGCTCTTGAATACTCTGAGTTTGTAGATTTATAGAGCATAAATTCCTTGTTTCCATTCTGTCGCGGCAGGCCTTGATGCTTGGGTTGCTTTCCCAAAATGGGAACTTATGTAGAAGGATCTTTCAAACCATCATGGGCAGTTCTGGGTCATATTGTGTGTATGTGTCTGGGGAAGAAGAAGGTTGGGGACAAAAATGATGCAGTCTAATAAATCAGGTAACTAGAAAATTTTCCAAATAACTACTGAACTTTTGGTATTCAATTATAAGAAGAAATTTATTGATCAAAGGACACATGGAATTATGAGGTTTGCATAACAGAGAGTATATCTGTATTTCCATGGTTCCATTAAGTGACTAAAGTTTTGTGCCTTGCTATTTTTCCTGCTGACATTGTTATATCCTTGCTGTCCCAAGAACGGTGACTAATTCTCTGTTGGTTTCAGGAAAGGAAACAGGCAGAAGAGCGTGACTCACAATTATAATCTTCCTTTTTTTCTTCATGCAAGAAAATTGGCCTTTGTTTTTGGCTTGATAAAACATTTAATTGAGAAGAAGCCTTACTAATTGCATTCAGTGAAGTGAAATGCCCCCTGAGTAAGGCTATTTATTGGCTAAATCACATTATCAGCAGAGCTATAAATCTGAATCATCTCATCCTAATGAAATTTACAGATTTTTCTTTCATTCATTTCAGTCCTTGTGTATCAGTTCAGCTTTATGCATAATGTACACACACATATAAAATTGTATATCTCAATGCATAAATGAAGTTAAGGCAATTTAAGTTATTTTAATTAGTCAGACATATTAACTTTGGGGATTCTTTTATTTTAATTTTTTTTTTTGCGATACGCGGGCCTCTCACTGTTGTGGCCTCTCCCGTTGCGGAGCACAGGCTCTGGACGCGCAGGCTCAGCGGCCATGGCTCACGGGCCCAGCTGCTCCGCGGCACGTGGGATCTTCCCAGACCAGGTCACGAACCCGCGTCCCCTGCATCAGCAGGCGGACTCTCAACCACTGCGCCACCAGGGAAGCCCTATTTTAATTTTTGATGATAATGGTAATGATAACATTATGGAACTTTTCACGAAAAACTTACTGACAGTAGATGAGTGTCCAGCTGTTGGATTTCCTGATTTAGATCAAAAAGGGATACATAGACTCTCTGTTACTCTATGTCCTAGAAGTTTTTAAAAGGTGCCTTTTGTAGTCTCTGATAGAAATGAGACAAAGGTTTTATCTACAGAGAAGGGGCAGAAGCAAACCAAATTTTGTTTTTCATTCCTGTGGTATCTTTGGTTTTCTTTGACACTGATTTTAGCTTTGAGAGACAGGACTTGGTGGTTGAGAAATGAGTCTGAGTTAGACATCTCCCCTAAGTACTTTCTTCTTTCAGAATGTCACAAGGTATTGTCTTTATTTGTGTGTTTTCCCCTTGACTGTGAGTCCTTTGAGGGAAGACACCATGTCTTATTTACCATTGTAACTTCAGTACTCACAATAGGGCTCACAAAGGAGCAGCTAAATAACTGTTGACTGAAGGCACAAATATACTTTGTCCTATGATGCAGCCATTACATTACTTACAGTATAAAATTATTTTGTATAATTCCATTTTGGAATTCTCTTCAGAGAATAAATTCCCTTAGAATTTCCTCTAAGGAATTAAAAATCTACCCTTTCAGGCTAAATCTGATTTCTGGAGGTAGAGTAATTTGAAACTAGATTTGAGTGAACAAAGTAGTTGCTTCTGCTGGCCACCATCATTTTTAGTTTTGAATGAGGTATAGCAAAGTAGATTTGTGTGTTTGTTGGATATATGATGGACTCTGCAGACAGTCTCAAAAGAGGCATTCCAAAAATGTTTTGATCAGTGGTTGCATCATTGGAATTGTAAAATAGTCTCCCAGAGATTCGATTCATTCGATCGTGTTGACTTTAATGTCACAGTAGACTTACACTTGATTACTCCTGTTCTGATGTCTTCTCTGCTTAAGTCTTTGAGCATACCTTCTAGGCTTATTTCCTGTTCTTCCTTCTAAACGTTTCAGTGATTCTCATTAGCTACAGAACACATTCCAAATGCTTTAACTTGGGATTTAATGTCACCCATTATTGGGCCTCAGCCTACAAGTTTACACCTACTTTTCCCCCTCTATTCAAGAGCTGTTTTCTTCTAGCAGTGAGGAAAGTTCATCCCATCCATATCTTTATATATATTAGCCCCCTTCACCTTAAAGCACCACTTTAAATGCTATCCAGCTTGAATTCTCTTCTTTTGCTCCCCTCTTATATCTGTAAGTTTTATAGCCTTTGTAATTCCTACCTTGTTTTATGGCTTTGATATATAGGTCTTATATGCCCTATTTGACTCTACACTATTTGAGCCCAGAGAACAGATCTCCTTGGGCCTTGACTCCTTCATGTCTCTCAGTACAGTGCTGTGCGTATAGCAGAGCCTTAATAAATATTTATAGGGGTTATGAGCACATGGGAGCACATATATAAAATGACGGTATCAAATGGTTTGGGCATTTGTGACTATGGACTCTATTATATTGCCTCATATTTAAGAGTGTTTGGAATTTGGAAATTTTTATTCATATAAAAATCTAATAGTTGTGCATGTGATTCAGCAGTTCAGCATTACAGAGTAAATTATTGTAGAACCGTGAGTAATTGGGATACTCAGGAAATAGGGTGTTCTGAATAATTTAATTTTCTGGCTAACTTGGAGTTAGGCAAAAAATCTTTTTTGTTTCATTTCTTGTTGAAAAATTCTTTCTAAATATGCTAATTTTTGATCTTAGGCAAAGAGCATCATTAAATTTTTCTTTGATAAATGAGTATACTTGAATGCCTTTGGGTAATTTTTGCATACCTTAGTTCTCATTTTACATTACCGTATATGTAAAAAAAAAAAAAAAAAGGGTTTTCGAGTTTGGATTGTGTTTCTAAGGTTCTTTTCACTACTTACCTAGCTTTGGATATTATTTTTGGCTGGGAACAAATACCTGATATATATTGTTATAATCTTAATCATAGAAAGAGCCAGAATATGTGCTCTATTTGTCTTAAGGAATTCATTCTTCACTTTCAGTTTCCACAGTCTTTTGCTATATAATTATTGGCAAAATTTTAGTTCCATCAGATATGTTATAGTTATAACTATATTAGCATATAAATATTTGTATAACATAATACATTTATCATTTATAATAATTTCTTGTTGTTTAACCATTGATTCGATTTTTTCCCTCATAATGTTTTCTTGTTTAAAAATTTTCCTGAGTTATATGTATTTTCAAATTTGTAACGTTAACCACTTTATGTTGACATAATTCTTTTGCCTTTGTTACTTTTTCAGAAGTTTCCGCAAATCACAATAATTTTTAGACAATACTAAGATAGTAATCATGAACACCAAAGATTTTGTGGTTCTTCCATGGGGAAAAGCTGGAAATTCTGTAAAGCTAAAATATAAGTAAGTGCATATGTGTTTATTACTTAAATAGAATAGTTGCTAAAGTTTCTGTATTTTATAATTTAAAGTATTCTTTTCATATGAGGCTGTTTAGAGTTGAAATAAAATTTTGTGAATTCTCATCTCCATTTTCTTCACATTGCTCTATTTTAAGAGAGTAGGTTTGAAATATTATAAATCTATAATGGTTTAAAAATGAGGACTAAAAATACTTATGACACAAGAATCTGCGACTTGGGTTCATCAACTATTGAAGCAATACAACAGAAAGTTACAAATATTTTTGTAACACTTATACAAAATTAGAAAAGAATCACCCTGAAGAAACTGAAAGAAATTGAAATTTAGGAAGACTGTAAAAGTGAGAGACGAGACCTTTAAACAGGGAATAGAAATCACTACCCTTGCACTTTGCATCTTTAAAGGACTTTATGTTGAATTCACCTTTCCCAGGACAGGTATCTTCTGTCCTAGATTGCCTTGGAGATGCATTTGGCCTGATTCAAGCAATTCTGGGTATCCTGGAAATTTCAGGACATGGTAGGGGTACCAGAAGGTTCAATATACCATTTCCCTTTTAGATCATCTAGAGTTACTGGGAATTCCCAAGGCCTTCCTCTCAAATATGATTCAGGGCCAGCCATCATGGGTTGGGGGCAGACTGTCAATGTTTAATTTTAGTTTCTGAGTTCCCTGATCCAGATAAATAGTCCTGTGGGTACTCAGTGTCTTCAGAGCTTTCCTAATTCTCTCTTTACTTTTGAGATACTGTGTGGAAAAGCATTTTGTCAACTGGAAAAAGTTATATGGCATTATCATTATTAGGTTTACTAGTTTTTGGTAGGGAGGGGAGCTATCCAATTGCTAGTATTACTAATTTTACTTTTTTAATGCAAAAAGAGAAGGGACAATGCATTTTGGTGATATGTTTTAAGTCTGTGTGTATATATCTATAAACATTCATCCAACAAACATTTATTAAGTACACATAGTCTATACACTGTGCTAAGGAACAATGGGTACAAAAGAAGAAAGTCACAATCTTTGCCCTCAGGTAGCTTGTGGAGGATGTGAATAAGTAAAATTACATTTACAAAGTAGTGTGAAACATGGTGTGATATTAAAGCACAGGTAGCTATGAGAACATGGCCCAAACTGCTAGGCCAGGGGTGAGGAGGTCTCCAAGCTTTGCCTGAAAGATGCAGTTAGTTGGGTAGTTACTGGGTGAAACTTGTTCAAAGGCACACAGACACATAGTCTGGGGACTTTCAGACATATCCAGTTCACTAAGATTTATAGAACAAAATTGGTGAGAATGGCAAGTCATGTAGCTAATAAATTAACTTGTATGCCACACTAAGGAGTTTGGGATTTATCTTGGAGATGAGGGGGAATCACTGTTCCCTGGCCTGCATGTCTCCCTGGTCCACCCATGAACCACAACCCATAGAAACTAGGGCGGGAACACCCATTCTATGGTAATTGCTCTGGAGTTTCTTTTCTTGCCCTTTCCTTCTTCCAAGTCTTTCTTATTTGACATTGTCTCAGCAATTGTCTTAATGTTGTCTTACGTTTTGGTGTTCTCCAATTCCTCTCTACTCTTTTCCAGCCTCCACACCATTTCTGTGGGCTGTTTCTGCCTCTTGGATTTGTTGTGTTGACACGATCCCTGTGGGATCAACTTTAGTTGCCCTTCTGGCTCTGTGTCTAAGGATGTCTCCAGGAAGAATCTTTTGTCTTGCTCCAGACCCACGGAATTGCACCATCAACTTGACCACTTGGTCAGTAGGCCAGTTGCTTTTCTTCAGTCGCACCCCCTTCCTCTACCGTAGTGGGGACTTTCAAAACATCAAAAGTTTTGTAAGCAAACAAGTGACACAATCACATGTGTGCTTTTGAACTCTTCCTCTGGAGGCCATGTGGAAAGTGTTGTGGGTCACTGAGACTTTGGGCCACTAATCCTGAACTCTGTCCCCAGCCCACCCCAGAGTGAATTAGTTCAGGAAGTGGCATCACTGGCCTCCTGGTTGCTCTTGGGATTATCTCAGGTTCCTTCCTTGTCCCTTCCTTGGTCAGTCACCTACTTCTGGTCAGTCTCCAACTCCAGTTAATTCTATTTTCTTATATTTCTCAAATGTTCCCGTTTTTCTCTCCACTGTCTCTGTCCAGTCAGACCAGCACAGTCTCTCTGTTATTAGGATTACTGAGATAGTCTCCTAACTGGCTGCCTTGCTCTCAGCCTTACAACTTCTGATTAATATTCCATTATACAGCCAGAGTGAACTTTCTAAAGTGCAAGTATTATCAAGTCTCAATTCTCTCAAAACCTTTTAAAAATTCTTATTGCTAATAGAATACAAATCCCAATTCCTCATTATGGCCTACACAGCTCTTCATAATCTGGGCACTGTCCACCTCAGCAGTTCCATTTCTTGCCACTCTCCCCATCCTGCACTTAATGCCTGGGCACATGGAACTTCTAGTTCCTGGACCCACACATCACTCTTTTCTACTTGTACCCACACTTTTCTTTCTTCCTGGAACACTGCTGTCACCACTTCCCTTTGACCGGCTAAGTCCTTTCATCCCTTGGGACTCAGCTTAGTCTTCACTTCCACCAGGTACTGTTCCTACGGCCCCAGGGGCTGGGTATATGCCCCTTCTGTGTGCTCAGGTATCTCCCTGTACTTCTCCAATGAAAACACCATTATACTATACTTCAATTACCTTCACGTTTGTCTACGTTCCTGTCTATAATGGAAGCTCCATTGGGTCTCACATCCTATCACTTACGACAGTGCTTGTTTGTAGTAGGGGCTGAATTACTCCTTGGGGAACAGATATAATGAAAATAATGCCTCTCTCTCTCAATATCTTCACCAGCTTCTCTGAAGGCTCTAGACAGTTTTCGCCTCCTGTCACTTTCCATCTTCTTGGACTGTCCACTTGGGGACATATCTTTGGCCCGCTTGCTCTTTGGTGGATTGCTCACCACCTCTCAATTATTTCCCTCTCTTATCTTCATTATTCTTATTCTGGTTCCTTGCCATGGCACACATACCCAAGTAGACCACACTACCTGATTATAAGAAGACACTAATGAAATAACGAAGGAAGAGATTTAAACTCATGATAGAGAATGAAAGCTAGAGAACTAGGTTGGTTTACTTCTTGAAAGAGAGACTCAGTGACTGAGGCTGACAAGGGACCAGAATTGTAGAATGAAGAAAATAGCTTGTGTCAAAAGCTTGATGAACTTCAGATATTATTACGAAAGCTCTTGTACAGGAATCTGTAAGGGGGCTCTGCTCTGTCCTCAGAAACTTTTCTTCTTGTTGCTTTCCTTCAGTGGAAACAATAGGTGATGCTTGCTTGGCTCAGTTCCCATTTATCCCTTTGATGGCTCCTGTTCCAAAACCCTTAATAGGTGTTTTCTTCCTAATAGGCTCCAAGCAGGCCCTTCTCTCTCTTTCTCTCTCTCTCTTTCTCTTTTTGTATTATACATACATGGCATAAAGGTAGAAATTTATCGAAGTTTTCCAAGATGATTAATTTAGCAAAAATGTGTATTCTGCCCATACAGAATAGTTATTTTAAACACTATGATTCAAAGTATTAATACTTGAATCCTTTAAGGACAGTATGAAAATTAGAAAATAATTTTTATTTTATTTTCTATTTGTGTGTCATGGATATTTGTACATATATAAAGACATAGCTCATGTATAACATGAACTATGATTTGAGACCTCTAACAATGTAATAAAACAAAAGTGTAAGATTTGGAGCGATACCTTGCTTCAGGAGAATATTAATTGAAGGCAAATGCTGACTTTAGAAACCATATTTCAAAGACTACAAAGGAAGTAGTTAAAATAGTTCACATATTTATTATTCATAATTTTAATTAAGGGCAAACCATAATATAAACTTACTTTGCCTTTTTTTTCTTTTTGGGGGGTTTGTTTGTTTACCCCAAATGAACATTTTGCATTTAAATCTTATCCAGAAATGCTCAAGAACTGAGAATGGAGAAAGTGCAGTTAGAGTTGGAGAACCAAGAGATGGAAAAGAAACTACAAGAATTCCAAGCAACAAGGAGCAAAGAAAAGGAAGAAAGAGGGTGGGTGACATTTTTAGAGGATTTTAGAGGAATAAAATGAATTTTATTATAAACTGAAGTCCTTATGTCAAGAACTATTTTATATATTATTGTCACTCCAATGACTATCTGTCCTGAATGAATCATTTCTGGCTTTTCCTGATGAACAAGCAATATTACATTTCCCCTACTTTTTCTATTTGTGTCCCTTTCCTCTGAACCTTATTTGGTCTTACATGTTCTTATTTCTCTTCTTACATTCCTCTTCTGAACCAGTTATAGTCTGGAATGTTGAGGACAGCAATGCAGAACTTGCCCTTTGCTCCCATAAAATTGCCATGAATAGGAGACTGCCAGTTTATGTGTAGGACATTTTTATTTATTAAAAGACTTTTGGGGGGCAGGGGTTAACACGCACATAGATAAGAATCATTCAGACCCTCACGTATGTTTGAAATATTTTTAGCAAATGTGCTTTAGCTGAAATTTTATTAATGAGACTTCTCTAATATTATGCTTGCATATCTGTACTAATTTTACTGAGCATTTTGCTTTGTTGTAAAAATAATACATAAATATAATTAAAATCAAGTATAACTGATAGTTATATAATGAAAATTATCTCTTCTTCACTTTAGGCTGACTCCCAGCCCATTGTGTAGTACCACTTTTAACAATTAAAATGTTTCTTCCCACAAATGTCTTGTCTTTGTTCAAGCCTATGTATATATGTGTTTGAGTGTGTGTGTGTGTGTGTGTGTGTGTGTGTGTAGGTTTGTATCTGACATGTCTTTTACATTTTTCAAATGAGTTCATCTATAAAAGTCTGTGGATGGATTCACATTCTACTTTTCTACTTGATATATCTTAGTGCTCTTGCCATGTCAGTGCACAGTGATCTCATTCTTTTAGTGGCTGCATAGTATTTCTTTGTGTGGCTATAATAGCATTTATTTCTCATATCTTTATTAAGTTTTCAGTATTTTGTGATTATATATGCTGCCATGAATATGCTTCTACATATATTTTTGCTTACATCTATAACAGTGTCTATGGGATAAATTTCCACCCATGTAATTTTAGGTCAAAGTATAGGGCAGTTTACATTTTGGTAGACATTGGAGAACTCCTTTCAAATAGGCTTCAAAAGTGTATAACTTTCTCCTACAGAGAATGAGTGGGCATATTTCATATGCTTTTGGTGGTACTAAATATTACCAGACTCTTTGTGTATTAAATTTGCTTTTGTTTAGTATTCAAAATGATGATTATCAAATATCTATAAAGTACCTTCTGAACCATTAAAGAAAATTCAAAGGTTTATTATAGTTTTAGTAGTGTTTATCTTTAGAGATTAACTCTGTGAAAAAGTATTCATGAGCTATACATACAACCTTTCTAATAACCAGAGTATTGGTTTAATCAAAGTCATCTCAATGTAGTACATCCTAGGTGACAAAGTTTATTCTGTATCTTGCTGCTCTTATCCTAATGATCCAATGGCCAGTTCTCTTTTTTTATTGTTTTTTTTGGTTTTTCATTTTCTTTCTTATTTTTTTAAAGATTTTTTTTTTTTTGCGGCACACGGGCCTCTCACTGCTGTGGCCTCTCCCGCCGCGGAGCACAGGCTCCGGACACGCAGGCCCAGCGGCCACGGCCCATGGGCCCAGCGGCTCCGCGGCATGTGGGACCCTCCTGGACCGGGGCACGAACCCGCGTCCCCTGCATCGGCAGGCAGACCCCCAACCACTGCGCCACCAGGGAAGCCCTCTTTCTTATTTTTTTAAACCTTCACTAATTTGGATTTAGTTTGGGCTTCTCAGTGGATCATGAATATATCTGTGAATCAGAGTTCCTGAAATCAGCCCCCAAGAGTAAATTTTCATTAATTGAGGAACCTTTTCTAGATGTTTTCAAAAATGTTCTAAAGCTTGACTGGGTTTTCAGAATAGTTAAATGCTTTTCTAAGGTCACACAGATAGTAAATGTCACAGCCGGAATGAGAACCTGCTAGTCACTGGTCAGGAAGATGGAAAGTCCGGTTATCCAATCTTGGTTTTATGATTTATTATTTCTGTGGCTTTGGGCAAGTTTTTCTCTCATTATTATTTAAAATAGGAATTGGCCTCCCTGCTCTGTTGACTTCAAAAGATTTTGTGAGGCTCAAATAAAAGTACTTTGAAAACTGTAAAACGAAACAGTTTGCCTTCTTTGCAAGCTCTGTTACCTTTTGCTGTGGGAGCTAATTTGAAGTCTTAATAGGAATTCATCACATAGTAGATCTGCTGAATTTTGGGGGGTCTTGTTTTGCTTCCTTTTTCTCTTTGCATTTGTGAACACTTAGCTTTTAAAACTGCATGACAATCTGTAACATTTCCTATAAATCAGTAAAGCTATCTTTAGTCATTGTAAATGTCTAAAAAATGAAATTCTTCATCTGTGTTTGGACATTTCACTTTTATTCATTTCTTCTCAAAAGTTCCAAATATAACAGAGCTATATTTTAGAATTACTGAGGATATTGTGGCATTCTTGATATTTCATTTTCATTTTGTGGTGGTCTGTTAAATGTTAACAACTGAATTTCCATTTTCTGAAACAGGGAAAATATATTTGTTTTCATTAAAAGGAGAAATATATTTAGTAATTACATTTTGTCTTCTGTTCATATATATTGAAGGTTAAGTGGATGTCACTGGAAATCTGCACAAGTGGGCAGATTGGGTAATCAATCATGCATGATGTCACAAAATAAAGGAAATGTTATTAAGGTAAGAAAATACCATTTGATTCTTAGGCAGTTTGCTGAGAAGATATAAATTATTTTTTCAGATCTTGCATTCCCTTCCATACTTAAGAACCTCCTATTCTTGTTTTAACAAGTTTGCATGTTATTGGATTTCAATTATATTTTATGGGCTAATATGCAACTTTCACTATTCAGATATGTTTTTGTTTTTCATCTGAAAGTTGATTTTTAAAAATTCATCTTCAGGTGAATTTTCTAAACTGAATTTTTCCATTCAGTTCAGTTCTGGTTTTTAGTATGTGAAATAGAACTATGTAGTTCTATATTAAGGTGAAAGCAAACTTATTTGATATAACAAAGGACAGACTTTTTTCTGCCTTTTTGTTATATCACATTTATTTAATGTATTTATGTTCTGCTGGAATAATAATTATTCATAAACTGTTGATTCCATATGTGAAGATACCCAAGGGAAAATGCTTTAAAATTCCCCAGCCATAGAATTGCTTTATCTTTACTGTGTATTGTAAAATATAACATTACATAATATTTAAGGTTAAAGGCAAATGAGTGTCCTTATGTAAAGAAAACTGTTTTGCTTCTGGATTCTTCAGTACAAAATCTGTGACTTTTTAAGTTTTAACTTCTATAGCTTTTTCTTTTTTATATACCTATCATTAAACTTTCATTGGGTCAGTTGGCATCTTGGCACTTCTAACATTTTTGGCTTAGAAAAGGCATTTTATTCTTTAGTGTCATTCTCTTACTGAGATATGTTTCTTTATGTTTCTTTAATTTTTGCATTAAAAGTTTTATAATCCACTTTGCATTTTTCATTATCTTTCTGAGACAGTGTTCCATACTTTAGATGTTGTTGTAAATATAATATATTAAAAGTGCTGACTCTGTGATTATTGATTTATTTATTCAATAGCATTTATTAATGCTATTTATTTATTTATTATTTTTTTTTGCGGTATGTGGGCCTCTCACTGTTGTGGCCTCTCCCGTTGAGGAGCAGCAGGCTCCGGACGCTCAAGCTCAGCGGCCATGGCTCACAGGCCCAGCTGCTCCGCGGCATGTGGGATCTTCCCGTACCGGGGCACGAACCCGTGTCCCCTGCATCGGCAGGCGGACTCTCAACCACTGCGCCACCAGGGAAGCCCTGCTATTTACTAATAGCATTTATTAATGCTTCTTTGTCTTATCCTGAATTATCCTTGTTCTCAAGGATATCCTTACCTAATGTAAAAGATGATGCACATATGAAAATATTTATAGGAAAACTCACTATGTAATTTTTGCCATGTAGTGTATTTGTGCTTGGGAAGTAATAGTTTAGCTCTACAAATATTTGAGAGTGTACTAGATATATTTGTAAGGAAAAGTGATGAATAAGTCATAGTGCCCATTCCCATAAACCTCATAATTGATGATGAAAGCATGAGGGGTTGGGGAGTTACAGAAGGTGGGAGTAGAAATAAGATTGGGCAGGAGGGTAGGAGGCCTGAATACCAGACTCAGGAGTGTTGACTTTTTCACTGGGTGAATAGAATTCCCTGACAACTTTGAAGCAGGAGAGTAGCAAGTTTAAGGTAATGATATATGATAGTTGATCTTGTTAATATCCAGTGCATTTGAAGTTTATATAAGTAGAGTTTAGAGCAAATGATATTCAAACTCTTTTGATCATGTACCACAGCAATAAAGAATATATTTTGAGGGCTTCCCTGGTGGCGCAGTGGTTGAGAGTCCGCCTGCCGATGCAGGGGACACGGGTTCGTGTCCTGGTCTGGGAAGATCCCACATGCCGCGGAGCGGCTGGGCCTGTGAGCCATGGCCGCTGAGCCTGTGCTCCGCAACGGGAGAGGCCACAACAGTGAGAGGCCCGCGTACCGCAAAAAAAAAAAAAAAAAGAATATATTTTGAGAATGGACTTTCTATCCATGAATTTTTTATCTACTTATAAATATAATTTATTTATATACATACTAATATGTCATGTTCATTGTAAAACAAAATATGGAAATTAATCAAGGACGATATAAACATGAATAGATGCTTCTTTTCTTCTCTTTGATCTTTTCCGAGCTCCCTCAGGCATGCATACATGCTACTTTGGAGGCCACTGCTATAGAAGCAGAGACTATTTATAAGTCTATTAAAAGGTCAGATGAGGAGAGTCTGAATGAGAACGTAGCAGAAGAAATATAAAGGAAACATGGACCCAAAACACAGTGAGAAAGGAAAAGAAAAGTCAAATATAAAACTGGTATTCCAGGATGAATTGCCTAGGAGATAGAAAAATGAAGGAGCTGGAAAGAAAAGTTCTGGTGTTTAGATTTAGAGCTAGATAGTTGGCTTCCTCCTTCTCTCCCTCCCTTCTACCCTCCTTATCTTACTTTCTTTTCCCAGCTTTATTGTATAATTGGCAAGTAAAATTGTAAGATATTTAAAGTGTACAACACGGTGATTTGATATACATATACATTGTGAGTGAATTCCCTCTATCGAGTTAATTAACACATCCATATTTACCTTGTTTTTTTTAATAAAAACATTTAAGTTCTACTCTCTTAGCAAATTTCAAAGATTTCAGAGTTTTGTTTGCATTCTCATGTGTTAATTGAAGCTGAGAGGGTAAATGTGCTCTCTAAGAATTTATAAAAAGGATAAGAAAGGTGTAAAGGATGAAGGGCAGGTATGAAGGATAAAGCCCAGAGAATATGGAGGCAAAGAGAACTTGAATATTTATTCACTACCTGTTTTATACCAGTCAACAGTGCTTTTCCTGTTATATCTCATTAAGTGCTTATATCACTCATAAGAGGCAGTTGTTATTTTTTCCAGTTCCACAAATGAAGTAATTTAACATCAAAAAAGTTAAATAACTTGCTCACGTCAAGGGTCAGGGCCAAGATTTGAAATGCAGGCTTTCAGGCTAGTTCTAAGATAATTTGCCAGCTCTCCAGTAAAGGGAGCCTGAGAAGAGAAATAATGGGAGAAATAGAGTCAAAGTAATGTAATTTCATAGGAGATGAAAGTAAAGGAGGACATTTTTAGAAAAAAAATGGAGAAGTCAACCTTGATTGATGTATTCGTAATGAAAAAGTTGGGTTTAGTTTTAGCAGTGTTTCTCAACAGGTGGCAATTTTGTCCCCCAGGAGACATTTGGCAATGTCTGGACACATTTTTAGTTATCACCACTGAGAGGGATTTTTTTGGCTAATGGTGTGTAGTGGCTACAAGCCAGGGGTGCTGCTAAACATTCTACAATGCACTGGGCAGACCCCATGACAAAGAATTATTTGGCCTAAAATGTCAGTGGTACCAAGAACAAGAAACCCTTTGGTAGACTATATAGATTAAAATCCTGACTCATCTCATTAGCTTTGTGATTTTAAACAAATGATGTAACCTTTCTTGGGCTACTGTTACCATATTTGTAAACATGCATAACAGTACTTGCTGACTACTTCACAGAGTTTTGAGCAAGGTGTGAGATAATACGTGTGAAACCGATTGTAATATTAACTGAAAATCACATTAAAATGTTTACAGAGAATGAGAATTTTAAAAACAATAAATTTGATTTGATGGTTGGATTGTTATCAGATGTAAAAATATATTTCAAGTGGTTGAAAAAGAAAGGCAGGTGGCAATGAGTAAAGGCTAAAGTTTCAGTAAACATGAGAGCAGAGGGTGATCTCTCAAGGCTTTAATAGGATCAAGGAGACTTTATATATATAATACAAAAATATATAAACAAATACTATATATATAAATACTGTGTATGTATATATATATATATGTGTGTGTATATATATATATTTAGAATCGGGGGAAGATGTGAGCCAATTTGTAGCTGAGGGATAGATTCACTAGTGGAAGAAAGATTGAAGATTCAAATGAGAGAGGTGCCAGTTGCTGAGGGCTTTGAAGAGGTAGCTCCTTGAGGAGGGCCTGGCCAAGGGAAGGAGGGCACATTTTCTCTGAGACAAGAAAAATGGAAGAGAAAACAGGTGGCAGTAAAGGTACATTTTTAGAGGTTGTTTTTGACAGGCGGTAAGGCAGGAAGCTGTGGAAAAATATTAATAGGAAGACCTTGACATTCTTAGTAAATTTGAAGGCAAGATCATCTGTTCAGATTAAGGAAAGGAAATGGGGTGGATCTGAGGTTTTTGGAATGGAGAAGATTTGGAGTAGCCAGATCATGTGAGAATCATGTTTGAGGTTTAGTAGCAAATGGATGAATGGATTGCTGAAGAGCCATAAGAGCCCACGGGGCTTATTCAGCATGGATTTGTAGGGGACCCAGTTGCTATAATTTCATCACAATGGTTGGTAGATAATGGGAGGTCTAAGAGGAAGGAGGTAAGGAGATTGCAGTTTGCACTGAGAAACTCTGAGTTTGGGATTTTGAAAGTGTGGACATTCAGATTGTTGCTTAGGTCCAAGGTTTGGTCATAATGGTCAGGTGGCTGAGGAGGCACTTAGATGTTCATAGTAGTCAGCATGTCGGAGGGTTTTCAGCATCAGGATATTAGGTGAACATGGACAGTAAAGTCTCCACGATCATCACCCAGAAATGTGCTGGAGAGAAATACTGAACAGACTGCTGAGGTTTCAGGTGGAAGAGGATCCTGGGTATTGATAAAGGTGGTAAGTGGATGGTGGGGACCTTCAGTAGAGGCAACTTCGCGTATTGGTGAAAGCGGACCAGTGTTCTGGAAGCAGCACTGGGGAGCAAACAGGGAGAACATTTTCCTTCTCTCCTGGTGAGTGAAAGGGGGTAGAAATGGAGCTCTTTCCTCTGGAGAGTTCTGTGGAGAAGGTTGAGTGTGAGGAAAGGTGGGTCCAGTTACTGTGAACTTTTGGAAGAGATACTTTAAGGAAATTTTTAAGGCATAAGAGAGTTAAAGGACTCTTTAATAAGGGCTTCATGGAAGGGCTGAGCAGCCTGGACCGAAGGACAAGTAGTGGAGAATGGCAAAGGTTGAGTAGCTAATTGGATTAAGAATGAGGATATTTGAAAAGGTGGCTTGTGGAAGGAGTGTGGGCCCAGCACGGTGGATTAGGACATTAGTGGCAGGATGGAGGCATTTGTGAATGCCAGGAAGGCTGATGAATACAACGTAGTCTGACCCCAAGGGCCCAGATGATATGTCTGTGTGGTAGAGACACTAAGCTGCCCTGACTCCTGATAGGACCCCTTCAGCATCTCCTGGTGGAGTCATAAGTGGGTTAATAAGGTATAGGCTTCAGTATATTGAATTCCTGGTGTTTTATATATACACACATATGCATATCCATATATCTTTATGGTGTTTGCCTGTGTGTGTGTGTATCCCTGGTCCAACCCTACTCCACCCTCATCTCTTTCCCCAACAGATAAAAATCAGACTTAGGAGGAAATTCTATTTGCCTAAAAATAGTAAGCTAGCAGTTTGTTCATTGAAATATTTGTATACAGTTTGATTCATATGAAGTAAATATGGCTATATTCATAGAGCAGAAAAATATTATTCACAGTAACAAGAACAAAGTATAACATGTCCCTAATAATGAATTCATTTTGCTTTGGTATATGCATTCTGCCCAGGTAGCCTATAAACACATAGATCATGTTGCAATTCAGATGTATCATTAAGGTAATAGTATTGGATAATTTGGTTATAAAAAATAGGATTAAATTATCTGTAACTTGTACAACACTGCCAGTTTAAAAATAAAAGTGTGGTTCACATAAAAATTGATTATTTCAATTCTATTCTCTTGTCTGCTGTGTTTGGTACATAGCATTTGAGCAGCTCCTTAAAGAATGGGAACAAACAAATGCCCTTTTGAAGCAAAAGCACTAGATTCACTGAAAATAATTAGGCCTAAAATTTCAAAGATGACTGCAGTTGGTACAGCCATAGACATAGAGGCAACCATTATTCTCATGTACAAATTGGGCAATTGAGCATGCAAATTGAAAATTGAAAATGAGGCATGAATTGACAGTGTGTGTATAAGTGTGCGCCATGCTCCGTGAATGTCTGTGTACTTCAGACGTTGGTTTTAGTAAGACCAAGGCAAGTATGTGCAATTGGAGAGTCTGTTTTGTTTCTTAAACTCTTAAGATCCAAGGATTTTAAGTGATTATTTATTTGAAATACCTATCCATAATTGTTACTTACTCAATTTTTTTGGCTACAACTTGGGAAAGTCAGGGATCACAAATAATATACTTGAAGGTTATGCCTATGATGCTTAAACATGTGGTTCTCTGATTTGGGCAATTAAGATAATAATATTAGCTTCTACAGTTATGTGAGCAGAATAGCTTAGTCAGAATTCAGCTTAGATTCAGTCTACACAAATATTAGGCTTTGTGTGTTTCAGAAAGATCAGAGATAGAAAAGGCTTACTGAGCCTTTACAACATCTGAATGCTAGTGCTTTCCTAAAATCATTTCATGGTGATATGTAATTTTTGTTTAAAGATAATTTGTGACATTAAAAAAAACTGTTTATATATATTTCCAAAATATATTTTTCTTTTATGAATTTTCTCTTGATTTAATTAAAATTCCTATATATGCATTAAAGATCTCATATTATTCTTTCAAAATGTTTGTTTTGTTCAAGATGCACCAAAATGTTATGGCTTTATAATATTTTTATTAGTAACTTAAACTTTATTTGAGTTTGTATACCTGACATACAATATCTATTTTATTAATACAGCTTTCTGCTGGAAAAGTGAAATTAAAATTACTGAAGGAGCAGCTTCAAGGTAAACAGTTTACCATTGTATTATTAGATGCTAAAGGTATAATTTCTTTTTTTTTACATTTGAATTACATAGAAAATTTAAGTGCTAGAACTGTTCATGCAGCATAAAGATTCTAAACCCCAAAATGGTGACTCTTTATCTTTGATACTCAAAATATATTTTATCTGTATTTTGGGGAGGGGTGCTTATTTTATGTCAAAAATCAACTTAAGATATGATCATAATAATAGTATTTTTGAAAAGTGAGGACTTTCATAGCATTGTTCCTTAAACTCTAGGAAGAAAATTTCAGCAGTATAAAATTATAGATTGAAATTTTACTCTGGGAAATTAAAAGAATGTTGAAAATTGCTTTATATTTTAATACATTATTTGAAAATAGCAAAAACCAAAAATAAAATTTGAATTTACAGTACTTCTAAAAGAAATAAGATTTTTAAAATAGAGGATAAACATTTAATTTGGATAGTTAAGATAATTTGATAGAACAAATTATAGAAGTATATATAACATTTATTATAGAAGTTGTTCTGTGTGGGCTTTAGTTTGATCCAGAGATGGGGCAGAACACTATGGGAATTCTATCCAAAGCATAGTTTTTAACATTCTGTAATTTTACATGTCTAGTTCAACTGAGTTTACAGCAGAATGGATATGGGTGGATATGTGTGGCCCTGTGGTCACAGTGGGTGGGAGGGGGACTGTGGGCTCCCTAGTCTACTGGGAAGATTAGACTTGGCTACATGCCATTCTTATTGGGCAACTAATATTTATATACTGTTTGAGAATTTAGAAATGTGCATAATTTCCTTTATCAATCAGAAAACTGAACATCGTATTTTAATGTGATTGGTCTTTTTTTTTCCCTTTCAGAGCCAGTGAAACAACCATCTAATTATAAAATGGCAAATTCTTCTGAACATGAAAAACCCAAGATAAAAGGGAAGGTTTGTGGGCAGTGTGAGAACAAAGCCGCTCTGCTAGTATGTACACTGGAGTAAGATCAGACTTTCACACGGGCTCATACACCTGTCCCGACTTAACCTGCTTGGTAGCCATGTCTTTTTCTTCATGATCATTACTAAGGGTGAAGTGTGCAGGCTGCCAGGAAAGGCCAATGCTACACGATGCCCTGAATCTCATCCTCTCATTCTTGTTTAAAGACACCACCTAACTTTTGTCCTCTCTCCCTTGGATCGTGCCTATCAGCACAAGAACATGCAGTATTTCTCGAACCAAAACTGGAACAGAAATTCTTCTTTGATCCCCACATCTCCCCCTGTACCCCTTTTAGTAACATTTCTAAAGAGTTGTCTACACTTGCTGTCATCACATTATCTCCTCCCATTGTCTCTCTCTCTTTTTTTTTAATTGATGTATAATTTACCTACTGTGAAATGGACAAATCTTAAATGTATACACCCCCATCAAGATAATAGAATACCCCAGAAGGTTCCCTTGTGCCTTTTCCAATTAACTCCCACTACAAAACCAACTACTATTCTGATTTTTAGCAGCATACATGTAGTGGTGCTAAACCTATTGAAATTTATATAAATGGAATTGTATGGTATGTATTTTTCTGTGTAGGGCTTTGTTGTTTTTCTGTATTCTTGACCCCTTAACGTTGGAGTGCCACAGGGCTTAGTCCTCAGGCCTCTTCTCTAGTCTGTTTATACTTGTTCTTTAGGTAGTTTCATCTACTCTCTTGGCTTTAAAGCCCATCTTTATTTTGATGGTTCCCAAATTTACATCTTTAACTCATATCTCTCCCCTGAACTTTCAACTCAGACTGCCTAATCAACACTTCTACTTGGATTTCTAACCAAAATCACTAATTTAGTGTGTTCAAAATTCAACTCTTAATATTTCCCCATCAAATTTTCTCCCCCCAAGGTCTCCTCATATCAATAAAGGTCAACTCAAACATTGCCTGTCCTAACAGCTCTTTATAAAATAGCAACAGCTGAGATGACTCTCTATAGTTTTGTGAAGCTGCCTCATTCATCTACATAACATTTATCACCCTTTAGTGTATGTTTATTTGTTTATTTTCCACTCACCCACAATGTAAATTTCATGAGAGTAGGGATTTACTTTTGTTCCCTGCTGTGTGCTTACCACCTTGAATTATGCCTGCAATTTAATAGGTACTCAGCAAATGTTTGTTGAATGAGTCATTTCTTTAAAGCGTTTCTGTTATTGAAAACACTGTTATCATTGAAGCTAACTGAAAGGAAGATATCCAATATATTTTGCAATTAAAATATTATACATACCTAGGAAGCAGTTTTCCCCCAAAGAATTTGATTATAACTAATGTTTGTGGATCACTATAACTAATATTTATTAAATTTCAGAGAATTTAGTTATAATCACTTCTGGTTTAAGATTGTATTACTAGCCTTATTTCATGGCAGTTTTAACTGAGCTCAGAGAGTTAGAGTGCTTTAAGTCTAATAAAGCACTAATAATATTAAATGTAAAGCCCTGGCTCTTGGTATAATGCTCTTACTTTTACATCATACATCGTACTGTTTTTCTCCTTACTTGATACGATGGTGGAATTTTAACAAGTTATACCTATCCAGAAAAGTTAAGAAAATATAAACAAACGCTAATATTCCTGAAGTTTGAAGTATGAAAGCTAAAAGGGTCTTATGGCAGAATTGAATTGTTGGATTCCACTGTTCATGATCTGAAAAAGTATTTGCATAGGAGCTATGAGTCAATATTTCATATTAATCCTCTTCTATGTTGAGCACTTTTTAAAGGCCATGGAATTCAAACAATATGGCATATGTAGATAAGATTTGACTTGGAAATAAAGGATCTGTTTTTCCAGAGAGAAGGAAAAGCAAGCAAAGGACATTCCCGGACAGTATAAGTGGCACGTGCCTTGGCTGGAAAGCAGATGAGAGTGATGAAGTGTGCAGTGATTACAAAACTGATTTGCCTGAAAACTGTTGTAAATAGAAGTCAGGGTTTAGGCCCTAACCATTCTTAAAGAATTTACTAAGATTTTAAGAAAAGATGTTCTTTGATTTGAAATGAAAATAATATCCCATGATACTTGTTAAAAGCACAAAAATTATTTAAAAATTCAAGCTCGGTAGATGTAATGAACTCTATAGTGTTGAACTGTGAGGTTACCTTGTGTTCTTAGCTTCCATCATTCTAGATGGTCATGCTGACTGGATAATCAGAGTCAACCTTTCTATATCTTATGACAGGACCTTAATCAGGGAAAATTGTACAGGGATGGGAGGTAGGGAGTAAGAGCTTGCATTTTGGGGGTTTGAATCTCAACTTTACCTGTTGTTAGCTATGTGAACTTCAGCAAATGACTTAATTCTTTTGTTTCTGTCTTCTCCTTTGTAAAATGGGACAAAACGGGTAACAGTAGTATAACGACCTCAGAGTTATTGAGGATAATGGTTAATGCATGTGAAGTGTTTAGCATTGTGCCTAGCACATTGAGAAGAGATAGTAAATTGTATGCCTTTTGTTGTTGGTACATTTTATATATGTTGCATTCATATATGTTGGTGGTAAAAATAAAACCCCAAATTTGCAGATTTCTTATTTTTAAAAGAAATTCCAGTGGCTTTAGGCTGTTTTTACATAACAAAAGTGAAATGGATAGTTAAAAATTACATATTAATTTGGCAAATGTGGATAATTTAATTAAACTCAAATGGATTCTGAAGGCTTAGCATAAGTGATCTAGCCTTGAACAAATTAAAAAGATATTTGCTAAAACAGCACTTTAGTACTCCATCGTCAAAGAAGCATCTGTGGTGGAATGGCGTCCTTATCCACATTTTTAGTATGTTCCTGCCAGTTATACAAACTACCTAAAAAGATTTTCCAGTTGGTGGTCATTTTAACCCAATTTAAATCCAAATATGCTTGTATAACAAAATATATAAGCTTCCTCTGTGACTCCAGCTTTGATCTTCCAGTATAACATCTGTTTGGCTACTTTCATTGAAAGTCTATTATTAGCAAATATTTGGCTTAAAATTATATGCTGAAACTGACTCTCAGTCCTCTATATTACATTGTAAAAATGGTGCCGAACATTTATGAGAAATTCATTAAAATATTAGCTGACATGTTGTAGAATACATTTTGAAGTCTACTACGTTAATACAATAATACTTCCATATGTGTATGTGAAATTATAGCTTTTAATTTTTCACTTAAAAATTATGGATTTAGATAATGTTTGTATCATCATTTCTCTAAGAGACTATAGCTCTTGAAACAGGAGTTGAAAGGCTAGGACTAGTTCCCATACTAGGGATGGTATTTATTTTTCTTCCACTAAAATTATAAATCCAGTTCTGTGTAGCTATAATCACATTTGAAAAATACATTTGGATTTTGATAAATACCAGACCATGCAATCATTTGACATTTTGGATTTATTTTATTGCAGATTTTATGAAGGTTTTCTAATAAATGATTAATACTGAAATTAATGGTCAATGATTATTAGTAATGTGGGTCTTGGGTAAGAGTTTAAGCTTTGAACCAGACTCTGGGGTTGAAATCCTGGCTCCATTAGCTGTATGACTGGACAAATTCTCAATCATTATGTTCCTTTGTTGCCTCATCTTCACAATGGAGGTACAATTGTCATGCTAACCTTATGGGGTTATTGTGAGAATTAAATGAGATGGAACATATGAAGCCCTTAGAACAATGAGTAAGTGCTCCCTGAATGTCGTGGATATTGTTATTGTTATTTGACCCTTCCTTTTTAGTTTCATTTTAGTTATATACAACTTCCTACTCTTTTAACCTATTTTTGGAGTGTTGTCCTAATCATTTCATATTTAATAAACATGGTTACATTATTGTAGGTAACTGCATCATCATGTGGGAACTTGCAATACAACTTTAAAAAATTAATGGACTCTTATTGGGTTTTATTTAATTTTTATTGAAGTATAGTTGAATTACAATGTTGTGTTAATTTCAGGTATACAGCAAAGTGATATATATGTGTATATATATTCTTTTTTTAAAAAATAATTAATTAATTTATTTTTGTCTGTGTTGGGTCTTCGTTTCTGTGCGAGGGCTTTCTCTAGTTGCGGCAAGTGGGGGCCACTCTTCATCGCGGTGTGTGGGCCTCTCATTATCGCGGCCTCTACCGTTGCGGAGCACAGGCTCCAGACGCGCAGGCTCAGTAGTTGTGGCTCACGGGCCCAGTTGCTCCGCGGCATGTGGGATCTTCCCAGACCAGGACTCGAACCTGTGTCCCCTGCATTGGCAGGCAGATTCTCAACCACTGCGCCACCAGGGAAGCCCTGTATATATATTCTTTTCCAGATTCTTTTCCCTTATAGGTTATAAAAAAATATTGAAAATAGTTCTCTGTGCTATACAGTAGGTCCTTGTTGGTTATCTGTTTTATATATAGTAGTGTGTATCTGTTAATCCCAAACTCCTAATTTATACCCCCCTAAATTTAGTCTCCTTTTCTTCATCCAATACACTCTAGTGCCTTCTTACTCCCTGTGTGGTCTGCACCCAGCAGCTGCATGGGCATCACCTGGGATCTTGTTAGAATGCAGGATCTTGGGTCACATTCCAGACTTCCCAAACCAGCGTGTGCACTGTAAGGAAATCCCAGGAGATTTGTATGCATGGTACAGTTTGAGAAGTGTCACTGAATTGCACATCAGGTCACCAGTGACCCGTACAAGGCAGAAGAACCTGGTCTGTCTCTCCCCAGTCTGCCCCAGCTGCTTTATGCTTATTATACCCTGAGAGAGGGGAGAGGAAGGAGGGGGAGAAGGGTGGTGGGCACCCTAAAGGGAGAGGAAATGAAAGAGAGCTAAAGGGAGTGTGAGCTCCTTGGCACAGACTTTCTGACACTGTCTCTCCAGGCCTCATGCTTTCTTATTTGTACTACTGGATGTTCTCAACCTAGGCCAAACTCAAGAAAAGGGGGGCTACTAGCCATTTGCACTATTTTTTTTTATCATACTGTAAAGGGTGTTAGAGTGGCTGTATGTCTGCACAGTAGTAATTACTCTTGCAGTAAAAATTCCATTTCCTTTTCTCACTTTCACCCTTGCTTGGCACCATCATAGGTAGAGATATATCACGTTTTCCAACTTATCCGCAAATTTAAAGAATGACATTTTAGCACCATAGAGAACTTGCAAGACAAATATACACTTGTCTGTAATCATTTCACCAGTCATAAACATCGCTGACATGTTGATGAAGATCCATCCAGTTTTTTTTCTTACACTTTTTTTCCTTTGAGGAATCTCCTAAGAATGCTTTTAAAACAACATTTTGAGAATCACCAGTGAAGTAGTGCCGTTCAAAGAAGACTGTGGGGAATTTTGGAGACAAATAGTATACACATCCTTTGACACTAATTGTGTCATGTAAATCAATACAGAAAGATAAAAGAACTCATAATGAAATAGTTTTGACCCAGAGATATTGCTGTTAATTTTTACCAGGTTAAGAAGTTTGATCTGAGGTTGCCGTTTTTTTAGTGATTTATTCAGAAATTGTACATACATACATGCACCTAACACATATATCTAAAACCTACTTACAGCTATTATATTTATTTTGCTATGAGAGTAGTTAAAGTTTATAAGTTAATTTTTCTCAAAGTTACATCTTAACTGAGACAAATGTCCCGTTTCCTTGGGCTTCTCAGTTCGGCTGACATCTAGGTGTGTAATTGGAGAAGTAAAGATGAGAGCAATGAATTTTTTATGCAAGTATTTTCTCAAAGTCATATTTTATAAGATTGTATGATTTTTCAATATCTTTTAAGGTATGCCTTGAATGTGGAGAAGATTATTGTTCAGGATGCTTTGCTAAAATTCATCAAAAGGGGGCACTGAAACTCCATAGAACAACTCTTTTGCAGGTATGACTGTTTAAAACTCTTTACTTTTAGTGTATTTATAAAATGTTTCCACACAAAGACATATAAAACATGTTTAATTATCTAGAATTTAGGATGCTTTGCATTAATTTGTAAAATTCTATTATCTACAGTCTTTACATATAACTTAAAATTATTTTACTGAATGCTAATCTGGATTTTATTTTGCTGTTTAAACTGTGCTTTAATATAGCTCCTGGAACACTTAGCTTGATTAGAGTTTTTACATTACACATTCTATCTGTGAACTTGACATTTGAAAATTAGACAATATTTTTATCTATTGTGGTTTCAAATGAACACATGATTTAAGTATTACTTCTATCTAGTTTATAAATAGAAATCTCTTGTTTTCTTCTCATGTTTATTTTTTTTTAATTTGTCTTTTATTTGTCCTCCCCCACTATTTTTTTTTTTTTTTATTGATTTTATTTATTTATTTATTTATTTATTTTGTGGTACGCAGGCCTCTCACTGCTGTGGCCTCTCCCGTTGCAGAGCACAGGCTCCAGACGCGCAGGCTCAGCGGCCATGGCTCACGGGCCCAGCCGCTCTGCGGCATGTGGGATCCTCCCAGACCGGGGCACGAACCCGCATCCCCTGCATCGGCAGGCGGACTCTCAACCACTGTGCCACTAGGGAAGCCCCCCACTATTTTTTAAATACGCTTATCTCTCAGGTTTCTACTTTTCCTCCTACATATCACAAACTTTTATTTATCCTCATATAGTTGTTTTTTGAAATGCCTAAACTCAAACCCTGTCAGATGGCTTTAAGATTCTAATACTTAAACAATAATTATGGTTAAATATTGATATAACATTATACCAGTTACGTTTGATGATGCATTGTTTTGTCATAGATTTCATTCATTGTGCAGGGTCAGTGCTAGGCAGTGACCCTACACAGATGAATAACACTAGGATCCTCCTCTTAAGGACCTGGAAATAAAAGTGAGAGTCGAGTACGTTGTATAATGGATTGAAGGGTTAAATATTATGTTGTAAATTTTAATATTGATATCTGTATTTAGAAAGGTCACTGGTAGACTTCAATCTTTACATGTTGCTTCAACATATATAAATATTGGTAGCTCTCACAGATGCTGATGACCCACGTCATGATAACCACAAAGCATAAAACTGACCTTACTTTTTTATCAGTATTTACCTAAGTCTGTTAACTTTTGAGTGGCTAGTCAGTGTTGAGAGCCTTCTGGCAGAAGTGATGGAGGGAAAACAAAAGGAAATCCACCAACTACTCCCCTGCCTCAGGAAGTACCCTAGACTGGACAGTCACAGGAAATGAAAATTTATGTATACAAAAGTGAGTGTAATTGTTAATATGCAAATAATATAGAATTTAACTAAAGGTACTCCACTGTAAGGGTAAGGAGTGTAATTTCCCACTGTGAATTCTTGTTAGAATTTTCCATTCAATGATTCATTCAGCACATTTTCTGAATTACTGCTCAGTGAATTTAGGCACTGTGCTAGATGGTGTGGAGGGTACAAAGAAGAATCAGACATGGCTCCTTCCCTCAACTTCAGTATTTGACCTTCAAGGTTTATTTAAGTCTGATTCTCTTTTCTCTCTCCCTTCCTTCCCCTTTCTCTTCCAGACCTCTGTCCCTTTCTGCTTCTCTCTCTCAGTCCTCCCCCACCCCCCACATTCAATTTCAAAACACAGTCAGACTTTGCCATGATATGGTTTATTGTAATCCAGAGGCAGATATGACATGGGTCAAATCATGCTTACTAAAAGTTATGTGACATAGCATATGTATAGTAAACATTGAGTATTTTTCTATTCCATGTTAATGTCATTAAAATGGATATATTAGATATCTTAACATAGAAGATGATTTTTGTAAATTATATTCTTATAAAATTCTAAATGTGGAATTGATGCTGAAGTGAGAGAATTAATACTTACTGAGTGTAAGCTTCATCTCATCCCAGCATCACATTTTCTAGTTTTGGTTGCAGGGGAGGAAAGGTTGGTAAGCCAGAAATAGCAGAATGGTATTTAGGTTCCTAGTGAATTTCTAATTGTAGAAGATGCATTCATCTCTAGAAATTAACATAAATGGATTTCATAATATGTATACAAATCAAAGAACATAGCAAGTAATAATGAATCCTTGAGAGTTTTTTTTCAAACACAGGGATTCTCTTATGTATATATTTTGAAGTTAAATAATGATAAATAGCTATATACCTTCTATATTTATGTTACTCTTCTGGATTGCCCTCTAGCCTGTGGAGACCAAAGTTGCTACTTAGTGCTATCTTGAGGATTTTCCTGGGAAGTTCATTGTCTGCTGGGGAAGTCAGATTGTGAGGCTGACCCTTAGAAAAGAGCAAACAGAGACCACCTGTATTGGGAGCTAAACATACATGGTTACTACTCTCTTCGTATATAACATCATTTTATGTACCCAGATTGCTAAGTAATGAAATACTTTGAAGGAGCTATCTTTTTTTAGGTAATTCAAGTAAAATTTGAGCCTTTATTTTATTCAACTAAAATTTTAAAATTAAAAAAAGTTTTTTTAAAGGAAGCTATTTCAGAATATATAACCTACTCCCTCCAATCTTAGTAAAGTGTACAGTGGACAGAGTCTCACTATATATTGGTGACTCCTGCCCATTATGTTGACCAGTAGCTGTTATAACAGTTAATAGGAGGTCTCAACTAGCTGATGTAATATGTGTCACTACACATTCATCCTCAGAGATTTGCTTTTCCGGTTAGTACTTTATTTTTGCTCCTCTATCATGGCCTTACCCATTCTCTGCCATCCCATCGTGAATTTAATCCATTGTCCCGTTAGCTATCTGCCATTTTCTTATTATTTCTGTGCACTATTTAGCCCTTTGTTGGTTTTTTTTTTTTCAGTCATCTTGCTTTTTTTCTTCTTGTTTCCATCATTCTTCCCTGTGCATTAAGGTAAGGTTCTTGATGCTGTTGTGTCTTGGCCTGATGGCCATTATTCAGCAGCGAGTGGATACCTCTTTCTGTTTAGCCCTCATTAACCAGCCATAGCATTTTTAGTTTTCCACCACTTTGGTAACTGTCAAAGTCATGAGATTTTTTTTTGTACACCTGTAACTTATATAATATTGTACAGCAACTGTATCTCAATTTTAGAAATATGCAAACTGTGAAGACAAAGAAAAAGAAGTCATGAGATTTTTTTTTGTTGACTGTTGAATTCATACCTAATCTGAGAAGTTAGAGCAGACATCTTATATCTGAATATTAAGCATTACTATATAAAAAGCAAGCATTCTAGGCTAATGACTGCTATACTTTATATTATTTAACCTATGTTGGCATTTCTGGTTATTATGAAGAATAGCTTATTTTGAGTGTTAATCATTTCAGCCTCCAGCCTACATACCAGTGAGTCTTTACAAAGTTCACAGTCAGTAGGGACCATTTTGTCCTGGCATATTTTGTTTCACTTAAGAGAGAAATCCCTGAAAAATTGAAGACAAACTATTACCATTTCCATGTAGACTAACATAATTTCAAAGGGTCTTTCTTTTGATTTACGATTGATTAATACTTGGAAGTGATTTCAGCACAAGTTTTTTTTTAACCTTCTCTAACCTCTGTGAAATAGTTAATTATCTGCAAAATGATGTGTAAATTCATGAGGGGAATTACCAAGGATGAAAATTCTACTTCTGTATTTAGAATGATTTTCAACACTAAGGGTTAAAACAAAAGGTTTTTTCACTTGGTAAGCCTCACATTGGTGAAAAATAAGGCCTCAATATATCAGGAATTCCTATTTCCTTTTAACAACAAAAGATCAAAGAAGAGACAAGGTTAATCAGAGATAAGGGAAAAGGGGGGGGAACAAACAAAAGGCATTTCATTGTGAAGTGTGACATGCGCAAGGGGAGGCTGGATTAAGAAAATCATTAATAGATTCTGGTATATATATTTTTTTAATTAGAATGGAGATTTTCTTAACTGGAAAGGAGAGACCTTGGGAAGAGGGGTGGTTAGTAATGAGAGAAGAGATAACTGAGGTAGACTTTCTATGTTTTCTAATATGAGGCATCTATATGCAGCCTCTTCACTTTTTTAACTACGAAGTAAGGTATACCTACATAAATATGGATTATAAGTGGGAGTATTTGTTTGCTTGAACATACCTACAGGAAAATAATTACCAGGCAGAACCTCAGTTATCATAATACTATTTATGCTTTCCGACTTTGGTAGAAAAATGGTCGATTTTTTTTCTTTCATTTGACAATGACCAGTATCAGCTTTTAGGCTCACACTACCGTTATTCTGTTAATGTTCAGGATAATACAGTAATTTTAGGCCATAGCTGGTCCTTTGGATAATATCGTGCGTTGCTTACTTGGATGATCCTAATGTACCCGTTTTAAATGCTCTGTACACACATAATGTAGATGCTATGTGTGCCACCCAGATCTTCCTCTTTAGAAATGAGACACTCACTACCCTAGCTGCCTGGAATGTTGCCTGCATTTGTATCATAGTTGAGCCTCTCCCCTGGAAGTGCCTTTGGCCACAGAGAACTGCCACCTCCAAGCCTACACTCCATCCCTGGAGGCAGCCAATCCTCTGGGCCAATATCTGGTCTATGTTAGGGTACAAATTCCCAGCTACCTCTTGCCTCAATTGGGGACAACTCCGATGGGCCATCACAGCTCCTCCCTTGGGATTGGCAGTTGCATCAAATTCAACTCTCTTCTTTGCCCAGTTCTGCTTCCTTCACTCGCCCACAGGTGTTCTTCTCAGAGAACTCCCCAGTAAAAGTCAGGCAGGCAAATCTCAGAATTGGTTTCTTGGCCAACCTGACTTGTGACAATATGTAAATCAGAATGAGATTACAGTATAGATAATTGTTGGCCAGTTTCAGAGTGTACTGCAATTTTTGAAGGGCAATATATAACATCTCTTTCTTCACTTTCCATGTTCTAAACCAATTGAGAAACAGGTATTAGAGTCAGAGGGTAGAAATCAAAATATCAGTTTTATTGTCGATACAATCAGAATTGGTGGTTGTAGCATGGGTGTTCAGACAGATCAGCTTCCTGATATTTCCTGGAACTGAACTTTTTGCCCCTCCCTGCCCCAATGTTATAGACAGGGCAGGACCTACCCAGAAAAACTCCTTAATGGAGATCTAGACTGGAATACATCCCTCTCTGGACAGGTAGCCCTTGGAGAACCCAGAAAGGGCAGAGGTCAGCACACTCACTTTCTTCTCCCAAAGTCTCACAAATAAGATAGAAATATAAGGATGGGGAGTAAATGTTCCCTCAAAAAGGAATTATCGTAAATTCACATGATTTTAGAGTCCAGGTAATGTCAATATCCTAAAAAATTTATAAATTTGCTATTTATAAATATTAGTGTTACACATAAGAAAAAAATAAATATTTAAAATATATATAAACAACTGAGTATTGGCATGCTTTTCTTTCTTAAATATAAATCTGTATGATTCAATATGATTATAACTTTGAACTTCTGTCAAAGGATTTTTTAAACTATATTGTTATTGACTTTTTACTCTTTTATCTCTTCTGATAAATTTCAAATCTTGTAAGGAGAGGAACTATTTGTCATGTTCATCACTGTATTCTCAGTGCTTAACATTGTACCTGGCATGTAAAAATCTCATTTTTGAATGAGTGAAAGCATGAATAAATCCTGAATGATATGATCAAGCTCGTGAAATCATTTAAAATTACATTTTAAATGGCAAAGTTTATTTCTCTCTAAATTTTGAAAACCAAAGATTGGACAATTAAAAGAATGTATGGTATGTTAATATGTTATGTTGGTGAAGGGTTAAGAAAAGCTTTTCCTCTTGTGTCTGAGAATTTGACCTTTAGTTAACTTTCTAGCTCTTTTCCTGGGAAACAGATAAAGGTCCTAATGTCACCTATGTTCCTAGACAACATATTCATGGTAAATGTGACTCCTCATTGGCAAATTGCATCTAATGGGAGGGCTATAAATACTTGGGGTAAGCCACAGCTCCCTGAACATGGCGAGCTTTGTAGCTGACACGTGGGCTGTGGGGCTCTGGAAACCTGCAGATGGGGATTGACTTTGGTGGGAAATAAGGCTTCTAAAACAGGTCTGTCCCTCATCTATCTGAGCTGTACTTCTGCATGAACTATTGCAAGACTCCCAAGAATAACAACTGATGCCGTCTCATTGGTAAACTGTTGTTCCTGTTCTTATCCTTGTGAGCAGACTGTTGCCAAGAGTGGTTTACTGACAGCCTGGTGAGTCTGAAAGTTTAGTTTACCCAGGTAGACTCCTTGGAGGGCATTGCAATTAAGTCTTTGATTAACCAAAATTTCTAAAGACAGAATGATGGCTTACCCAAAAGATAGATCAAGAGCACTTATAGAGGCATCATAGACAAGAATTTTTTAAAAACAGTTTTATTAAGATATAACTCACATACTATACAACTTATCCATTTAATGTTTATAATTCAATAGATTTTTGTACATCCACGGGTATGTGCGACTATCACCACAGTTAATTGTAGAACATTTTTATCACTTCAAAAAGAAAGCTGTACCATTTTGCTACTATTCCCATCCCCCCTACCATCCTCCCTGTAATCCCCTGGCAACGACTTATCTACTTTCTGTCTCTATGGATTAGCCCATTCTAGATGTTTAATATAAATTGAATCATACAATATGTGGTCTTTTTGACTAGCTGCCTTTACTTAGTATAATGTTTTCAAGTTTCATCCATGTTGTGGCATGTATCTGTGCTTCGTTTATTTATGGCCAAATAACATTCCATTGTACGGATATATCACATTTTATTTATCCATTCATTGTCTGATAGACATTTGGCTGTTTCCACCTTTCGGCCATTATGAATAATGCTGCTGTGATATGTATGGACAGGTTTTTGTGGGCATATGTTTTAATTTTTCGTTGCTATATCTCTAGTAATGGACTTGCTGGGTTGTATGGTAACTCTAGTATTTAATTGTTTGAGGAACTGCCAGAGTGTTTTCCAAAGTGGCTGCTCCATTTCATACCTATCAACACAATATGAAAGTTCTGATTTCCCTGTGCCCTAGCCAACAGTTATTAATCTCACTTTTTGACCTAGTGGGCGTGAAGTAGTATCTCATTACGGTTTTCATTTGCATTTTCCCGATTACTAATTATGTTGAACATCTTTTCATGTGCTTGTGGCCATTTTGCAGTGCTAGGGTTTAATGCAGAGGTGGCCTGAATTCATCTCAAAGGGAAAAGAGGGTGTTTCTGTAATATTTATGCTAAAAGAATCTTTAAGATAAAACTCATATATGCAAGCTCAGAAGCTTGCAGAGATGTTGTGATGATCTGATTAAATGACAACAAATATAAAAGTATTCTGCTCATAGCAGGTGCTCCATGCATTAGGTTTTATTAGTCAGGATATAGTATTTGTAGAAATTCAATGCAGTTCTTAGACCATCTAAATTTAGAGTCTAGAAAACAAAGTATTTTAATGATAATGACTCTAAAGAATGAAATGGTTACTTTTGGTTTTAGGGAGTTTTAAAAAGTGTTATAGTAATACATATTTTGGAAGACTTTTGTGAAAATACAGTGAGGTAAAATTTTAGAAAAATACAGACCTCTTCCTTATCCAAATAGAAAATAATAGAAGCTCAATATTAGAGGGGACCATAAAGATCATTAGTCTGAGAACCTGTGACTTGCCAATAGAATGTGACAAAGGTCAAGTGGGTTTGCAGATGTAATTATGGTTTCAAATAAATTGATTTTGAGTTATCAAAAAGGAGTTGATTCTGGGTGAACCTGGCTTAATCACATGAAAGCTCTTAAAAGGGAGACCGAGGCCCTCCCTGAGGTCAGAGAGATCCTCTAGTTGGCTTTAAAGAAGTAACCTGCCCTGTAGTGAGAGGGCCTGGGAGAGGGAGAGGGCCACATAGCAAGAAAGTGTGGGCAGCCTCTAGGAACTGAGAGCAGCCTCAGGCTGGCAGCAAGCAAGAAAACCGGAACTTCAGTCCTGTAGCCTCAGGAACTGAATTCCGTCAACAACCCTGTGAGCTTGGAAGAGAACCCCAAACTCAGGAAGGAATGCAGCCTGGCCCACACCTTGCCTGCAGCCTTCTAAGATCTTGAGCAGAGCATCCAGTTAAGCTGGAACTAGACTCTGACTCATGGAACTCATGAGATAATAAATGTGTGTTGATTAAAAAAAAAGCATTAGTCTAACCACATGTCTGACCCTTTAATCAATCACATTGATGCTGATTATTTGAGGAGTCTTTATAATTTACAGGTGCTACCCATATTATCTTACAGGTTTTTCATGGAGTCTGACAAATTTTACAGTAGTTTTTTCTTTTTTACTATATTTTATGTTCCTTGGTATTTATGGGATAAAAATTGTCAATTGTGATGTACTATTTATACATAGTAGTAGCATTACTATGTATAAGAAAACGAATGAAAAACTATTGATTGTTATTTATTAGTGAGTTTATTCTGCTATGCCTAAAAATCTGTAATTCAAATCATTGCATATTAAATCATTTGTTCTTCATGTATCTCAAATATGTGTAATTGCTAAAAGCAGCTAACTCATCTGGATACGTTATACATGTAATATTAGTTGAAAACAGTAGTAAGTACTTGCTAAGATAATTAATATAGTGTATAATTATATGGCATCAAAACTGCAAATAGAAAGCAGATTGCAGGTGTGAATTTCCTAGGTTGTTTTCTTGTTGCTATTCTGGCTCACTTTTAAGAATGCTCTCTAAATAGAATTTTTAATGTTGCAATAAAATTTGAAAGGCTGAGATCACATTTTATTTTTCTTAATAGCAAGTGATTTAAAAATTTTGACAATATATTATTTTTTAGCTATTACATTTATATGCCATATTGTCTTATTTTTAAATAGTTTAATGGCATTAAGTGTGTTTTATTTTGTTACTCTCACGTTACTTTATGATAGTACTAAATATTGAGTCCAGATTACTTTTATTTGACATTTACTGTCTATTGAATAGTAAATTGCATTTATTATCTGAGGCCTGTGTCCAGGTACTTGCTTTTTTTTTATTATCCCTTATGTGTCAAGAAGGAATAATAACACATAAATCTTTGATTAATAAAACCTGTGGTTTCCATTAGATCTTTGGAGGAAAGGTAAATCTAAGGGTCCTTTAAGTTCTACTTAAAGTTATATTGAAATGATGCTGGAATAAGCAATAAACTTCAGTCAAATGAATTTCACATTTCCAGGATTTGATTCCTAACTAGCTTGCAATAAGTAGTTCTTTATACCATTGACATTTTTGTACTACTCATGCAAATTTCGTATCTGTTTTTAGAAATATGATGAGCAGAACTGGATTTGAAACATGATTCTGTTGTGAGTTTCTCTGTTGCAATTTTCTTTCATCCTATAAATATTTAGTTTTCTCCTGTTTCTTCATGTATTTATATGGGGACTTTTAGTCAAACTCTGTTTTACTTTCTGGTGTCTGCTATATGGAAATTCCTGTCCTTTGTTTCTTTACCTTTCAGCTGGCCTGAAGTTGACTTTTTTCTTTCTTTCTTTTGATCCTAACAGTAGATGAAAACTTTGGTCAAGTCCTTTATTTATGGATACCTTTTACTTCAACTTTCATGGAAAATTCAGAGTTGACCCTATGGTAAAGCCTATTTTTAGGGAATAAATTTGTACTAAGACTATCTGTAAAGGTGGGTTCATCAGAAAAGCAAAATAACAATTTGCTCTAAGAATAGAGTATATATTTTAATAATGTGAAAAAATTGAGAGATGAGGCTCCATCTTGATCTGAGAGAGACGGCAGCAGGGTCTTAGTTCCCTGCCCAGGAATCGAACCTGGGTAGCCTCAATGAAAACCAGGGCTCAGCTACCTGAGCTACCTGAGCAGAATCCTAGCTACCAGGGGCTAGAGGCTAGAAGCAAAGTTCCCCCGACTCTTGCCCCATTTGAAAAATCAATTTCTTAAGGAGGCAAACACTGTAAAAACAGGTACAAAGTTTATTATTAGAGACACAGTGCAACATGTGGGGGAGAACACAGAGAAACTGTTTTTTTATTTAAGACAGAAGCAAGACAGAAATACATACCTGGAGAGAAAGGGTGTGGGCGTCCTCCCTAATGAGGAAGAGTGTAGTAAAGAGATGGTTAAATCATTTGTACAGGGCAGTTAGTCCGGGTCTTTGTTTACCTTTGACCAATTATCTCACTTCTCTTCCCACATCTGACCTGTTCTAGGACACTCCTCAACATGCCTGAGCATGTTGAGTTTTACCAAGATGGATTCCAGCACAGAGGCTAGTGGGAGGTTTGACAGCACCTATTATGGGGTGGCGCCCCTCCCTTTTGACCCCCAAGGAGCCTTTCTGCACATGTGCAGTCGGGGAGGTCTCCTTGACCTCAAGAGTGGTCATCTTATCTCTTTACTCCAGCAGAGCTCAGCTCCTGTCATTAACTTGGTCCTTGAAGTGTCTAGGGAAAACAAAGCTCCAATTTTACTCCGCTTGACAAATACCATCTGTCCAGCCCAGGGGCCCATCCATCTCTTACCTCAGTCTTTTTCATTCTTGTTTATTGGGTTAAGATGTTCATAGTTATGTATTTTTATAAATAATTTTTACTCTGCAAAGATAGTTTTACTAGGTGGAAATTTCATGGGCTTATTGCATCTTATCATAGATACATGATAATTTGAGAAAATTTATCTGCTTGGTATGTTTAGTATTCCTTCTTTTCTATGTAGCTTCCAACTCCGAGAGATTTAGTCTGGTTTGTTATTGTTGATTTTAGTTAACGGGATCCTTACATTATCATCATGCACTGTATTTAATATATATATATATATATATAAATATATAGATAGAAATATGCTAGCAAAATAATCTGTGGAGGTTTCTTTGGATAAATATACCTTGAGCAAATGTTTTGATGAGTTTTAATAAAAAAGTATATTTTACTATAAATTAAAGCACAGTTCTTTAGTATACATGTATTACTGCTGTAGCAATATACAATTTCTGAAAAACTTCCCATTCTGGATAATCCCCTACCTATCTAATAGGGCTCCAGGAAAAATTAGGGTTAGGGGAAGGCCACTCAAATCCCATGGCACTTTGTAATCAGAGCCCTAAGAAAAACAGTTAACTGTCCTTATAAAACCACTGGCACATGTTCCTTGAGGACTTGTGTTTCCTTCTCTGTGATATAGGTCCTGGTAGTAATTCACTTCTAATGACATCATTTTTGTCAAAATGAAAACTCTGAATCAAACTCTTGCCTCCTTTCTTAATCCAGTGTTTTAAATCAGAGAGTATCTTTATTACTTCTTTATCTGCACTCACATTTTTTCCAGATAGCTCAACTTAGTGGAATGCATGGTCATTAAAGTCATTAAAGTAGTCTGTACTTGCACTGTGGGGAGGCATTTTTATAGATTTTCAGCTTTTTTTTCCCCCTAAGATCTTTATAAATTGCTAAGATTTTGGCTTTAATTGTGAGACAGCTTGCCCCCGATTGCCTCAAAACAGTAATGTGCTGGAAAAGAAAAACTTAAGAATCAATAAAACTCCATAGTTTTATGCTGACATCATTCCCTTATTTACCAATTACATATGAGTTAATTCACATCAAAGAAACCAGAAAAAACTGTACTTGGGAAAATATTCTCTATATGGGAGGGAAGTGTTTTCTCAAAAGTAAGGCCAAAAAACCCTATATACCTACACATATATATATACATATATATATATATTTTTTTTTTTCCCTTTTTAAAAATTCCATTAGTGCATAATTTCATCTTCCTGAAATGATTTTTATAGTTAAAAGCTATCCAAATTCCAACTGTGTTCAACATTGTAACCAGTGAATTCATAATGTTTCTTGGGTTCTGTGTATATGTAACACAATTTTTTCTGTGTATGTGTATATGTGTACACCTCTGTCTCTACCTCTATTATCTATTTGCCTAGCAAGTACCAATAAAATAACAAAACTCTTCTACAGGAATTAGAGTTTTCCATTTTTTTAAATGTTTATTTATCTATCTATTTATTTATTTATTTATTTATTTATTAGTCATCCATTTTATACACATCAGTAGAGTTTTCCATTTTTAATACAAGGCTGTGGTTGCAGTAAATCTCTTCTAAAATTTTGCAACTGGAAAATCAGTGAAAGTTAGGACCATGAAAAGAGACATTTCAACATTTTGTTTCAAACTTAGGAAGTAACGTCGGTCTAAATCACATGTGAACTTCTTTGAGCTGGAACTTCTGGATCATATAAGGATGCATGGTTATGTCAACATGATTATTAATGTTGCTGGATAGCCAGGGTTTGGGATGATGGTGCTAGAGTTTTGAAACACTGACACTACCATAAAGTGTATCATTTTTCTAACTAAACTAGAACTTTTACTGTTGGACCTTAACTTCTATAAGGTGCCATCCATTCCAAAATGCTATAAAATATCAACCCTCTTTACTTTGATTAATGATACATTGTCAGAGTGATGAATTCTTCTAGAGTGTAATTTGAAAGATAATATCATTCTAGGGAGAAAAAAAAAGTTCAGGCGAGAAGTTAGAACAGTTACCCGATGAAATCCTACCATGATGCAGTGTAGTGAAGGCTGTGGGGAACTCTGGAAATGCTGGTAGTAAATCACATTCTTTGGCTTTAGTTTAAGCCTCTCTCTTACAGTGAGATATATGATTTACTATGTGCCCTGAAGGCTGTTTTGTCTTGATTTTTAAACATTTTTGGCATGTAGAGAAGTTGCACAGGTCATTTTATTCAATTTTAGTCCCCTCTGCCTCCTATTAGTTGCTACCTATGAGTACTGCTATATGTAAATTTTTATGAAGATGGAAATGAAATTATCTTGGAGTTTTTAAAATTTTTTTTTATTGTGGTAAAAGTCACATAATATAAAACATACTATTTTAACCATATTTAACTGTGCAGTTCAGTGGCACTAAGTACATTCACAGTGTTGTGCAACTCTCACCATCATCCATCTTCCGAATTTTTAACCTTCCTGAAAGTGAAACTCTGTCCCCTTTAAACACTAACTTCCCATTCTTCCTCCCCAAGCCCTCCCCACCCCTACCCCTCGGCCCCTGGCATTGACCAGTGTACTTTCTGACTCTATGAATCTGACTATTCTAGGTACCTCGTATAAGTGGAATCAACAGTATTTGTCTGCACCTAATGTATATTGAAATGTATTTCTAAGGTTAACTTAATAAATGTCCTGCAAACAGATTGTACCTTCTTTTTTTTTTTCCTGTGCTATACACATTTACCATTGCAACCAAAGAATAAAATACCTAGGAATAAACCTACCTAAGGAGGCAAAAGACCTATATGCAGAAAACTACAAGACACTGATGAAAGAAATCAAATATGACACAAATAGATGGAGAGATATACTATGTTCTTGGATTGGAAGAATCAGAATTGTGAAAATGAGTATACTACCCAAAGCAATCTACAGATTCAGTGCAATCCCTATCTAATTACCAATGGCATTCTTTACAGAACTAGAACAAAAAGTTTTACAGTTTGTATGGAAACACAAAAGACCCCAAATGGCCAAAGCAATCTGGAGAAAGAAAAATGGAGCTGGAGGAATAAGGCTCCCTGACTTCAGACTATACTACAAAGCTACAGTAATCAAGACAGTATGGTACTGGCACAAAAACAGAAATATAGATCAATGGAACAGGATAGAAAGCCCAGAGGTAAACCCATGCACCTACGGTCACCCAATCTATGACAAAGGAAGCAAGAATAAACAAGGAGAAAAGACAGTCTCTTCAGTAAGTGGTGCTGGGAAAACTGGACAGCTACATGTGAAAGAATGAAATTAGGACACTCCCTAACACCATACACAAAAATAAACTCAAAATGGATTAAAGACCTAAATGTAAGGACAGACACTATAAAACTCTTAGAGGAAAACATAGGCAGAACAATATTTGACAAATATTTAAGTTTTAAAATTTGAAAATATCTTATAATACATATCAGTGTTATGACACAATATTTATAGTTATCTATTTTAAATATTTTATAACAATAACCTTTACATTCTTGTTCATTGGTTACTTATTACTTAAAGTGATAGTTGATATATTTTTAAGTGAAAGATAATGTGTTTTGTGTTGAAAATCTAGATGTGTTCTTCTAAGGAAAGACAAAAGGCTGCAGGGATATACACCAAACTGTTAATAGTGGTTACCCCTGAGAAGTAGTATTCATGAATTGGAAGGAACCTCTATTTCTTACTTTTTAGTATGATGGCATGATGATTTATTTTCACTGGGTTTCTGTAATTTTTTTTTAAATGTTGCTAGTGTAAGTCTAGGTCTGTGTTACTATTCCTCAATGGGAATCTCTTGAGTGTTTGGGGCAGGAACTTTTCTTGAGGTGGACCATTTCTCACATTTCAGAATATGTATTAAACCTGGTTATCATCCATTAAATGTTAGTAATGCTCTCCAATGCTTGTGAAAACCCAAAACACCTCCCCACTCTTCAGGTTTCCTTGCCTCAATTGGGAAGCACTGATCCTTGCATTAGTTAGGACTTTTTACACTAACTTGGTCAAAAAGAGTTTTTTCTTGTTATTAAAGACCTCACAGATGTCTCATTGTATGAGAGTAGGGGTCATGTAGCTGAATCATGGTAAGAACCAGGACTGGATTTTGGAAATTGTTGAAAGACTAGGCAGACTCCTTCTTCCACTTTTATTATTTTTTCCTGTATGTCTACTTTTTTTTTTTCTTGTAATTAACAAATTATGAAGATACATAATAGAGGATCAGTGACAGAGAGACCAATGTTGCTTTCTTGATTTCAAATCTAAATCTTCATGAGCTCAACCTGGTGCCCACTTATTGTCCAGTGAACCATGGCCCAGAGGGCAGAAATATGTTGAGCAGTTGTATTTTCCATGGTGGGGCTGGTGAGGATGAGCACTGCTGTGGGTCAGGAAGAAATTATGATAGAAGGGGACATGACAAGAGACTGAACATTCACCCTAATACAAGTCTCTGCTGCAGTCAGCCTCGTCTATTGTTTTATTGTTTAGTCTAAATTCCTTTTATTGAGGTTTAATTTACATACTCTGAAATTCATATTATAACTGTACAATTTGATGATTAAAAAAAATAGATTTATTTATTTTTTTGGCTGCGCTGGGTTTGTTTTTCATTGCTGCACACGGGCTTTCTCTAGTTGCCGTTAGCGAGGGCTACTCTTCATTGCAGTGCGCAGGCTTCTCATTGCGGTGGCTTCTCTTGCTGTGGAGCACAGGCTCTAGGCACACGGGCTTCAGTAGTTGTGGCATTCAGGCTCAGTAGTTGTGGCTAGTGGGCTCTAGACCGCAGGCTCAGTAATTGTGGTGCACGGGTTTAGTTGCTCCGCGGCATGTGGGATCTTCCTGCACCAGGGCTCGAACCCGTGTCCCCTGCATTGGCAGGCGGATTCTTAACCGCTGCGCCACCAGGGAAATACCAATTCAGTGATTTTTAAAGTAAATTTACAAACCTGTGCAATAATCACTACAATTGAGTTTTAGAACATTTCTATCACACCAAAAATTTCCTGGTACTTTTTTGCATTCAATCCTTGCTACCACTTCCAGCCCCGGGCAACCACTGGTCCATTATCTGTTGCTATAGATTTGTCTTTTCTAGAAATTTCATTTAAATGGAATCATTCCTATGCAATCTTTTGTGTCTGACTTATTTCACTTAGCATAAGATTCCTGAGGTTCTTCCACAGTGTTGCATGTTCATTGTAGTGGTTCATTGCTTTCCAATGATGAATAATATTCCATTGTATGGATATATCATATTTTGTTTATTCAATCATCAATTGATGGACATATAGATTTTTTTTTTAGACTTTTGGCTGTTAGGATAATGATGCTAGGGGTATTTCTTTGTGTACAGGTGCTTGTGAAGACATATTTTTACTGCTCTTGTGTAGGTACCTAGGGGTGGAATTGTTGAGTCCCAAGGTTAGTACTTGTTAACTTTTCAAGAAACTATCAAACTATTTTCCAAAGTGTCTGTGCCATTTAACATTTCTTTTTTGTTTTTTGGGGGGTGCTGTGTTGGGTTTTCATTGCTGCATGCGGACTTTCTCTAGTTGCGGCGAGCGGGGGCTACTCTTCATTGCGGTGTGCGGGCTTCTCGTTGCAGTGGCTTTTCTTGTTGTGGAGCACAGGCTCTAGGACACGCAGGCTTCAGTAGTTGTGGGACGTGGGCTCAGTAATTATGGCTTGCGGGCTTTATAGCACAGGCTTAGTAGTTGTGGTGTATGGGCTTAGTTGCTCCATGGCATGTGGGATCTTCCCAGACCAGGGCTCAAACAGTGTCCCCTGCATTGGCAGGTGGATTCTTAATCACTGCACAACAGGGGAAGTCTGCCATTTTACATTTCTGACCAGTAACATATGAGGGTTTTATTTTCTCCACATTTTTGCCAAAGCTTGGTACTGTCAGTATTTTGCATTATAGCTGTTCTACTATGTGTGTAATGATATCTTATTGTGGTTTTAATTTGCATTTCTCTAATGACTAATGAAGTTGAACATCTTTTTATTTTCTAATTAGCCATTTATATATCTTTGGTGAAATGTTTATTCATGTCTTTTGACCATTTTAAAATTGGGTTATTTGTCTTTGTTTATTGAGGTTTGAGTTCTTTATGTATTCTAGATATATGTCTTTATCAGGTATATGATTTTCAAATATATTCTCCTAGTCTATGGCTCAACTTTATTTTTTAATACAAATTGAAAAATTCAAATTCTAGGTCTTTTACATTTCCATATACATTTTAGAATAAGATTGTCAATTTTAGGATAAGGTTGTCAATTACTACAAAAACAAACAAACAAACACAAAACTTGATGGAATTTTGGTATAGAATATATGACATTCTCAGATCAAGTTTCATTGATCAAATTTCATAACAAAGCCTCTATTTATCTTTCTTTCATGGGTCATGTTTTTTTGTTTTTTGTTTTTTGTTTTTTTTGCGGTATGCGGGCCTCTCACTGTTGTGGCCTCTCCTGTTGCGGAGCACAGGCTCCGGACGCGCAGGCCCAGCGGCCACTGCTCACGGGCCCAGCTGCTCCGCGGCACGTGGGATTTTCCCGGACTGGGGCACGAACCCGTGTCCCCTGCATCGGCAGGCGGACTCTCAACCGCTGCGCCACCAGGGAAGCCCCATGGGTCATGTTTTAAGTGTCATCTTTAAAAATTTTGCCTGATCCAAGGTCCTTAAACTTTCCCCCTATATTTTATTTCATAAGATTTGTAATTTTAGCCCTTGGATTTAGAGCTACAATGCATTTTATTTTGTATACGGTGTGAGGTAAGTGTTTGTAAGTTCATATTTATGCATATTGCACTCTAATTGGCCCAGTACTATTTGTTACAAAGGCTATCATTTCCCATTGAATTTCCTTGGCATCTTTGTTAAAAGTCATTTGAACATAAGGTCTTATTCCTGGACTCTGTATTCTGTTCTTTTGATCTATTTACCTAGCCTTATGCCAGTACTACACTGTCTTGATTACTGTAGCTTTATAAGAAGTTTTGAGATCAGGTGGTATAAGTTCTCCAATATTTTTCTTCTGTTTAAAATTATTTTGGCTATTCCAGATCTTCTACATTCCATATACATTTAAAATTTTTAAATTGTGCTAAATCATGCATAACATAAATTCTACCATCTTACTCATTTTTAAGTGTATAACTCAGTATGTTCACATTATAGTGCAATCAATCCCCAGAACTTTATCTTGCAAAACTAAAACTTCATCCCCATTAAACAACATTGTACTTTGTTTCTATGACTTTGACTATTCTAGATACCTAATATAAGTGGAATCATACAATATTTGCCTTTTGGTGACTGACTTATTTCATTTAGCATAATTTTCTCAAGTTCATCCATGTTGTGGCATATCAGTTTTCCTTCTTTTCTAAGGTTGAATAATATTTCACTGTATCTATATACCACATTTTATTTATCCATTCATGCACTGATGGACATTTGCATTATTTCTACCTCTTGGCTACTGCCAAGAGGTAGAAACAATGCTGCTATAAACATGGGTATGAAAATATCTCTTCAAGATATTTTGGATATATACCAAGAAATGGAATTGCTGGATCATATGGTAATTCTATGCTTAATTTTTTGAGAAACCCCCATTTTCCATAGCTGCTGAACCATTTTACATTCCAATTAATAGTGCACGAGTGTTCCAATTTCTCCACATCCTCACCAACACTTGCTATACTCTGTTGTTTTGATAGTAGCTATCCTAATGGGTATGAGATGATATCTCACTGTGTCCATATACATAATAGGATAAGTTTGTCAATTGCTACAAAGAAAAATCTTGATGGGATTTTTTTTTTTTTTTTTTTTTGCGGTACGCGGGCCTCTCACTGTTGTGGCCTCTCCCGTTGTGGAGCACAGGCTCCGGACGTGCAGGCTCAGCCATGGCTCACAGGCTCAGCCATGGCTCACGGGCCCAGCCGCTCCGCGGCATGTGGGATTTTCCCGGACTGGGGCACGAACCCGTGTCCCCTGCATCGGCAGGCGGACTCTCAACCACTGCGCCACCAGGGAGGCCCCTTCATGGGATTTTGCTAAGGATTTTATGGAGTCCACAAATCAATTTGGGGAAAATTGCCACTTAACAATATTGTCTTTCAGTCTATGAACATGATTTTGTTTTATTTATTTAGATCTCATTTAATTTCCTTTGTCAATGTTTTGTGGTTTTTAGTCTTAAGTTCTTGTGCTTTTCTGTTAAATGTTTTCCCAAGTGTTTTATTCATTTTGAAGTTACTGTGTATGTAATTCTTTTCTTAATTTTATTTTCAGGTTGTTCATTGCTAGTATATAGAAATAAAATAGATTTTTGAATGTTGATCCTGAGTTCTGTGACCTTGATGAACTCACTTATTATAATAGTTTTTTTTTTAGGTACCTTGGGATTTTCTACATAAAGGATTGTATCCTCTACAAATAAAAGTAGTTTTACTTTTTCCTTTCCAACCTAGATGCCTTTTATTTCTTTTGCTTGTCTTAATGTGTTACCTAGAGCTGCCAGTAAATGTTAAAAAGAAGTAGTGAGTTTACTTCCTGGCTTTTTTTCTGATTAAGGGCAAAGCATATAGTCTTTCCATTAATTCTGATGTTAGTTATAGGTTTTATTGTAGACGCTTTTATCAGTTTGAGGAAGTTCCTTTGTATTTCCTGTTTGTTGTGTGTGTTTCCTGCTCTTACTGAAATAATCATGCTGTTTGTCCTTTATTAACATGGCTTATTACAGTACGTGATCTTCAGATGTTATGATTGCATTACTGGGGTGTAATTTCACTTGGTCATGATGCATAATTTACATGTTGGTGGATTGAATTTGTTAATATTTTGGGAAGGAACTCTGTGTCTACATTCATGTGGCATATTAAGCTGTAGATTTGTTTTCCTGAAATATGGTTATCTTCTTTGGTATCAGGGTTGTATTAGCCTTATAAAATTCATTTAGAGGTATTTCTTTGTCTATATTCTGTAAGTGTTTGTATTGGATTGGTTTAATTTCTTCCTTAAATGTTGGATAGAATTTGCCAGTGAAGCAATCTGAGTCTGGGATTTTTTTCATGGGAAAATGTTCAATTACTAATTCAATTTCGTTACCTTATTATTCTACTTTTCTTCTTTTTCTTGAGTCAATTTTGGTAATTTATGTCTTTCATTGAATTTGTCCATTCAATCTAAGTTGTCCATTTGTTGGCGTAAATGTTTCAAATTCCACTATAATCCAGAAATTACTGTAGGTCTATAGCGATGTTTCTTATTTCATTATTGATTTGTTAATTTGTATTTTACTCTGTTTTTTTTCTTGGTCAGTTTAGCTAAAAGTTTATAAATTTTTAAGTCTTTCCAATTTTAGTTGCCTTGATTTTTTTGCAGTTTTTATTTCATTGATTCTACTCTGATCCTTATTTTGTGAATTCTACCTCCTTTTGAAATTTTTTCTTTGCTTTTTCTACCTTCTTGAAGTGAAACTTAGATTATGATTTTAGATTTTTCTTCCTTTCCAAAATAGCACTGAAAGCTGTAACTGTCACTTTAACCACTGCTTTTACTGTATACCATACATTTCTATATGTTGTGTTTTTATTTCCAGTCAATTTTCTAATTTTCTTTGTGACTTATTTTTCATCCAAAGGTGATTTAGAAATGGGTTGTTCAACTTCTAAATATTTTATTATTTCCCAAAACTATTTGTTCCTGATTTATATATTTTTGTTGAGATCAGAGAGCATACTTTCTATGATTTCAATTCTTATGAATTTATTAATACTTATTTTATGTGGAGCATATGTCTGTCTTGGAGAATGTTCCATGTGATCTTGAAAAGAATTCATAATCTGATGTTGTGAGGTTGAGGGTTCTTTAAATGTTATTTAGGTCAAGTTACTTGATGTCGTTAAAGTTTTCCATGGCCTTACTGATTTTCTGCCTAGCTGTTTCATTAATTTCTGAGAAGGAGGTATTGAAATTTCTAATGGAACAGCTAGGCAGAAAATCAGTAAGGCCATAGTGTTAATGATAATGCTAATGATGTTGCTATATATGATTTTATGCTTCTAAAAGAAATTAAGAAAATAAAAGAGAAAATAAATACTTAAGCATCTTTTCTATTTACTCATGTATTTATGCTTCCAGGCCTCTATCTTTCTTCTGGTAGATTTAATACCTTTCAGCCTTAAAACCTTTCTTTAGTATTTCTTGTAAGGCTGATATGCTAGAAATGAATGATCCTCTTTCTGACTATAAAATTATCTTTGGCAGTTTTTCCTCTCAGCACTTTGTATCATTCCATTACCTTCCGGGTCTCTATTTTTTCAGATGTGAAATCAGCTTGTTATTCATACTGATGTAGCCTTATATGTAGTGAGTCATTTTTCCCTTTTTCCTTTCAAATTTTTCTATTTGTCTTTGGCTTTCAGTAATTTGATTACGATATGTTTTGGTGTGGATCTCTCTATGTTTATCTTTCTTGGGACCTGTTGAGCTTTGTGGATTTTTGAAGTGATAATTTTTCATCAAATATGAATATTTGGGGCCCTCATTTCTTATAATTTTTATGCTCATTTCTCTCCCTCTGATATTCCCACTAAATGTATGTTGGATGCTTGATGCTGTCCCATAAGTCTTTAAAGCTGTGTTCTTTTTCTTTAATCTTTTACATTTTTCTTTTCAATTTAGATGATTTATCTTGGTCTGTCTTCAAGTTGATTGAATCTTCTTCCTTTCATTTCAAATCTATTGTTAGTTTATATAAGTCATACTCAAGAATTTTCACTTGGGTTTTTTCTGTGATTTCCATTTTTTAATCAGCGCTTATATAGATCTCATTTTCAGGATCATTCCATTAAGTGTTTGTCTGGTCCACTGCTCTTCCCAACTGGGACCAAAACCTCAGGCTGTCAGAACCGAAGTTTTTCCCCATTCATTTATAACCAAATTTTCTAGTTCACTGATAATGCCAATGTAACTTCAAGACTCTGTCCTCCCCTGGCAATCAGGCACACTCCCTGTTCAGCAAGGCCAGTCTTGCCTTAGTAATTGGCAGACTTGGGAAGGGACATTTAATATAGGAGTAGCCCCATGCAGGGAAGCCTTACACTTTTACTGTTCTTCATTAATTTCAGCGTAGTTTTTCTTGAATAAATATTTCTTAATTTGTTTGCTTTTGGTTGGTTTCCAGAGTTCTGAAATGGTTTTTAACAAATTTATCCAGTTTAGCATTTGTTTTATGGTGATAGAATTATTTACTGACCTCTTCATTATACCGTCGTCAGAGGTCTATTGAATTTGGCAGGAATTCTATTTTCTGGATATTTAAACTATTTACCTTATTTACAGAGAAATGGTATGCTATCGTGATCTAGATAAAATGATAGCAGTCATTGGAATGCATTTCTTTATGTCATCACTCTGCTAGGTGTTTTTCTTAAAAGATATGTATTCACAACAGCCCTGCAAGGTAGAGATTGTCTTCATTTTACAGGTGTAAACACTTAGGCTTAGAGAGGTAAATGATTTGCCCTTTTGTGCTGTTATTAATAGTGCCACTTATTTTGCCTGTGTTGACATTGACTCAGCTTGGGTATAAGGAATGAATGTTCAAATGGAATTTTTAGTCATTTTTATCTCAGTAAGTCAGTTAAATTAGATTCAACCAATATTTCTCAAGTACTTACCAGCATCAAACAATGTTCTAGTTGCAAAGCATGAAGGACAGGGCTGCAGGGAGGAGAATTTCATATATATATGTGTGTGTACACATTTATATATATGACATGGTGCCCCCTCTCAAGGAATCAAGGAATTCATCATCACAAAAGAGAAGATAGATATTTTCAAACAACTGTAACACAGCTGACTAAGTGTTCTGACATAGTGATTCTCAAACCTTAATGTATGTTAAATTACATATTAAACTGCAGATTCTGATTCAGTGAGTCTGAGTGGGACATAGATTTCATATTTTTAGCAAGCTTTCGGGTGACGATGATACTGTTGATATATGGATGGATCACACTGAAAAGCAAAGCTCCAGCATAGATGTAAGCTGGGAGTTCTAAGAGCACCCAGAAGACATGAGGTTTTTTTGCTGTGGTTAGTTAAGGAAGAAAACATCATCTCAAAAGGATAAACAGTTTGCTCTTGGAGTGATGTCAACATCATGGTAACATGAGATGCTCTGTCTCTCTCCTTCAGTCTACAACTAGTAAAACATCCATAACTCAGCAAAGCTTCCTCTGTCCAACACACTAGGATGCCAGAGAGTTCCACACATCTGTACATCTGGAAGTGAGTGGACTGGAACACAAAGAAGAGGCAGAACTGTTGGAGCATTGGAGGTGGTACCCATGATCCCAGCCTGCTGACCATGGCAGGTGATCCCACAGCCCCAGAGAACCCAGTAGCAGAGCACATAACTCCAGAATCCCAACTGCAGTGGCACCCATGGTCACAGGGGACCAGGCAGCAGTGCTGGAGGCAAGGGCCCACAACCGTGGTCCCTCCATCTTTGGTGGGTGCCTGTGATTCTGGCCTCCCCCTACCTTTGGCAGTGGCATCCTTGAACCTGACAACCCCAGATGCAGCAGGGGTACTCTTGACCCATGCTACTCTCCCCACAATCCGGGTGACCTTGGATGTGGTGGGGTGTCCACTACCCTGTTGTCCCCAGTGGCAATTCTAGCAACAGCAGTGACACTGGCACAGCAAGGCACCAGCAACCCCGGAGACCCAAACAGTGACAACTTGGATACTGAGTTCACCTCTGACAGAGGCAGTGGAGGGTGGGAAATGCCCATTCTCAAATATAGCCAGAGGCAGCTCAGGTAAGAGAAACCAAAAACTTGTGCTGTAGTGCCACCTACTGAAAAACAAAAGAAAGGCTTTTAATATATACCAACTTGTTTAACTGTTAGAATCAAAGCTATAAAGCTTTATCTAAATAAGACAGGTGTTTGCTACTTCAGATGCGCTGGCAGAGGAACAACTCCTCAAGCACCATGAAAAACCATGATAACACAGTATCACAAAAAGAAAGTGACAATTCTCTAGAAATCGAACTTAAAGTCATAGAATAATACAATCTAACTGATAGAGAATTCAAAATAGCTGTCATGATGAAAGTCAGTGAGTTACAAGGAAACTCAGAAAGACCATTCAAGTAAGCTCAGGAATAAAATTAATGAACAGAGGGAATACTTTAGCAAAACCGAAACTGAAAAACAGAACAAACAAAATCTAGAGCTGAAGAACTCAATAAATGAGATGAAGAAGGCATTAGAAAGCACTGGAAATAGAGACCATATGGAAAAAAGAATTAGTGAACTCAAAGATATAAATATAGAAGTGATTCAGGTAGAAGAGAAGAGAGAACTAAGATCTTTTGAAAATGAAGAAATTCTATGAGAACTATCCAGCTCCATTAGGAAAGGCAGCATAAGGATAATGGGTATCCTAGAAGGAGAAGAAAGGGAGAAGGGAGCAGAGAGTTTATTTAAAGAAATAATAGCTGAGAACTTCCCAAATCTGAAGGATCTGGAGATACCAGTCCAGGAAATTAAGAGAACACATTATTATTATCTCAGTGCAAAAAGACCTTCTCTAAGACACATTATATTAGAACTGTCAAAAGGCAATGATAAAGAATTTCTAAGGCAACCAGGAGAAAAAAGATAGTAACTTACAAAGGAACCCCATCAGGCTATCAGCAGAAACTCTACATGCCAGAAGAGAGTGGAATGACATTCTCAAAATATTGAAAGATAAAATCTGTCAGCCAAGAATACTCTACCCAGCAAAGTTATTTTTCAGATATGAAGGAGAAATAAAGCATTTACCAGACAAACAAAAGCTGAGGAAGTTCATCACCATTAGACCTGCCTTACCAAAAATGATAAATTAATTAGGTTGTTAAACAATTATAGCATAGAGGTTAAAGAGGAAAAAGCAGTAAAAATAAGTATAGACACTTCAATTTGGTTACAAACTCACAACATAAAAATGGATAATTTGAGATAACAAAAACATATAAAGGGGAAGAGGACAAGAATGGAACTTGAATAGGCAAATGAAGATAATATGCCATCAGCAGAAAAAGGACTATTTTATCTATGAGACTTTTATATAAACCTCATGGTAACCACAAAACATAAATCTAGAGCAGAGGCATAAAATATAAAACAAGAGGAAACTGAAAAACATTGTAGGAAACTACCAAAGTAAAGTGGCAGACAGAAACACAAGGAAAAAGAAACAATGGAGATATAGAGAAACCAGAAAACAAGATAAAATGGCAGTACTAAGTCCTCATCTGTCAATAGTCATCCTAAATGTGAATAGATTGAACTCACCAGTCAAAAGACACAGAATTGCTGGATGGATTAAAAAACAAGAACCAACTCCATGTTGCCTCATGGAGACTCATCTCAGCTCTAAAAGCAGACATAAGCTTAAAGTAAAGGGATGGGAGATGATATTCTAAGAAAGTGGTAGCCACAGGAAAGTGATTGTAAACATACTCATATCAGTTAAAATAAACCTCAAGCTAAAAAAGTAACAAGAGACAAATGTGGACATTATATAATGATAAAGGGAACAATTTATCAAGAATATATAACATTTATTAATATATTTGTACCTAACATAGGAGCACCAAAATATATAAAGCAATTATTAACAGACCTAAAGGGAGGAATTGACAGCAACACAAAAATAGTTAATAGTAGGGAACTTTAACACCCTGCTTACATCAGTGAATAGATCATCCCAGTCAGAAAGTCAACAAGGAAACAGCAACCTTAAATGAAACATTAGACCAGACAAATTTGATAAATTTATACAGAACATTCCATCCAATTGCAGCAGAGTACACATTCTTCTCAAATGCACATGGAACTTTCTCAAGAATAGACCATACGTTTCGGCACAAAACAAATATCAATAAATTTAAGACAATTGAAATCATGTCAAGCACCTTTTCTGATGACAGTGATATGAAAATAGAAATTAATTATAAGAAGAAAGCTGGAAAAGTCACAAATGTATGAAGATTAAACAGCTTGCCAATGAACAACTGTTGGGTCAATGAAGAAGTCAAAGGAGAAATAAAAAAATACCTGAAGACAAAAATGAAAATACAACCTACCAAAATCTATGGGATGCAGCAAAAGTGGTACTATGAGAGAAGTTTGTAGCATTACAGGCCTGACTCGAGAAACAAAAAACCTCTCAAACATTCTAACCTTACACCTAAAGGAACTAGGAAAAGAAGAACAAATGAAGCCCAAAGTCAGTAGAAGAAAGGAAATAATAAAAATCAGAGTGGAAATAAATGAAATAGAGACTTTAGGCAATAGAAAAGATCAATTAAACAGAGGTCATTCTTTGAAAAGATACAGTTGACACACTTTTAGCTAGATTCACTAAGAAAAGAGGAGGTTCAGATAAATAAAATTAGAAACAAAAGACTAAAAATTACAATGGATACTACAGAAATACAAAGGATCGTAAGAGAATGTTACAAATAGATATACACCAACAATAGGACAACCTAGCAGAAATGGACAAATTCTTAGAATCAAACAATCTTCCAAGACTGAATCATGAAAAAATAGAAAATCTGAATAGACCAATCACTAGTAAGGAGATTGTAACAGTAATCACAAACCCTCCAAAAAGCAAAAGTCCAGGCCTAGACAGCTTCATGAGTGAATTCTACCAAACATTCAGAGAAGGTTTAATACCTATCCTTCTCAAACTCTTCCAAATATTTGAAGAGGTGGGAATGTTTATTTTACAAGACCAACATTACCTTGTTACCAAAAACCAAACAAGGACAGCACAAAAAAATAAAATTACAGGCCAATATCTCTGATGAACGTAGATGTGAAAATTCACAACAAAATATTAGCAAACCAGATATAATACATTTAAAGGATCATGCACAATGATCAGGTGGAATTTATTCCAGGGATGCAAAAATGATTCAACAGTCACAAATCAATCAACATGATACACCACATTAATAAAATGAAGGAGAAAATCAAGTAATCATCTCAAAAGATGCAGAAAAAGGACTTGACAATATTCAACACCCATTTATGATAAAAACTCTCAATAAAATATGTAGATAAGTAATATACTTCAAAGTAATAAAGGCCATATATGACAGATTCACAGCTAACATCATACTCAATGATGAAAACCTGAAAGCTATCCCTCTAAGATCAGGAACAAGACAATGATGCCCACTCTTACTACTCTTATTTAATATAGTATTGGAAGTCCTAGCCAGAACAATTAGGTAAGAAAAAGAAATAAAAAGCATCTAAATTGGAAAGGAAGAAGTTAAACTGTCACTATTTGTGGATGACATGATTTTATTTACAGAAAACCATAAAGACTTCATTGAAAAGCTATTAGAATAATAAAAACCATAGATTTGCAATCAATATGAAAAAGGTTGTGTTTCTATACACTAGCAACAAATTAGAAGAGAGAGATATTAAGGAAACAATTCATTTACCATTGCAATAAAAAATAAAATATCTAGGAATAAATTTAACCAAGGAGGTGAAAGTCCTGTGCATGAAAACTATTAACAATATTGCTGAAAGAAATTGAAGAAGACACAAACAAATGGAAAGATATTCTGCAATCATTGGAAGAATTAACATTGTTAAAAATAACATATGAGTGATATATTTTTCACATATGTAGGAACTTTTAAGTATTATAAAATAGCATGTAATAGTATTGTGGTGAATTTCTAATCTTAATGATTCTGTTAAATTTTATACCTCTTAGGGGATAGATGGCTTAAGTTTGTTGTATAATTCTACTCTTATAGAATACTTTTAACTTTGTTGCTCAGAAGTTTTGTTTTCTCAAAGTTCATGTAGCCCTCCAATTCCCCTCTCTCCTGCAATATGTCGGTGAGATGAGTGAAAGGAGTATCTCTATTCCTCCCTTCAATGTGCTAGTGCTTGGTCAAACATGAAAATAAATAAGCACAATAAATGTAATTAAAAACAAGAACTCAACAATCTATTGTTAAGAGAGTAAATCATAAGAGTTCTCATTATAAGGAAAATTCTTTTTCCTATTTAATTTTGTATCTATATGAGAAATGGATGTTCACTAAACTTATTGTGGTAAACATTTCACGATATATATAGTTTTTTTAAATGGAAGGAACAATGTTCATATCCATTATTAGAGATACAATTGAATAATTTTAAGTTGTAGAAAGTCAAAAGTAAACCACATTTTCCGTGTTAACATAATTTGGTAGGGAAAAGGGATTAGGCTGGAAGAAGGAAGACCTTGATTCTAACTCAGGCCGCAGCGTTTTGTATCCACAGTAATGGGGATCACAGTTCTGTTCACTTTCCTTGTAAAATTCTTTTAAGAATGAGAAAAATAGAGTATACATATATACTCTAACAACCAAGAAGAGTAATATTTAAATGTCGTGGGAAAAAAAAATTCACATTTATTGGCATTTTATTTATGTTGAATTAATGGAATCTTAAGACATTTAGATATAGGGTTCCAATTTATCAGTTATTCATGATATTTATCTTATTTTTTAGCACTAAATTTATTTATTTGTTTGTTTTTGTTTTTGGCTGTGTTGGGTCTTTGTTGCTGAGCACGGGCCTTCTCTGGTTGTGGTGTGCCGGGGCTACTCTTCCTTGCGGTGCGCTGGCTTCTCATTGTCGTGGCTTCTCTTGTTGCAGAGCGTGGGTTCTAGACGCTCAGGCTTCAGTAGTTGTGGCATGTGGACTCAGTAGTTGTGGCTTGCAGGCTCTTGAGCACAGGCTCAGTAGTTGTGGCGCACGGACTTAGTTGCTCCGCGACATGTGGGATCTTCCCGGGCCAGGGCTCGAACCCGTGTCGTTGTATATATCAATGTTATATATGAAAGTTGTTAAGAGAGTAAATCATAAGAGTTCTCATCATAAGGAAAAAATTTTTTCCTATTTCTTTAATTTTGTATCTATTGGCAGGCAGATTCTTAACCACTGCCCCACCAGGGAAGCCCACTAAATTTAATTTAAGAATAAAATCATTTTTTTGGCCATTTAAGGGTCTCTTAATATGCTACCTAAAACTGTTATAAAAATTACAGAATCATTGATAGCAAGATTCATTTTAGGACAGAAATAATCTTTGTTCTGTGCTATTTAAATATGTATATATATATTTGAATGTTAATTCTATCTTGATAATTTTATATAAAATACTATTGTTTTTTGATATTTTTAAAAATATAAAATATAAACTAGAAATTTTAACCACCTTTGAAGTCAATAGTACTTTATTCTAGGGAATTTAAAATCAGGTTAAATTGGATTACTTCTCTTAAAAAAATATTTGTTAAAATGCAGATGTTTCTGGAAAAATGAAACATTACCATTGGCTTAATTTCCTTTTTTTTCTTGATAAATCAAGTTTATTCAGGTTTAATTTATGAACAATAAAATCACACATTATTTCTGTGTCCACATTGTTTAAAAATTGTGGTAAAATACAAAAAATGTAAACATAACCATCTTAACCATTTTTAAGTTCAGCAATGATAAGTATGTTCACATTTTTGTGTAAAATGCACTCCTTTGAAGTGTGCAGGTTGATTAGTTCTGAAAATACATTACAATACACTTGTGTAACCTTCAGTATAAATAAATACACAGTATTTCTATCACCCCCCAAATGTTCCTTTGTGTCTCTTTATAATCTCCACTAACCCCAAACCAAGTAATGTCCTCAAGAAAACAACAGGTGCTGGCAAGGATGTAGTGGAAAGGGAACCCTCGTACACTGTTGGTGGGGATGTAAATTGGTGCAGCCACTATGGAAAATAATATGGAGTTTCCTCAAGAAATTAAAAATAGATCTACCATACGATTCAGCAGTTCCAGTTCTGGATATATAGCCAAAGGAAATTAAAACAGGATTTTGAAGAGATAGATACACTCCTATATAGCATCATTCACAATATCTAAGATATGGAAACAACCTAAATGCCCATCAATAGGTGAATGGATAAAAAAGATGTGGTATATATGCACAATGAAATATCATTCAGCCATGAGAAAGAGGATATCCTCTTGCCATTTGTGACAACATGGATCGACCTTGAACACATTATGCTAAGTGAGATATGTCAGACAGAGAAAGACAAATACTGTATGATATCCCTTATATGTGGAATCCAAAATGTCAGACTCATAAAAAACAGCAAAATGGTGTTTACAGGGGATGGGGCCACGAAGGGGATAAGACTGATGTTTAAGGGTACACACTTGCAACAAGTGGTAAATAAGCCATGGAGATCTAATGCACAGTATAATGAGTCTAGACAACAATTTTGTATTATAAATATGAATTTCTTTTAAAAATAAGGACTGCTTAGGTCTGTAAAGGCTTTTTGATGCTCTTTGGGAAAATTTGGAGCAGATGCCATAGGTTTGTATATGGACAGCAATATGTGTGCATAGGTCACTTTAGTCACTTTTCATAGATAAATTTATTAATTCAGTATGAAGTAACACTAGTTAATTTGGTGTTCACTGATTTATTCCAGAATCAGATTGCAGTGAATCTTAATAGATTTACTAAAGATCATAACTGGAAAGTAGTCTTAGCTATTTAAATAGGTAGCTAGATGAAAATTTTAAAATAGGCACATTTTCATGGGAGAGTATAAAATAATCATTTCTGATCCCTGCTGAAGTTTTCCTCTATCTTGAGAACATTTGCTAAGAAGTAAGACCTATTACTTGTGTTCCTAATGTCAGGTTTTCAGAGAGTCTCCAAAGTGTCTGCATCTTCCCTCTGGAGTTTGTTTGGTTCAAGCTCAGATGGGATCCAGAATCCTGCAGGGTCTCCTTGGGCAAACCAGGCTTATTGCTGATGGGAAGTCCTTTAGAAAATAGGGCCTTCCTGAGATTTGCCTGTTCTTTTCCGGCTACTCTGAAGGCACTTGAAAAGGCTTTTTGAATTCTTGTTTCCCAGTTATTTATTTTAATTCTGTAATTCTCCCTCTCCCTCCCCCAACACCTTATTTTTATGTTATTTTGCCATATGCTATTTACCAGGCACTGTGGTAACCACACAAAGATTGAAGAAGACATGACGTTTTCCTTCTGTGAACTTTTATGGTGTAGACAGACATCAAAAGATGATATAAAATCAATACTGTGTGGGCTGGTAGGGATCTCCTCAGTGTAGAAAGAGGGTGCAGAGAATGGGCGCCTCATGCATCTGTGGGAGGGCGGCAGGGAGAGGTGCCTGGACCCATGGGAGTAACTTGGGGTGAATCTAGAAGGAGAGGTAGGAGTGTGCCCAGCAAAGAAGATAATAGAGGAGGGAGGGCCTTCTTGGTAAGTGAAACTCATGAGCAAAGGCATGGCGAGAAGAACAACTTGGAGTTTGCTAGGGCACTTCTGGATATGCACTTTTGAGTAGTTGATACCTTCTAAAGATGTTTTATCACCAACAAAATACTCATTACGGCTTATTCAGGCTCCCGCTAGATTATATTTAGTTCTTTAGCGGTGATGTGCGCAAAATAGCACACCTACCTATTTAGGGTCGATATAGTGGAAAGGCTAGGAGTCATTAGAATTATACACACCTGGGGTCACTTCCCAGCTCTGCCACCCACTCACCATGTGACCAAGGGCAAGTTATTTAAACCCTCAAAACTTTCCTTTCTTTATCCCTAAAACAATGATAAAAATAGTTATGCTTTAGAGTTGAGGATTAAATGACATGTTTTTAAGATACTTAGGATAGTATGAGCTCAAACTAGCCCTTCAGTAGATGGCAGCTGTCACTATTATATGGTTGATGTAAATGGCAATTTGTATTTTTAAATACTAAATAAAATGCATTGAATTTTATTAGTCATAGAATAATGAAAACAGGATTTAATATATCTAAATTAGTTAAGCTGACATATTAGGCTTTTTATTCCTATTTTGTTTACTTATAGGCAAAATCTCAAATATTATCCAGTGTATTGGATGTTGCCCATCAGTTTATAAAGAAAGTTAATCCGGATGAACCCAAAGGGGAGAATCATTCTACAAAAGGGATTAGTGAAAGTCAGCATAAAACCAAATCTCTTCTTCTTCAGGGGAGCAGCTCTGAGGTAAGCTGAGGAAAATATAGTAGACATTTGCTGTCATACATGATCATGGAAACTGTCATTCATATACTCAGCTAGACCTGTAGAGTTTTGGAGATTATTTGATCACATTGTTGGTTAATATGAATTTGTTTTTTTATTAATCAGAAACACTTTCACTGTAAAAATCCTTTTAAAGAGATTGCTTTGAGTTCTCTGGCTACTAGTTTTTTGATGAATGATCCTTTGATCATATTGCTTTCCAGGCATTTTCACCACATCAGGAAATGAATATTTGGGAGAAATATAAAAAAAAACCACAGTGCAATATAACAATTTTATATTAATCAGGATCTCAGAGAGGCTAAAAATACAAAACCTTGCCAAGTGTTTTAGGTGACAGGCAATTTCACAGTTATTTAAAATCAGATTTATACCAAATTGTGTGGTCATTCAGATTGATTACTGATCCTATGATGATAAGCTTTCATCAGCTCATGTTTGTGTTTTAATAATAGACTTGTTGTATTGATTCTTTAGCAAGAAAGAAACTTCCTCAAATTTTGATCCTTGTAATTAATAATCCTCATTCTTTTAGATGCCACTCGCCTTTTCACTGTAGTTCAGAAATAGTACCTTGGTCAGAGTCACACAGCTTGTTACTTTGTGACAGAATCAGACTTGAACTTCAGTCCCGTGAGTTCCTAACCTTTGCTCAGAGAAAATGAAAGAAAACAGGCTCTATGGTAGTAGGCCCTCTTTACAGCAGAGAAACTATACTTGAATTGTCCAGGAAGGTTAGCAGTTTGGCATGAATTTCACTAATAGACCTGCCAAGGGTGCTTGTGAATAATCACTGAATGAGTTACAGTCTTATTAGAATAATAATGTACTGAGGACCGACTATGTGCCAGACAGCATCCTACATATTTTACGTGTATTATCTCTTTTTACCCTTTTAAATTTTTTTTCAGATGAGAAAATAGTGGCAAAGCATTTTTTTTAATTGCCCAAGATATCATTGATAGTGGAACTTCAGTTTGAACCCAGGCCTTATGACCACAAATTACCTGCTTTTAACCATTACCCAGAGGCTGTGGTTTTAAGGGTTTCTCCTTCATGCCTGCCATTTTATCTAATTTTTTTTTCATTTTATCTAATTTATCCTACCAATAAAAATAGTGATAAATCAACAGCTAACATTTATTAAACACTGTATGCTAGGCTTAATCCTTTAATTGCTTTATCTGATCCAATAATCAAAATAACCATATAAGTTTTACATTATTATCTCACTTAACAGATGAGAAAGCCAGAGAAGATTTAAGTAACTAGCTCTACTAGAAAGCTATAGAGCTACTCTTTTGCCTGCTCTTTTAATCCCTAAAATAAATGCTGCCTCTTGTCCCCATTGGTAACTGTGTATGCTGTATAGACCCTCCACCCCTGGTCTTAACTTAAAGCCATTAATTCAGTGGTTTCATCCAGGAATGCACATTATAATCAACTGGAGAAACATTAGAGAAACACACATGACTGAGTTTAGCATGTCTCTGGGTGGGTCCAGACGTGTGGTTTTAACACCTGCTCAGTCATTCTGGTGAGTAGTCCTGGTTGGGCATCCCTGCTGTTGACCCTCAGGTGTGCACCTGTACACAGTGCACGCACTAAAGAAGTATCCCCCTCATATGCTTGGTACTACTCTGTGCTGAAGAGCAGAGGTTCTCCAACTGCAATAAGCATCCGAATCACTGGGTAAGTTTGTAAAAAATGTGCATTCCTGGCCTGCCACTCAAACTTCGATTTTTTTTACATCTAGGTTGGGCCCAGGAATCTGATTTTTAATTGGCTTACCAAGCAATTTGCATGCCTGGAAGAGTCAAAATGGTGCTAAAGCCTGGTATCTGTCTTAGGACTTTTCTTATGGATTCAAGCCAGTGGATATCCTTGGAAATGGGTGCAGTTCATGAAAGAACTTTCATTTTAGAGACTGAAACCTGGGTTTGAAATCCTGACTCTGGTTTTCTAGCTTTGTAACATCGGGCAGTTTACTTTAGCCTTTTGATCCTCTGTTTCCTTTTCTGGAAAGTGGGGATATTAAAACGTATTTTGTGGGGTATCATGTAGCCTAGAGGGGTAATGGATGCACAGCATTGGATTCCATATGCTCCTTCAAATTTCCTAGCCCCTGTAGAATCGGGCAGGGTCCTGATGTGCTCTGAATGGAAGTGAAATATGACAGTTCTGAGCTGAAACATTTAAGAGCCAATGTACTATCCTCTGGCTTTTTCCTATCCTGCCACCGCTGCGTGGAAGCCAAGTATTCCATAGGCATAGCTGTAAAATGCAAATGTCTCTGATTCATTGCTTGGAAAGGAGCTGCCCTGGAAAGCTGCTAGAATCACCAGAATACTTAACTCATTTTGTATTAAGCACTGAGTTTTCAGTGCATCTTCACGAGTGCAGCATACATATACACACGCATTCACATATTGCTTACTGAGTACCTGTAAATACCTTCCCACCTACTTCTAAGACAGAGGTATTTCCAAACGAAATTCATCATGTCTTCTCCAAAACCTACGGATGTTACTGTTGGTGGCAGCCTCTCTTCTAGCTTTCCAAGCCAGCAGGAACATTTCTTTTCTTTTCTTTTTCTTTCTTTTTTTTTTTTGGTACGCAGGCCTCTCACTGTTGTGGCCTCTCCCGTTGCGGAGCACAGGCTCCGGACGCGCAGGCTCAGTGGCCATGGCTCACGGGCCCAGCCGCTCCGCGGCATGTGGGATCTTCCCTTCCTGGGGCACGACGAACCCGCGTCCCCTGCATCGGCAGGCAGACTCTCAACCACTGTGCCACCAGGGAAGCCCAGGAACATTTATTTTCTACAGTCATTTCTCTTTCTCCTTTGCATATCCAATCAGTTACCACATCTCATCTTAAAACCGTCTGAAAACTCTTGAATATTTGGTCACTTCTATTCTTATTGTTATTCCAAATACTGAAATTAGCTTTTGCTTAAAGTGCAGAAGGTCTATTAAGTGAAAAGTGCATTTTCTTCTCTCCCCTTCTAGAAGCTAATGATTATTCTACTTTTGTATGTATGTATTTCTTAACACAAATATTAGTATGTTGCATACTGCTCTGCAAACATGCTTTTTACACTAAACAGTAGTTTTGCTATCCATATAAGTGTATTCCACAGCCTTCTCATTCTATATAGTGGTTGTAAAATACTCCATGTATTGGATATAAAATAACCTTTAAACTATGTTTTCTCTGATAAGCATTTATACTGTTTTGTCTTTTGCCAGTGTAAACTATAGTATAAAAATAATTTTGAAAAATATTGTTTTGCATATATATGAGTACATCCATATGATAAAATCCTAAAATTCTTAGGTGAAGAGGTTATGCATTTGTAATGTTGATAGATATTGAGAAATGGATGTAAATTTTAATTGGTTTCCTTGCATCCAAACTCACTGTTCTCCAATTTCTTTCTCTCCCACACTACTGTGTGGGACTCTTCAGTAGCTACTGGGTGGGACTCTTCAGTAGGTTTGCATTTCCAATATGTTTAAGTGTAATTTTCTCTGGATGGCAGGCAGGATCCTTTACAATCTGCCCCTACTTGTCTTTCCACCCTTTATATTTTCTCATATCCCACTCTTTGCTATAGCAACACAACTGCGTACAGTTCCATGCCACTGTGTTCTTTAACTCCATGCCTTAACATATATACCATTCTCTCACTCCGGAATACTGACCCTGCCACTTTTTTGTCCATAGGATTCTTGTTTATCTGAGTTAAATTCCTGCTCTTTGCTTCTATTTCTATTTCTGTGTTTCTGTGTCAACAACTAGCATAGTGTCTGTAGGTTCCAGATGCTTTTTGTTTATACTGAATTTTATATATGCATACATTTAACGATTTTCTCTCAATTGTCCTCTGACAATCTGCCTGGTTTTTTGCAATTAAGGGCTGAACACAGAGGATTCTACTGTTGTATCTAGAAGATACACATGGAGATTTAGCAATTTCATCAGTGTAGGTAATCCACATTTGATAATTCAGCATTGGTGAGGAACTTATTTTGCTTTAGTTTCCTAATTTGGCTGTTCTCTCTGATTCACTGGATAACTGCCAATTCCTACCTTTATTTTCTTCTGTGTGTTCACAGTGGATCTATATTTTGTACGGAATTCATCCTTTCCCCCCGTCATTACATTGAGAAGCAGGCAGTGTTTCATCTGCATTCATTAATTTGTCCATTCATTCAGCTAACTTTTAATGAGCACCTACTTTGTGCCAGGCACTACTCTTGGCACTGAGGAAACAGACAACATTCCTGATCCTATTAACATTCTAATGGGGAGAGACCAGCAATAAACAAACATGTAGAGTAAATTCCCATGGAGATAGGTTATTGAGAGAAAAATAAAGCAGATAAGAGATTGGAAAGTTGGGGAGAAAGGGGCTTTGTTTTTAGGGTCATCAGTAGCGTCATCACCTATTCTCTGAGTAGGTGATGTTTGAGCCAACACCGAGTTAAATGAGTGGAATGGCTGTGTGAAGATATGAAGAGGGACCATTCCAGACACTGGATATAGCTAGCACAAGGCCCTCCAGTGGAATATGCTTGATGAGTTCCTAGAACTGAAAGAAGATAAGTTTAGCTGGAGCAGAGTGAATGAAGGGGAGAATTAAAGGAAGTGAAGTGAAAGGCAGGGGCGTGCAAGGTTGTGTACAGCCTTGTAAGTCCTAGTAGGAACTGAGGGTTTCACAGGGAGTCATTGGAGGGTTTGGAGCAGAGAAGTGACATCAGATTTACATGTTAAGAAACTGTTCTTTCTGCTGTGGGGAGGTTGCAGGGAACAGGCGACTGGAGAAATAGGATTAGATACAAGGTTATCACTGCTTTCCAGGGAAAACACTGGTGGATAACTTAATGATAAACCCTCAGTCCTGTAGGCTCTAGTTTTAGTACTTTCTGAAGAGACCGTTTAAAACTGTCTATAGTTTTAAAGAAATCAGTAAAGCACATAAATAAGTACAACTTAAAAACATTCTATTCTAAGTTTAAAAATAATGTGTGATTCACAGTGCTCAGTAATTAATGCTACCTGTATTGTAAGATAGAAAACATTTAGTAAAGCATACTTAGATACACTATTAATTGTTTTAGGTAGAACTTTCAACAACAAAAAAAGAAGAATGTACAAATACAGGAGATAGGCCCTTGTGTGAAGGGCCATTTGTTGAACAAGCTTCTGCCCAATCCTTTCAAGAAGTTCTAAAGCAATGGAGAACTGGGCATCATGATGACAATGAGAAACAGAAGTTACATGCAGCAAAACCAGGTACCGCTTTTTTTTTTTTTAAATAAAATGAATGCTTTAAAATAAAGCTGAATTTATTTTATCTCCATTCTCCATGAATATAAATGCAGTGTTCAGAAACACTGAAACATTGGGATAGTAGTTTGATATAACTCTTCAAAGGAGTAGTCACTCTGTGACCATTGGTTTAGTGGTTTAATATTTATAACCCCCTGAATTGGGCATTGGGGATATATTTGCCTTTGTTTCCTACGTAAATTCAGGCTGTCAAATGAATAGAGAATTCGATTCTCTCAGCTCCTCTTCTAGCAGAAAGTTTTGTCAGAACAACTATTCCTATATTGAACTGTAATTACAACACATAAAACAGGACGATCTATGAGATGAGAGGAATAGAGAATTTTCTTGTATGTGCCTTGAGAAATATATTTCAGAGACTGCTGTGAAGTTCAGGGGGATAATTAATTTGTCTTTTGTTTTTCTTTCTTTTTGAAGAAATATTTGTTTTTATTTTTCCTTGGTAATTTTCACATCCATATTCTAGACATTGAAGATCTGGATGACCGAAGTGTACAGTGTCTTCTCTTTGTTTCCCAGTACCTTTTGAGGGAAATCATACCTTTAGAAGTATTCAATTTATTAATTTTATTACTCAGAATCTTGTTGAGGCTTCCAATTGCTTTTCATTAAAAATAAAGTATTAGATAATAAACTTAAATCATGTAACTTAGTTGACAGCATTCAATTTTATGATTTTTATTTCATTTTTTTCCCAGTGAAGGACCTCTCCTGATTAGTCCTCTTTTGTAACATAGTGTAATTCCTAATGTCAAGATATCACACACCTTTTTCCCGATTAAAATCTGATTTTTTACTAAATAATGTTCTCTCTTTCAAATATTTTTCCTACATTTGTTCATGATACATCAATTTTGTTAATACTTCCAAGACTTTATTTGTATACCCTGTTTTAGCATGTACGTCAACATAACTCTCATTGACTATGTTATTTTATGTGCTCTTTTATTTGTGCTTTCACATTTTGATGTATTTTTTACTTTTTTACTCTGAAAAGGATTAAGTCTTCTATAGAAATACCTTTTTGATTGTCCACTTTGAAGACATAGTATTTAAAAATAATAGAAGAACTCATATGTTGTAGCTTTCCTCTATAGGCTGAAGATTGTGGATAAAGATGCTTAAATGGAATTGAACTGCCTGATTTCAAAGGAATCATGGAAACCTGGAATAGTAGAGGCCAGATGTTGGCATATCATTATCAAAGTTATAGTGGAAAAATTACCAAAATAAGGGGCAAGGAAGACTAGTAATTAGATTGTTTCAGTTCACAGAGATCTGTGATACTAATTGGAGTACATAAGAATGAAAAAGTTTGTATAGACTCCTGTTTTTCCTATTTGAGTAGAAAATTTCCATCCTGATGCACAGAGACCCAACTTGAGCTACCATACTGGGGATTCAGAGTTTATTATAAAGTTCTCAGCCCTAAGCCACACCACAGATCTAAAGCCCCTTGAGGTAGAGGCTGGGTCCTTTTGCAGGATTTTGTAGTGTGGTCACAGGGTACACTATGAATCTTCCTCTAAGCTTTCACTACAGAATTTATGGCTATTTACCAGGATAAACATGCACTGAGGAAAGGCAATGCCCAGACCTTCAGAGGGGTTATTAGATTCTGGGTCTGAACTGACAGTTAGACACCCTGGAGACCCTAAGTACCACCATAATCCACCAGTCAGTCTTAGAGATTTATGGAAGTGGAATGATAGATAGAATCTTGTCTTTATTCTGTCTCATAGTGCATTGGAACTGTGGGACCATTATGTGGTTATTTTTCCAGTCTTGATTCTTGGAAACGGATATACTTAGTAACAGGAATAATGCCTGTGTTGATGGTCTGACCTGTGGCATGAAGGTTGTTATGGTAGTACGTAAGTAGAAGACCCTAGAACTGTCTCCCTCCCTTGCCAATGTCCATGCTAATAAAATACCAGGCCAGAAGCAATACCTGGGGATTGCAAAGATTAATGCCAGCATCAAAGACCTGAAAGATGCAGGAATACTGCTTTTTATTATATTTCCATTTACCTTACTTATTTGGTACAAAAGCCAATGATCTTGGAAAATGACTACAGATTAGAGTAAACTTGATCTGATGATGATGATACAGGTCACAGTTGCTTTTCTGGATGTAGTGTCTTTGCTGGAGAAAACCAACACATTCTCCATGGTTGGAGGAGGGAGACAGCTATTGACCTAGCCTAGGGGTTGATTTTTCTGTAAAGTGACAGATAGTAAATATTTTAAGCTTTGAGGGCCATTCAGAAGGGCCATACAACTTTGCCACTGTATCATGAAAGACAATATATAAACAAACGAGTGTGACTATTTTCTAATAAAACCTTGTTTATGGATACAAATTTGAATTTTACATAATTTTCACATGTCACAATATATTATCCTTCTTTTGATGTTTTTTCAGCCATTAAAATATGTAGAAACCAGTCTTAGCTTGAAAGCCATACAAAAGCAGTGGGCCAGATTTGGCCCAAGGGCTATAGTTTACTGCTCCTTGACATATCAGATGTATTCTTTTTTATTTCTATTAATAAATATAGCCAGAGATGGTTTGATATCATATGGGTTACAGTATACCTTCACAGTCTTGCTTCAGACCTACATTAGCTCTCCAGCTTTCTAGCATTATATAGTCCCAGAGAACCTTGATTGTCTTGCTATTGTACAAAAGCTATTGCCCATTAGATTGATGGCATGATGCTAAGTGGATCTTGTGAACAGGGAGTATCTGTTACAGAATGATTATATTGGACCCTTTCCATCATGGGTAGGGCAGTAATTTGTCCTCATGGGAAAAGCTACATATTTCAGAAAAGGATTTGCCTTCTCTTCCTGTAGTGTATCTGCCAGCAGAAGCTTTATTTGTCACTGTGGTGTCTTACACAATGAGTGTCTTCGATCTAGACACTCATTTTATTATGAAAAAGGTATAGGAATAAGCTCATACTCATGGAAGTCACTCATCTTACCATGTGCAGCACTACCCAGCTAGCTTGATAGTTTTGTGGAATGGCCTGCTGAAGGTTCAGTATGGGTTCCAGCTGAGAAACAACATCTTGTGAGTTTGGGGTGCTTTTCCTACAAGGGACTCTATATTACATGAAACTCCAGCAAAACTTCCATTAAACTGGAAGCTGAGACTACCCACTGCCATTTGGGGCTCATCAGCACTGAGTTAATAGGAAGGGTCACTGTACTGACCATGTTGTTTGAGCACAAGTATGAAGGAACAATTAGATTGTTATCATACAATAAAGAAAAGATAGACTTCATCTGCAAACCATTCAGTGGCATACTTAATTTTTCTGTGTCCAGTAATAATGTTCATTGGAAAAATGTGGCAAGCCAATGAAAAGAGGGCTTCTATGGTCTTGAATCTTTTGAGAATGAAGATTTTAGTCACTCTACCAGGTAAAAGGGGTTGGCAGACAGTAAGGTAAACAGAATGGGTGGTGAGAGAAGGAAGCTATGGTAAACAAATCAAGGTAGGCTTCAAAACCAGCTACAAAATGAAGAACCATGGCAGCTAAGTTTTATATTGAGTAATTGTTTTTTTTCTCCTCTCTTTTTCCTGATACCTAATATGACACATACTACTGGTATCTAACATTTAAATTTAGTTGGGAGTATCACTAAATTGAAATCTCCCTCTGATACATAGTGGCTGTAGAACTTTGTGTTCCCTGTGCTTCAGACATGAGTGAAGAGACAGACAGACAAATGGATGCTTAGATGCAAACTAAGTAGACTCTGTCTCTCCAAATCTGTTCTTTCCCATTTCTGCCCTACTCTGTGCCCCTAGAGGTTGATCCTTGGAGGCTGCATCACATGAACTCCCTTGTCCTCTGGCTTCTGGTTGGGTTTGACCAGTTGGAGACACTAGCAGAACATTGAAGGGTGAGAAGAAAGAGGTAGAGGTATTCACTCTCCCTCTCCTTTATGTGCTGAGATTTTGCAGTTACTGCTTTGTCTGCATATATCATTAGCTCCACTCAGATTACCTTTCATCCACAGCCATTGCTTTCCATGACTACTTACAACACTTGCCTTACTTTGTCCTCTCAAGCCTAGGGTTGGTAACAGTTCTCCACTATTTTTAGTCTCTGAGTGCTTCAACATCACTTGTTCCCTTAACCTTAACATGATTATAAGTTAGTCCCTTCATTTGATCTTCTTCAAATTACCCCTTTGAGTTTTTTCTTTCCTGTTAGAACCTTGACTGATAATTAAAAAGGGATTTCTAAGAAGCCAAGATTCAAGTTGAAGGCTAGAAAATGAGTTGGAGAGTGGAGACAAATTAGAATGTACAAAGGCTCCATGGTGAAGAGAGCATATCGTGTTAATGGAACTGAAGGTAGATGTGCATGGCTGGACCTCAGAGAGCAAGGTTGTAGCACAACAAGCTAGAGAGGAATTACATTTAGTGGCTTGGAAAGACAAGGCTACAAACAAGACAAAGTGTGGCATAGATATAGGAGGAAAGTTGGTAAAGTGTATTATCATAAAAACCCATGGAGGACAGTGTTTTTAAGTAAAGAAATGAGGTCAGCAGTGTGATTGCCATGGAGAAATCATTAAGATGAGGACTTCTGTTGATATAATATGTGATTTTATTTTGCCTCAGAGTATTATAAATGTGATTGTTTATGTGCGTGTATATTATATGTATGTGTTTGTAAATATTTTCCTTTCCCTAAGATATTAAGTAGATAAAAAGAACATTTATAAAATTTATATACCTTATGGAGAAAAACAAAACAATAAGAACGTGTTCTCTTCCTCTTCCCTCCCCTCTAAGTGATTATCACTAGCCTGGATTTGTATTTTTTCATTCCCTTGATTTCCTTGCAGTTTACTGCATGTGTGTATCTCTAAACAATATATTGTTAAATTTGCATGTATTTAAACATTGTGTAAAATGGAAAACTAGTATATGTACTCTTTTTCAACCTGTTTAAATTATTCAACATAATTTACTGAGATTTACCCATAAAGATGTGCATAGTTGTATTTCATTCATTTTCCCTGCTTAAGAGTCTTATGCTTAAAAGTCTTCTTTATATGACTACACCACTGTTTACCTGTTTAAATATTGATGTTTGTTTAGGTTGATTCCCATTTGGGGTAAGAAAGAGGTAGAAGTACTTACTTTTCCTCTCCTTGATGTGCTGAGATTTTGCAGTGACTGCATTTTCTACTTATGTTACAGAGCAGCACTTAGATGACCTTTCATCCACAGCCGTTGCTTTCAGTGACTTCTTACAAATTTCTCCTACTTTGTCCTCTCAAGCCTAGGGTTGGTAACAGCTTTCCATTATTTTTAGTTTCTGAGTGCTTCAACATCACTTATTCCCTTAACCCTACCCAGCAAACACTGCTGTTTTGAATATTCTTGCACAGGTGTCCTAATACACATGTGTACACATTTCTAGGTGTCTCTTCCTGGGAGCAGAATAGCTGGGTCATAGGGTGTCTGTGTCTTTAACTATACTAGGTTAACCTGAATTTTCTTTACCAGAGTATTTGTGTTAGTTTATACTCCTCTCTGCAGTATATAAATGGTTTGGCTGCTTCCCATTATCACCAACACTTTAACTGTCAGTTTTTAAAAATTTTTGCGGGTCTGATAGAGGTGAAATTGTACATTTCATTTGTGTACCTCATTACAGATGACATTGAGTATGTTTTCCTGTGTTTCTTGGCCATTAGCTTTGAATTTTCAAGTGTTCTAGTGATTCTGTTATTGATTTCTAACTTGATTACGTTTTAGTGAACTGTAATTTCATTTCCTTCAGTGTGAAAGGCAAATACTTCCAATGGCCTAGAAGGTTCAATGTAATCTGAAGTCCCTATCTCTGTGATCTCACTTCCTATTACTCTCTCCCTGGCTTGTTCTGTTTCAGCCACACTGGCCTCCTGGCTGTTCCTTAAATACCTTGGGCAAATTTACCTTAAGACTTTTAAAAGCATTGTCTATTAAGGAAAATACCCATCATCCCTTCAATATGAACAATGGGACATCTTACACAACTTCACACAAAAGGTAGCTAGAGAACCATTAAACAAGGGAGCAAACCAGAACCTCAGTTCCATAGCTTGTGTGGCATTGTTCAGGGAGACATGACTCATGAATCCATGTGTTCTAGATTTGTTTTTTGTTTTTTTTTTTTGTGATATGCGGGCCTCTCACTGTTGTGGCCTTTCCCGTTGCGGAGCACAGGCTCCGGACGTGCAGGCTCAGCGGCCATGGCTCACAGGCCCAGCCGCTCCGCGGCATGTGGGATCTTCCCGGACCGGGGCACGAACCCTTGTCCCCTGCATTGGCAGGCGGACTCCCAACCACTGCGCCACCAGGGAAGCCCTAGATTTGTTTTATGTAAGCAATTTGAAACAAAACTTATCCTGCTGAATGCATTACGTAGCTAAAGTCTCTCTTTCTAGAAAATATCATTAATCTGTTTGCCAGAAAGTCTAGTTATTAGCATATTCACAAGCAAGTTAACCCAGGCTACCTGCCATCTTTATTTCCTGGGAATGTGCCATTGGTGATGGGAGAAGAGTGAGTCCCAGGTCAGCTGCTTCATCTCCTTCCTCCTCATCACCCTTCTAGACTTGGGGGTTATCTCTCAAGCCAAGCGACTCTTCTCCATGACCTGGACAGAAAAAAAAGTGAGTCCTCATTTTTTTTCTCTTTCGGCTTCCCTGCCGGGAAATATTTTGTTTTCTTATGAAAAGGAGGACTCACAGTGGAGGGCTCTCCTTTTTTCTATGACTTGCACTTGTCCTTGACTCCTACTCTTTCAGTTCATGCGTTCTGATGGTGGTTCCCAGAACATCCTCCAGTTGCTTTCTTCAGCACTGCTCTACACTTTGGGAGGAATAGGAGTGGGTGACTTACATTCTTTTGGTTTATTTCTATTGCTGGCATTTGGCTGTTTCTAAAAGCTATTTATTAAAAGCTGCAGTATGAGCTTGGGATTATTCTCTAGTTTCAGTCTATAAAAAAATAATTGTTTCCGTCTTTACTACTTCTCTATCTTCTCCCACATTTTCCCTCCTGTTGTGGTCATTATGGAGAGAGGGCTAATATCTAGGAGGGTGGAGAGACTAGTAACTCTGTGTTTATGCTGCTTTCTTTCCCAGAAATCTCCATCAGTTTTAAATATCTTTGAATGGTGGTTTTAATTTAGTAGTACTTCAGAAACATCTTAAGCATCTGGAAGTAAGTTGCCATGTAGATATAAATTCATGAGGACAGTTGTCTCCTCCAGGTGCCATTTTGAGTTATTTATTTTCTGTTTCCCATAATGTGTAAATATTATTGTCAGTGGCTCTAACACATACCTTTATGTGTGTGTGCATTTATAGAATATATAATGAATCCATTTGTATTTATCTTTATCGTGTAAAATAATTAGTTGCTTTAAAAAACCTTGTTGCGGCGAGCCGCCTCCGACCAGCAGAATGACGAGTCGCCACACGCAAGATTCTTCTCGTATCACACTTTATTGGAGCACAGCTTGGTTAAAGAAAAGATGGAAGGAAGACCCCGCAATCCTATAGCAGTCTGCTTATATAGGGATTAAGAACATGTGTCGCTCTGTGATTGGCTTTCGCTGATGGTGCGACTTGTGAGCCAGCATCGGATAGGTCGCTACTTTAAAACCTCATTAGTATACTTAGCGCAAGCGCAGTGGCCACAGGAAGGATGATTCAGCTTGCTTCAGCTTCCTGCTGCGTGGCAGTTAGCTGACCGCGCCCTACATCTCCCCCTTTTTTATTTACTAGGATCACCAAGCAGAATGTAGCCCGTACAAGTGTTCACCTCATGATGTGCTCACTGTTCGAGGGCAGTCTTCTGTTGGCATGTCTGAGACACCTTCCTGCGTGCAATGCCAACAAGGGCTGCAGGGTGCAAAGGCTGACTCAGAGTAAGTTTTGATTCCCTATAGAGGTGCAATGGCAACAGGGCCTCTCTGTGCAAGGGCAATCAATTCGAACTGTTCAGGACGGAGACCCAGGCTGCGGGAGAATCACCTTCACTAACAGCCAAAAGCGCTTGAGTGAGTAGGACCTTATCTCGATGTGCCCTGACGCGCATGCGACAGACCAACCAGAGACATATTATAATCAGAGCCCAAAGATCCCCACCCCTACCCACTCTTTAAAGAAGGAAAAGGCAGAAGAGAGCCAAGAGGTAAAATCTCCAAAGGTAACGGGTTCCAGCTTGGTAGCATTCAGTTGCATAATCTGAATCTTTTGCTTAAATATCATCCGTTCAGCTTCTTGAGACCAGTTTCCCTTTAGGAATTCTCCAATCTCTGCACTCCTATTCAGGGCATCTGTAAAGTGGCCAAAGCAGAAATATCCATGCCTACTCCTGCCTCACTAACTAATAACCAAGAATAAAATGGCCATCCTTCAAAATACCACTTTGTACTATCATTTCCTTTTGTCTCATTAGTATCATTTCCTTTTTCCTTTCTTCCCATATAGGACTTTAAATCAGGGGAAAATTGAAAGCCTGAACTAAGTTCATACTTAGCATAAGTTCCCCCCTGACAAGGGGTAAAGACTGGGGGTGTTGATGTGACTGGCTCACAATAGGGGGCGATAACAGTCCTGTTGGCACTTGTTTTATCAGAAGCATTATTTCTTAAAGGAACTATCCCTGTATGTTCCAAAACTAAAGTGGTAATATTCATCTCATTTTCACTGGAATTCCCTATACCTAAACCTGAAGTGTGGCCTTGAGTTATCTTGCTCAAAGCTTCATTCAACATATTCAATGGAACCAAATTATTTCTAAGTGGATTGTTCCAAGTGGTCAAGGTTATCCTGGCCAAAAGGATACAATCCTTTGTGGAATTCCAACTAATACAAAGACTTCGATTCAAAATAAAACCACTGGCATTATACGGTGCCCAGTCATAATTCAATGGCTGGGTACAGGCCGTATTCATTTCACAACTAGTGGAATAAAATATTGGAAGAACTCTGCTCTGAGAGTGAACCGGCATGGGAACTGGCCAGGTCCGGCCAATTCCCCAGAACGTCATATTCTCTGCCCTAAGCAAGGGAAGAATCATCAGGAACATCCAGCTCAGCATCTTCTCTGAAGTTTTCTTCAACAATTCTCGTCAGTCTTGATGGCACCCAGATCGGATCTTGATCCTGTGGGGAGACACAAAGAGATCCCCTGGATCGAGTAATAACACGATCCGGGCCCTTCCATTGATTGGACAACACATCTTTCCACATCACTTTGCCATAATTTTTATGGTTTGTTGCCACATGGCGTTCAGCAGAGGTTTCTTTATCATCATTTAAATGTAAAAAATTTATGGTAAATAAGGCAAGTGAAAGTCTCTGTCTAGGGGTACAGTTCTCTGCGATTCCCCCTTTTTGTTTTATTAAGAGTTCTTTAAGCGTGCGATTTGTGCGTTCTATAATTCCTTGTCCTTGTGGATTATAGGGCAAGCCTGTAATATGAATCACCTGCATTTTTTGACAAAAAAGAGCAAAGCTTTTGGAAGTATAGGCTGGGCCATTATCAGTCTTAATCTTAGCGGGTTTGCCCCATGCTGCCCAAGCTTCAAGGCAGTGGGTAATAACATTTTGAACCTTTTCTCCAAAAAGAGGCGTGGCATGTACCACTCCAGAACAGGTATCCACTGAAACATGTACATATTGGAGCGTTCCAAAGGAGGAAACATGGGTAACATCCATTTGCCATAATTCATTTGGAAGAATGCCTCTGGGGTTAACCCCAGTCTTTTGGGTAGGCAAAAATTGGGCGCAAGCAGAACAACTCTTCACAATATTCCTAGCCAAAGCTCTGGTAATGTTAAATTCTTTTCTTAAGACTGTAGATGACACATGATATAGCTTATGAAACTCTTGAGCCTGTGTCGTAGAGTCTAGCGCTGTTAGAGCGCGTGTGGCCAGATCAACTTGTTCATTAGCTTTAGCCATGGGACCGGGTAACAAAGAATGAGCCTGAATATGGGTAATATAAAAGGGATGTTGACGATGTAATATTTGACATCTTATTCCTGTCAACAAGGAAGCTACAGTGCTAGATGTTTTAACAAAAGAAATAACTTCTAAGTGCTTAACAGCATTCACCACATATAAGGAATCAGAAATTAAATTAAAAGGCTCTTGAAAGCGTCTAAAAACTTCTAAAACTACTTGACATTCAACCACTTGAGGAGCATCAGGTCGACATTCAATGATCACTGGTTGTTTTCCTTGGACCATATAAGCTCCTTTTCCCGTTTTAGACCCGTCTGTATAAATGGTCAAAGCATTAAACAGTGGCTGATCTACAGTAATTCTTGGGAATACAACAGGTTGTTGAGTCACAAACTTCAAAAGTTCACTCTTTGGCAAATGATTATCAATAATACCAGAAAATATACATATAAGTATGGACCACTCGGAAGTAGTTGCTGCTAGCACTTCTACTTGATCTTTCGTATATGGGACTACAAGCCTTTCGGGCGTTCTTGCAAAAGAGGAAACACATTGCTTAATACCCAATAAGGCGACCTCGGCAACCATAGATGGGTAATGTGACAAAGTTCTCATTCCCATAGATTTTGTGTGAATCCACAATAAAGGTCCACTTTGCCAAAGAACACCAGTTGGAAACCCCAAGGTAGGAAGAATACACATCCAAACCGGTTGAGAATCATCACAGCGTTCTAATTGTGCATTTGTAATAGCTTGTTCTACCTTTTGAAGTGCCTGATGGGCTTCTGGGGTCAATTGGCGTGGGGAATTAAGATCAGGATTTCCCTCTAATACACTAAACAAAGGTTTTAGATCCAAGCGGGTTAAACTTAAATATGGCCGAATCCAATTCACATCTCCAAGTAACCTTTGAAAATCATTTAATGTTTTTAAGCAATTAGTCCTAATCTCAATTTTTTGAGGTACTATCTTATTCCTATGTACAGTAGCTCCTAAAAAATTTACAACATCTCCCTTCTGTATTTTTTCGGGAGCAAGAAATAATCCCCTATTCCCTAAATATTTGATCAAAACGCCTAAGGCCTGTTCAAGCAACTCCATACAAGGGGCTGACAATAAAACATCATCCATATAGTGAATAATCCTAACTTTAGGAAATTCATTTCTTACTGGTTGCAAGGCCATGTCAACATAAAGTTGGCACATAGTAGGACTATTGGCCATACCTTGAGGGAGCACAACCCAATGATATCTCTTATCGGGCTGTTCATGATTAACAGAGGGCAGAGTAAAGGCAAATCTTTCTTTATCTCGACTATTCAAAGGAATAGAAAAGAAACAATCTTTAATATCTACTGCTATAACAGGCCAGTTTCGCGGAAGAGCTGTCAATACTGGCAAACCGCGCTGTATAGGCCCCATAATTTGCATTTGCTGATTTATAGCTCGCAGATCATGAAGCAAACGCCATTTCCCTAATTTTTTCTTAATAACAAAAATCGGAGTATTCCAGGGTGACTGGGAGGGTTCTAAATGCCCTAATTGTAGCTGCTCATCCACTAGTTTGGATGCCGCCTCCAGCTTTTCCTTTGACAAAGGCCACTGAGGTACCCACACAGGTGTTGTGGTCCTCCATGTAATAGGAATCATAAACTCAGTGACCCTTGAGAAAAACCCAAGCCTCGGCGGTTTAAATTTCCGCGGGCTTCTATAGGGGCGGTCATGCCTTGTAACTTACGTCCTATCCCTCTATTAGGTATAAATCCCGATTTAAGCATAATATTTTGTGCGACTTCAGAATAATCATTAGTAAGTCTAAGTTTCATTTGACTTTGTACATCCCTTCCCCATAAATTAAATGGCAATCCCTCAACCACAAAGGGTTGAAATCTTCCCTTCTGATCTTTAGAGATCCAAGTTAATTCCTTGGAGCTAACTTTGGGTGTCTGTGCATATCCTAGACCTTGCAAGGTTTGAGAAGACTCTTGTAGGGGCCAAAAGCCTGGCCAATCTCTAGTAGTTATAATGCTCCGATCTGCTCCGGTATCTACCAAACCTGAAAATGTTTTCCCTTCTACGGTTAGACTCATCATAGGACGATCATCAAGGGATAATGACAAAAAGGCTAAATCAATTCCAGTGGATCCAAAACCCTTGGATCCTCGTTCTGCAGAACATGCGGGATAATTTTCATGAAAAGAGGGCAAAATTAACAATTGAGCTATCCGGTCACCAGGGGCTATAGTAATGATCCCTCTGGGGGATTGACACATTACCTTAATAACTCCGATATAATCAGGATCAATCACTCCGGGGAGGACAATAAGTCCTTTCAAAATAGAGGAGGATCGTCCTAACACCAACCCAACCGTCCCTCTAGGTAGTGGTCCTTTCATGTCTGTATCTATGGGCTGTATGCCCATGGTTATTGTTAATACCATTCTGGAGGTGGCACGGAGGTCCAACCCTGCGGAGCCTGACGTGGCTCGCCTTGGGGTCGGAGTGGCTGAAGGTTCACACTCTCGTGGGCCCCAAAAATCTTCGGGCCCTGGGACCGGGGGCCCGTTATCCCGTTTTTTGAATTGGCTGTATGGATATTTCTTGGATTAGCTACCTGTGCAGCGGGCTGAATGGGCTGCCCATTTATATCTTTAACAGATCTACATTCATTAGCCCAATGTTTTCCTTTTTTGCATCTAGGACAAGTTCCTGGAACTCTTTGAGCTTGTAGCATTTTAGGTCTCGCACCTGCATTTTTGCACTGTTTCTTAATGTGCCCAGGCTTTCCACATTGGAAACAAACCCCTGACTTGGCAGGGTTCTGTACACTGTGGGCGGCAGCCAGCACAGCCGCAGCAAGCCCTGTATTAGACAAAGGCCCTCCGATCTCTCTACATGCTTTCATCCAGGTTTCAATGCCCTTCCCTTTATAAGGTGTTATCGCTCTGCGACACTCTTTTGTGCATTGTTCATAAACTAATTGTTTTACTAATGGCATAGCCTCATCTACATTACCAAAAATCCGTCCGGCAGCCTCCATCATTCTAGCTACAAAATCGGAAAATGGTTCTGTGCCGCCCTGTATAATCTTGGTTAAATTCCCTGAAACTTCTCCTTTGTTGGGGAGGGCTCGCCAGGCCCGCATGTTAATTTCGTTTATTTGGCTGTAAACTTGCACAGGGAACATGGTCTGATTATTTATCCATTGTCCCTGTCCCAACAGCATGTCAACATTCCAGGCCGGCTGCCCATTGGCAGCATTCTCCCGCGCCTGACTATGTGCTAGGTCAGACACGATTGATTTCCAATCTAGGTATTGCCCCATCGTTAAGCAAGCGCGGGCAATATCCTGCCAGTCTGTAGGTGTTAACGCATTTCGCGTGAAGCGCTGCAACAACATGATAGTGTAATTGGCGGACACGCCATCTCTTTTAGCCGCTTCTGCAAGATCCCTAATGAGCTTATGATCTATCATCTCACAATATCGTTGGCGTGTAGCTGGATCTTCAAACACGGGGAAAGCAGTGGCCAACTGGGACCATGCTTCCCGAGGAATAAAAGTACACTTTGGCATAGGAGGGGGAGCATTAACTGCCGCAACTGAGGTGGAGGCCTGAGCAGGGGCGGAAGCTCTAGCCTCCGCAGGATTAAAATATGGTGGGCTAGCGAGCGGCGGCATGTACCAATGCCCATACCGCTCTTGTTCATATGCCGCGGCCGCTCCTTCTAAATCTTCCTCCTTTCTAGGATTTAATTCATCTTGAAACAAATATAGTTCCTTAAACTCATCTAGGATTGGATATAATCCTGGCACCGTTTCTTGCTTTTCCTTTTGTTTTCTTTTTTCTCTTTTCATAATTTCAGGCCTGTCTACCGTAGTCCCTGTTTGTTCATTCTCTGATGCGCTATCTTGACACATGCTAAGAGCCTTGCGTCCTCGTTGAATAATTTCTTCACATTTTCCTTCCTTTAGGCAAGAAAGTATCATGCTCCACAAGGGGAGAGCGCCTCGAGAAAGTTCTTCCCTTGTGTTACACTCCTCTAGGTCTTTTCCGAGTTTTTCCCATGATGGAACAGTCAAGCTGCCTGATACCCCAAACCACGGCGCGGCACTTTCGATATCTTGTAGCAGCCTACTTATGGTTTTATGAGAGAGCTTTAGCCCTCGGTCCCTTAAAAGGGCTTGAATAGGCTCATGAAAATCAGTTGTAGGCTCCGTGGACGAACTATTCCCCATTTTGCGCCCTTATCTACGAGCGACTTATTAAATTGGAAAAATGCTTGACTTATCTATCGGCCAGGGAAGACACACTCGATCGGGCTGGTGGCAACGTAGCCACAAGCAAACGAAAAATATGAGAAACACTAAAAGGACAAAAGCGAAAGTAAAAACTTCAGGCTCCAAACCCCCGAAAAACATACCTGACTGGACTACTCACCGACGGTTCACTCCGTGTGTCGAGTTCTGAATCGGTCCTCCATGCAGGGCGCGAAGTTCCCGGGTTTCGGCACCAAATGCGGCGAGCCGCCTCCGACCAGCAGAATGACGAGTCGCCACACGCAAGATTCTTTTCGTATCACACTTTATTGGAGCACAGCTTGGTTAAAGAAAAGATGGAAGGAAGACCCCACAATCCTATAGCAGTCTGCTTATATAGGGATTAAGAACATGTGTCGCTCTGTGATTGGCTTTCGCTGATGGTGCGACTTGTGAGCCAGCATCGGATAGGTCGCTACTTTAAAACCTCATTAGTATACTTAGCGCAAGCGCAGTGGCCACAGGAAGGATGATTCAGCTTGCTTTAGCTTCCTGCTGCGTGGCAGTTAGCTGACCGCGCCCTACACCTTGTGAATCATAAGATTTTTTCATTTCAAGAAATTATTGAAGAAAACTATCTATACAGTAATATAATAAATCACCAATATTTAACACTTTTGCATCATTTAAGCCTAGAACTATTGATTATACAGACAAATATCAAAGCACATTTGCCTCAAAAATGGTGAGTTCTATATCTTGAGAGAAGATGTGGTAATTTGTAGACTAGGTTACCTTAATTATGCATATTATGTTTATTTTTATAGAGTCATTGGAAGAATGTGAAGTACAAACTAATCTGAGAATTTGGACAGAACCACTTATGATTGAATTTAAAGAAGATAGTTTATCCTACATGGAAAAATTATGGCTTAAAAAACACAGAAGGTATTTTCTGATTTTTTGCATTATTAATAAGAAATGTGAAAGCTATTTACGATCCGTGTGTGACATGCTTTTTTGTAGCAATGTTATTTATGCACTTCACATTTGCATAAATAATTTTAAAGCAATATTAAATCCCTGTGAAGCTTCTACCGTTCTGATAAGAATTTTAATTCTATTTATGTATGTAATGTGTGATTGATTTAGGGTTTGCCTTGAGAAGTGGAAATGTGTATGTGGGAAACAAGGCACAAATATGGTATAGAGTTTAAAAATAATAGCAAAAATAATGTGATAAATGAAAGCTTACTTTGAAGAGGTAATTTTTGAGCTGTACTCTTCAGAAACTTTTAAGTTACTTTTAAAGTTACTTTTAAGTTAAGCAGACCTTTGATTTTATAGTTTTATTAATAGTATTCAAATATATTTTATTCAAAGGCTATATCATTAGATGTAGCATTTCATAAGTGGTTTAAAAGTTAAATATCAAACCAAATTGATGACTGAGTACATGTTGGAGTCATGCATAATTTTACCATGATATAAGAACCACGTTGGGAGGTACCTTCAAAGGCCATGGTCTCAGTTTCCCCTATAGCAATGCTACTCACACTTCATTGTGCCTATGAATCAGCTAGAGACTATGGCAAAATACAGATTCTTCTTCAGTAGGTATGGGTGGAGCCTGAGATTTTGCATTTCTGAATTTCTGATAGCTCCCATGTGATACTGCCGTGGGTAATGCTAGTCTCTGAACCACATTTTGAGGAGCAGGGTGTTAGAAAACCTGTCTAGAATGTACCTGAGGAGTGGTTTTCGAGCCCTTGCTTCATTCACTTCCAGTCATACAAAACCATCTCCCGAGATGACCCACTCCATCCTTGGAACATTCTGTCTCCTATGATATCTCCTAGTGAGCTGCAATTTTTTCTGACTAGTTGCTAACTTGGTCCTAATTCTACCAATTAAACCAATACTGAGCCAATTGAATCTCTCCTCTTCATGGTATCCCTTCATATTTTTAAAAATCAGCCCTCATGACTTCCTTGAAGCTTCTGTTTGACAGGTTACCATCTGCCCCCACACCCCTTCAGCTGTTTTTCATGGGCAGATTTCTTTTCTTTTAATTTTTTTTTTAATTTTGAAATAAGACATGCAATCAAGAGTTGCAAAACAACATGAAGAATTTCCACTTGCATTCATTCAGCTTTTCTAATGGTAACATCTTATATAATCATAGTGCATGTATCAACACCAAGAAATTAACATTAGTACAATATAAATCACTAAACTACACACTTTATTTGGATTTCACCAGTTTTTGTCACTAACGTCCTTATTCTGTTTCAGCATTCAATTCGGGATCTCACATTGCAGTTTTGTCCTATCTCCTTATCCATTGCAATTCCTCAGTCTGCCCTTGTCTTCATGACCTGGACATGAGTACTTGCTGGGTATTTCATAGAATATACTCAGTGTGGGTCTATCTGGTGTTTTTTTGTAATTAGATTGAGGTTGTGCATTTTGAGGAAGAATGCCACAGAGAGGGTGCACCCTTCTCAGTGCATGATATCACCCGATCATACTATCAGTATATCTCATCACCTGGATGTTAACCTTGAACACATGGTTAATGTGGTACTCACCAAGGTTCCCTGCTGCAAAACCACTCTTTTCCTTTCATAATTAACATTGTGGTCTGTTCAAGCTGTCAGAATACCATAGACTGGGTGGTTTATAAACAACACACATTTATTTTTCACAGTTCTTAAGGGTGGGAAGTTAAGATCAAGGTGCCAGCAGACTTGGTGACTGGAGAGACCCAGCTTCTTGGTTCATAGAGGGCTGTCTTCTCACTGTGTCCTCACAGGGCAGAAGGGGTGAGAGGTCTCTCTTGGGGAGAGACTAATCCCATTCATGGGGGTGCTACCCTCTTGACCTAATCACCTCCCAAAGGCTCACCACCTAATACCATCACCTTGGAGGTTAGAATTTCAACATATGAATTTTGTGGGGACACAAACATTCAGAAGAGAGCTTTCTGCTCCTTGCCCTCCACCAGTTTATGTCCTGCTCGCATGCAAAATATGTTCATTCTATCCCAATAGCTCCAAAAGTCTTAACTCCTTCCATCATCAACTCAAAATTCTGAAGTCTTAATTCTAAAGTCTTATCTAAGTATCATCTAAATCAGATATGGGTGAAATTCAATGTCTGATTCATTCTGAGACAAATTGCTCTCTAACTGTGAACGTATGAAATCAAACACGTTCTGTGCTTCCAAAATACAAAAGTGGGACAGGCATAGGATAGATATTCCCATTCTAAAAGGAAAAAATTGGAAATAAAAAAGAAGTAACAGGTCCTGAGCAAGTCTGAAACCTAACAGGGCAAATGCTATTAGACCTTAAATCTTGAGAGTATCCTCTGCTGTCCAGGCCCACTGGGATAGAAGCCCCACTTCTGGACACACTGAGGCAGCAGTTCTGCCCCGAGCTTTGCCTGGCAGGGGCTGGGCCCCCAAGGCTCTGGTTGGCTCTGCCCTGTGGCTTTGAGTGGCCCCATTCCTAAGATGGCTCTGAGCTCTGTGACTCCCTGGGCTTGAATTGTGTGGCTGGTCTAGTCTGGGGTCACAAGGGCAGCCTTGCCCCCAGGGATTTACTGGGCTGTTGCTCCAACGGGGCTCTCTGTGACGGGAGAGATATTAGCCCTGATGACTTCTGAATTGCCTTTGGGATCATTCTTCCATTGTCTTGGATAATAGGTCATATCTTCTGTTTAGATGGCTAACTGATCTCCCTGTGAGATGATCCTTTGGCCATATACTTCCTATTCTCTCCTGTATAGGTTGTGCCATACTTTCCAATATAAATATAAATAGGCTGAGAATGTTCCAAATCTTTAAGTTTTGCTTCTCTTTTGATTAATTCTGTCTTTAATTCATTTCTCTCTTCCTTGCATTTTGTTATGAGCAGTCATGAGAAACCAGACCTCTCCAACACTTTGCTTAGAAATTGCCTCGGCCATATGTCTAATTTCATTACTCACAAGTTCTACCTTCCATAAAACACTAGGACATGAATGCAATTCAGCTAAGCTCTTTGCCACTTTATTAGCAAGGATTGCCTTTCCTCCATTGTATGATAAATTGTTCCTTACTTCCATCTGATACCTCATCAAAATGGCATTTACCATCCATATTACTACTGACATTCTATTCAGGATTACTTCGGTATTCTTTAAGACTATTGAAGCTTTTTCTTCAGCTCTCTCTTTTTTTTGAGCCCTTACCAGAATTGTCTTTAAAGGTCTATTAATAGCAATGTAGCCTTTTCCTAGCATGAACTTCAGACCTCTTCCAGCCTTTACTAATTAGCCAGCTCCAAAGCTGCTTTCACATTTTAAGGAATTTTATAGCAGCACCCCACTTCTGGTACCCATTTCTGTCTTTGTCCATTTGGGATGTTATAACAGAATACCATAGACTGGGTGGCTTATAAAAACCAAACATTTATTTCTCAGTGTTCCTGCGGTTAGGAAGTCCCAGATCAAGACACCACCAGATTCAGAGTCTGGTGATGGCCTGCTTCCTGGTTCATAGGAGAAATCTTTTCATGGTGTCTTCGCAGGGCTCTCATGAGCCTCTTCTATAAAGGTGCTAATCCCATGTGGGGACTCTGCCTTCATGACTTAATCACCTCCCAAAGGCCTCATCTCTTAATGCCATCACACTGAGTGTTAGAATTTCAACATATGAATTGGGTGGGGGGGGACTTAATCACATCACAGTAATAAATATTTTAGGGGAGATACTTTGAGATGATGCAAAATTCTGTTTTTCTTTAAACTTTCATCTACTAATTTTAGCATTTGTCAGTGGATTTTGCCTGTAGCAGTATGGTTTACTTCTTTGTGCTTTAATTTTCTCATCAAACTTAGATAATATTAGCACCTATTTAATATTCCTGTTAAGATGCAGTACCCCAAATTGTTTAGAACATAGCCTGGTACATTTTTTGTATTATTGTCACCAGCTAATATTATTAAGAAGGCCCTGACTTTTATATGGGGACTCAATGAGCATGCATAATCTAGAAGAGCTGTGCGGTTTAAGGGCAGTTAAAAAGTGACTCCCTTCCCCATTGTTTGGGACTATCCTTTGGAACCAAATGCACAAGGCCTCTAAGAATTCCTGTGCTTCATTGCCTTGTATGTGAGACAGGCCACATCAGACCTCATTGTTAATTAGATAATAGATGCTACAGCCGGAACACCTCACATTCTTATCGTGGAAGCCTATTTTATTATGCGACTGACTTGGTGGAAGTTCAGAAAAATGTCTTCAGTTCTCTTAGAACTTATCAACATAATGCCAAGTCTGTGAGATACAACACACATTTGTAAATTAGCTTTTTAAACAGTGTGATATGTTTCATGGATTCCATGTGTTTTTTTGCAAAAATACTGAATTCTATCATAACTTTGCTTTTCATCCTAAAGGAAAAACAATAAGATATGAAATTAAAAACGTGTGATGTTAATTTGATTTATAAAATTATTTTAGTAGATTAAGATTATGTTATACAGTTGTACTTTTCTTCTGTGAATTAGAGGTATGGCTATGGTTTTCATTATTAATTTTGTAGACTCACTTGTTTGTGAAATAAATCAAGATCTTGTCTGGAGAAATTTCAGATAATGTACTTTAGGCTTTTAATTGCTTCTTTCTTGTTTTGTAGAACTCCACAGGAGCAACTTCAAAACATGCTAGTGGACACCTTTATACCTCAGTGTAAAACCGGTAGTGAGGCACAGTGTTCTCAGAATGAAAATGATGAAGATAGTGATGGTTAGTTCAGCCTTAATTAGATATTTTCAAATTTACTATTTCAAATTATATACACTGAGCATTAATCAGCATCTGCTTTTCATTTTCTTTACTGTATCATTCTCAACTGCACTGTGTACACTTTATCTCCAGATCAAAATCATGCACACTCTCCTTGCCATTCTCTAGATTTACTTTGCCTTAGTTTAAATAGTTTCATTTAAAAATCGAATGTTAAGTAAATGTGTATTTTACTTGAACTGGGAAAATTGACAGTATTTATTCCTTTGTGTGGATGCACAGGAGAACATTCTTCTTCTATTGTTGCCTATGTTATTTGAAGATGAATTATCAGGTAAGGTATATGCTTTGATGATATTATTTTTAATCTTATTTTCTAGCTGAAGATATCAAAATACAACCCCCAGCTCTTTTTCTGCCAGTAGAAGAATTAAACAGAGAGAGACCTGAACCATCTCTAAAAATAGTTGAACTGGATGATGTAAGTTCATAATGACCACTCATATTACTTAACAAACAGGAAATTCATAACATACAGTTACAACTACATGTTATTTTCAACAAGATTTCTTGTTGAAATAAATTTACAAGTATATAACAAGTATTATAAATTTACAAGTATTTGAATTTAAATATGCTGACAGGAATACAACAGACTATTATTTTAATGTAGACAGTAAATTTGTGAGCTAAATTGGTATTGTGTCATAGTATGGGAGATGAGAAGACGTTTCACTCTTTTAACTTGTAGAAATGTAGTTTAGTGTTTGTTTTATTTAGTTCTCTGTGTTATCAGGCTTTTTAACAAAGACTATTCTCATTATATGATATTTATTTAATAAAATTTGTATAAATTTAGTTTGTTGAATGTCATTTAATATTTTCTATTTAAAGGAAAAATAGTATTAAGATTTAAGGGATTTAGTATAATAATAAATTGAATACAAACCTCCAGAAGACACCAGGTAGAATAAGCTGCAGCTAGAGCCAGTCAGAGCTAGAGCTCCAGGCTGAAGGGTTAAGTTGTGATAAACTCAGTGCATTTCTGACTTTCTAGTCCTCTAGTAGCTGAGTATACCCCCTGTCCTCAATGTTGCTCTTACTATGGTTGTCACAGAGAAAGACTACAATGAGGAAGTACCTTTTCAAGTACTACTTTCTTCTTGAGGTTAATAGCTTCTGCTCTGTGTGTGTGTGTGTGTGTGTGTGTGTGTGTGTGTGTGTATGTATGCCTGGCAACATTTTTATTTCTGCTCTGGATAAATTGAAGATTCTGAACAAATAAATACATACATGCATGTGTATTTGTGTGTGCTCTTCATTAAATTGTTGATGCATATGGTATGACATGCTGGCCAGAGAATGAAAAACATCTTAATCACTGATCTACTTGGCACTTAGTAGTTACAAAATAAAACCTAAGTTGTTATATTTGGTTCTGGGTGTGATAGTAGTGATAAATGTACTGACACAGCAAAAGCCCTCAGCAAATATCTGTTGAATTTGTTTAGTTCTCCTAGAACTAATGCTCTATGGCATATAGTCAGAGAGCTCATGACATTTCTTTGTGAGAAAAAAAATTCTCTAAATATTATGCACAAATTAGCTGGTTAATGTATTATGAATTTGTTGAACATACTAATATTATACAACATGCGTTTAATAAGACTGATGAAGCAGAATTTGAAGAACCGGGAAATGTCGTGCCTTATAAAGTTGAGTTAGCAGATGCAGACAGTCAACAAAGGTAAGATCTTTCTAATTCACTTTTGATACTTACTAAAAACTCACCAAAAATTAACTATCTCTTGAGAAATTCACAACATAAAAAAAATGTGACTTTAATGTTAGAATATATTTTATTTAAGCCATGTTTAAATTTGGGTACAATATTGCTAATATTTATCAGCATTCAGTAATTAGAAAATTATCTATAATGATATATTTATACTCTTACCTAATATCTGGATTATTTAATAGATGCTTCTGTATTTAGGAATTGTTATTATTTGAAATGGCCTCCCAAGTCATATATTTCATATGAACTTCCTTACTTTCTCCAAAGATACTCTTTGGATTTTTCTTCAGTTTGTTATGAACCCTAAATAAAAACAGGTACGTTAATAAGTTGAGAGACAAGAAAATCCCCCAAACTGTAGATTACTTCCTAGGTAGATTTTACTGTGTGATAAATTAAATAATGAATTATAATGATTCAGCTTGTAAATTTTTTTTAGAATTTTGTCATTTCCAAATGAAAAATAATATCTAGCTGTATCTGTTAGTAATGCTAAAAATTATTCTAAGTCCTCTTTGCTGTTGAAACTTTAGCTAGGATTTCACATGTTTTGACTACAAAGCATTAAGTTGGGTAAACAGCAGAATGAAGTTCCTATTAAGTAGCCCCTACACCGATTCTTTGTTTATAATGTTCAGATCACCTTAGGCCCCTGTCAGCACTTTGGAGCAGCAGTGGGCCTAAGTGATGCCCTCAGACCTGAAAAGCCCCACGTTTGGACACATAGACCCAGATATTTAGCAGCAAATGTGCTTTTGGCAGGAGACAACCTTATGGTCAGTATATAAGAGGTTTATATGCACTACTGTATCCCTAAGGAAATGGATTTCTACTCTCAAACTTGATTCTTTTATATATCTTATCACAAGTCTTTGCTTTGACCTCCATGTTAGACAAGGCAGAGAAAGTTACTGATTACAGTTTGGCAATAGTTTTGCATCTTGGGTTTGGAGGTGCCCATAGAGCGTCTTTTCTAAGAGTCATAAAGCATCATAAGTGACACAAGAGGACCTTTTTGGTTAAGCATAATCCATGAGTTTTTATGATGGTACTATGTAGAGCTTACATAAGGCTATGTAAGGCTTTTGAACCTACACCACATAAGGCTTTTGAACTCATATAGTTCATGATGAACAAATAAAAAGTTTATTTAAGCAATAAAACCTTGATTTCATGAGCTTGATGAGACTGAAAGATAACTCTCCATTTTTAGAAGAAAGACCATGAGAAACCAAACTTATTTCAGAATATTTTTTTTTTTTTTTTTGTGGTACGCGGGCCTCTCACTGTTGTGGCCTCTCCCGTTGCGGAGCACAGGCTCCGGACGCGCAGGCTCAGTGGCCATGGCTCACGGGCCCAGCCACTCCACGGCATGTGGGATCCTCCCGGACCGGGGCACGAACCCGTGTCCCCTGCATCGGCAGGCAGACTCTCAACCACTGCACCACCAGGGAAGCCCCTATTTCAGAATATTTTTAACAAGAAACTGTCAATTAAAAATTTGTAGTTAAATCAGGTTTGTCCCAGTTGCCTATTTCCTTTAAATTCATAATACTGTTTAGTTACTTGTAGTTCAGAATTGTCCACAGTACGTTGAAGCAAATATTAAATTAATGTGAATAACCCTATTCCCTTAAGGTTTTACTGTATTTATTTTAATAAGCTGGGTCTTTTAACTTTTTTATATATAATTTCTTTCAACTCTATTCTTTTGCTTGTCCCTAAACATGAAAGTTGCACATTTCATGATTATCAGAATACTTTTCTATATGAAAATGACATCCATCAACATCATATTTTCACCAAGGGAAAAACACACCTCTTACATCTTCATCTGAGCAACAACACTTCTTATTGTAAAGATAACTCAAAAGGTAACTTTTTTTGTTGTTGCTTAATATTATTAATGGTGAATGTTAGTAACTGAATAAAACCAATAGGTATTGCAGTATGTAAAAGCTTTGCCTATTTTGCTGTTCATTTTAAACCCAGAAGATTTAGTCCTCAGGAGAAAATTGGTTGAAAATACATAATTTTCTATCAAATATTCTTTTTGGTCAATGGACAATGGTATTTGTATTCAGAGGAAAAAGCAGCCGGTATAGGACTACTCTAAAAGTTATTATGGACTGAGCTAGAATTTAAAGGATTACATAGGTGGGCTTTTAGTGACAAAAGTCTGATTGACACTCTTTTGTCCTCCCTCCCTTGCACTAAATCTTTTCCTAAAATATTTAAGTTTGTGTAAAGTTTCACATTAGTGATAAAACCAAAACAAATCATCTGTTTATATATCTACATTGTTATTACTAGTAGTACCCTCAGGATCTATCGATTAGAATACTGTGTGCTAATGTCTGGTTTTAATTTCTAGATGCTGAGATCATCATTTAAAGACAGTCATAGCAAAGCATCCTGGCCTGCGAGTCAGGTTTTGTTTTCATTTCTGCCTTAAATTGCTGTGTGACCTTGAACATGTCACTTCCTTTCTTAGATCTCACTTTCCGAAACTAAAATATGGGAGCTAGATTATTTCTAATCTGCTTTTATCTACTTAGGATTTTATGTTATCTACTTAGGATTTTCAGAAAAACCAATAAATATATCTTATGTGAAGAATTTTAGAGATGCCAGAGATCATTATTTAAAGTGACTAGTTGTAAAACTGATGATTACCTTTTCATTGGGAAACAGATGGCAGAGAGCAATGATTTGTAGTCATCATGCTGGTTTTAACATTTTCAGCTACGAAGCCTCGAAATCATATGACAATGAACGATACCCACGTGGGAATTTAGGACATTACAGGGCTCCAGGTCTAAGCCAGAAGGTATTTTTAACCTACCTGGAGCATGGAGTTCCAATTGCCTTTGGGAAAATGCTGAATACAAATGCCCATTAAGTGTTACTTTAAAGATACTTAATTTATTTGAATAGACTTTATTTTTTAGAGCAGTTTTAGGTTCATAGGAAAATTGAGCATAAAGTACAGAGTTCCCATATACCCTCAGACTCCACAAACTCCTATCTTCTTCCACTATCAGCATCCCAAACCAGAGTAGTACAAATTACTTAACAATACTTTATTAAAATCAATGAACATAGACACATCATTTTTACCCAGAATCCACAGTTTACATTAGGGTTCACTCTTGGTGTTGTACGTTCTCTGGGTTTGGACAAATGTATAATGACTTGTATCCAACATTATAGAATAATACAAAGTAGGTTCAGTGCCCGAAAAATCCTCTGTGCTCTGCCTTTTCACACAAACTTCCCTGCTAACCCTTGGCAATCACCGATCTTTTTACTGTCTCCAGTTTTGCCTTTTCCAGAATGTCATATAGCTGAAATCATACAATAGTCTTTTCAGATTGGCTTCTTTTACTTAATAATATGTATTTAAAGGTGCCCCGATGTGTTTTCATGGCTTGGATAGCTCACTTCTTTTTAGTGCTGAATAATATTCCATTGTCTGAATGTACCACAATTTATTTATACATTCACTTATTAAAGAACATCGTGGTTGCTTTCAAGTTTTGGCAGTTATGAATAAAGCTGTTATAAAAATCCATGATTGAGTTTTTGTTTGGACATAAGTTTTTAACTCATTTCGGTAAATACCAAGGAGCACAGTTGTTGGTAAGAGTATGTTTAATTTTGTAAGAAACCACCAAACTGTCTTTCAAATTGACTTTACCACTTTTCATTCCCACCAACAGCAAATGAGTCTTCCTGTTTTTCAAACCCTTGCCAATATTTGGCATTGTCAGTGTTTTGGATTTTTGCCATCCTAATAATTGTATAGTGGTATTTCGTTTTAATTTGAAATTCTCTAATGACGTATGATGTTGAGCATCTTTTCATATGCTTATTTGCCATATATATCTTCTTTGACGAGGTGTCTGTTAAGGCCTTTTGCCCATTTTTTAATTGGGTTGTCTGTTTTCTTACTGTTGAAAATTTTAGAGTTCTTTTGTATATTTTGGATAATAGTATTTTTATGTATGTGTTTTGCAAATATTTTCTCCAAATATTTGGCTTGTCTTCTCATTCTCTTAGCAGTGTCTTTCACAGAACAGAGGTCTTTAATTTTAATGAAGTCCAGCTTATCAATTATTTCTTCCATGGATCCTGCCTTTTGTGTTGTATTTTAAAATGTCATTACCATAACCAAGATTGTCTGGATTTTCTCCTATCTTCTAGGAGTTTTACAGTTTTGCATTTTACATTTAGGTTTATCATTCATTTTGAGTTAATTTTTGTGAAGAGTGTAAGGTCTGTGTCCAGATTTATTTGGGGACGTGTGGATGTCCACTTGTTCCAACACCATTTGTTGAAAAGACTATCTTTTCTCCACTGTATTGCTGTTACTCTTTTGTCAAGGATCAGTTGCCTATATTTAAGTGAATCTGTTTATGGATTCTCCATTCTGTTCCATTGATCTATTTTTATATTTTTGCTAATACCACTTTGTCTGGATTACTATAGCTGTGTGATAATTTTCAAAGTTGGATAGTGTCAATCATTCAATATTGTGTTGCCTATTCTGGGTCTTTGCCTCTCCATATAAATTTTAAAATCACTTTGTCAATATATATAAAATAACTTGCTGGGATTTTGATAGGGGTTGCATTGAATCTTTAGATGAAATTGGGAAGAACTGACATCTTGACAAATTGAGTCTTCTTATCCATGAATATGAACTAGCCCTTCACTTATTTAGTTTTTTGATTTCTTTCCTCAGAGGTTTCTAGTTTTCCTCATGTAGATCTTACATTTTTTTTAAGATTTATACCTAAGTATTTCAATTTTTTGTGTGCTAATGTAAATGGTATTGTGTTATTAATTTTAAATTCCACTTGTTCATGTTGGTGTGTAGGAAAGCAATTGACTTTTGTATGTTGACCTTATATCCTGCAACCATTCAATAATCACTTAATAATTCCAGAAGTTTTTGGTCAACTCTTTTGGATCTATACATAGACAATCATCTAATCTGTGAACAAAATCAAATTTATTTCTTCCTTCCCAATCTGTACACCTTTTACTTCCTTTTCTTGTCTTACTGAATTAGCTAGGGCTTCCAGTACAATGTTGAAAAGAAGTGGTAAGAGTGGACATCTTTATCTCGTTCCTGATATTAGAGATAAAGCTTTTAGTTTCTTATCATTAATTATGATATTAACTGTAGTTTTTTTTTTAGGTAGTCTTTATTAAGTTGAGGAAATTCCCCTTTATTTATAGTATGCTGAGAGTTTTTATCATGAATGAGTGTTGGATTTTGTTGAATGCTTTTTCTGCATCGATTGATATGATCCTGTGATTTTTCTTCTTTATCCTGTTGATGTGACAGGTTAGAATAATTGATTTTTGAACGTTGAAACAAGACATCTATTTTTTATGACTTAAAAGGGCTTCTAATGAGACTAAATTAAATCATATCTGTACTTTCTGTATTGCATTTTAAACATTATTAAGAGGCTGTGTTCTCACCTTTTTAGCAGCAATAAATCCTAATAATGGAATTTTACAATCTTGCAAAAATATTGTAGAGGTTCGTTGTAGACATTTATGCGTAGGAAATGGCAGCTCTATCCGCAAAAATATTAGATTCAGATAATTTCTTTTCAAGTTTAGTAGGAAAGTACAGCATTACCATGAAAGTTTCATTAAATTGAGTAGCTTTTATAAAGTTTTTCTATAAAATATTTCTCTGACATACAACTTATTGCATTTCTCACAGTACTTGTGCAATTTAAGAGGTGATATTGGAAGTGGAAGTTCTAAGTACTGTGTGTAATTGCTGAATTGTATAAACATTTGATTGCAACAAGTAAGTCCTTTGGACTGTAAGGCAGAGTTTGTATCACTGGAGACTATTTTAGTCATAGCCCCTACTATTTTCACAGTCTGTTTATAGAGATAAGACGTGTATATTGGAAAGAGAATACGGGATAATCAGATGAAGCTGTATTCAGCCTGGATAAATGTGTGTGTGTGTGTGTGTGTGTGTGTCTGTGTGTGTGTGTGTGAGAGAGAGAGAGAGAGAGAGATAATGAAAGCAATATGGTACAAAGCTTTTTAAAGAATTTTTATTCTTAAGAAAATCTAGAACAATGTTTCATAATCCTGGTTGCACATTATAATCACCGGGAGAACTTGGTGGAGGGGGAGAAAAACAAAAAACAGTGCTTAAGTCCCACTGTCAGTGTTTGATTTAATAGTTTGGGGTCAGGACCATACGCTGATGGTTTTAAACAGTACCTTCAGATGATTCCATTGTGTAGCCAGGTTGAAAACCAGTGATCTAAACCAAGTGATTTTTTAAAGTAGACATAATGAGGTGGGTGACTAATATAATTTTGCTCATTTTGTAGTTTTTCAGAGGCAGGTGTCCCAGCTTAAACATTTCTGTGCCCCTAAATGCTGCTGTTCTTTCATCTGGCAGATTTCCCTTTGCCCTCTTCTCATTACTAGTCATGCTAAGCAAAAGACGTAAAATGTGGGAAATAAGGTTCCCTCTGTATTATTTCTCATAAGTTGCTGATATAAAACTTGAGTGAGAGAGAGGGTAGGAAAGTGGGAATTGAACCACAGGCTGAAATAAAAATTTGCATCAATTTCAAGATTGCATTAGAAAACAATATCTTGTCCCCCTCCATTACTCTAAATAATTTAGGCTTGAATATATATATATATAAAATTATCATTTATGAACATAAGCCATGTAAAAGTATTTTAACACTGAGAACTCAGTAAAGAAACATTGGTTAAAAAAATAGTGTTTAATGATAAAGGTTTATAGCACAGAATTTTTGGCTAGTGAACAGTTTAATCAATTTATTTGTTTATTTAACTTTTGTAAATATGTGTTTTCAACAGCAGGAACTTCAAGTGCAGATTTTCGTGACATTGTGAATCCTGATGCTTACTCTCCTGCTGTTGAAAAATTAGAGGAAAACAGCTTTTTTGAGAGAAATTTCAAAGAGGACAGCATAGATATAGAAAGTAGTCAAAAGTATGACGATTCCTGCATATCACTTGAGAGCAAGGATTCTTTGCCAAGTACAGATTTGGAAGAAGCCTCCTTTAAGGGGAAATTATCTCAAGAGGACAAGGAATCCTTGGAATTTAGCAATCTGCATGAGAGGCCAAACTCTGAAGATTCTAAAACTACAGAGTCACCACTGGTAAATATCAATTATGTTTATTGTATTACAAATTTTATAATAAACATAAAAAATTCATATTGACACAATATATTCTTAAAGGTTACTTCCTATTGAATTTACAATGTGTGACCTTATAGTTGAAGAGTAACTCACATGGGAAAGAATATAAATGACTTGCAGAACAAATTCTAATATGGTAAATGCCATTATAACAAGTGATTTTCTATGACAAATAATTTAAGGCCCACCTCATGCACCATAGTAAGAGTGCTGTTACTTTTCTAAATGAAATTCATTATTATGAATAATTTACTGTAATAAATCCTTTCTAGCTTTCTACTCTATAGTCACTGGTTAAAATGAGAAAAAAAAATGCAGTTTTGTAGATAAAACCAGTTTTTGTGCCTTAATGTAAATATAAGGTTGAAAAGGTAATTCTTCAGGAATATGGCTAATAAAGAAATAGGGGTGTAGTTTTTGTTTCTTCTTAGAGAAAAAAAGATAAAGCAGTTCATTATTGCATTATTGCCAAATTTAAAAACTATATTTGAATCTCTGTTCTATGTACTAAAAATCTTAAGTAATTATGATTATTAATAATAAGTTATTTAGAAATTGGACAAGTCAAATGTTAAATTATTTGGAAATTGAGGAAGTCAAACACTTTAACAAGACTTTACAGTCATTTGTAATGAATCTCCATGGTGCCTAAACTGAAGGAGGGACCAAAAAAGTTGAAGAATGAATATTGAGTTGCTACTACTTCTGCTTAGGAGTTTGGATTTCTTTGCCCACTTAGTGACAGGTCTTTTTCCTTTTCAAAGTGAGATATTAGAATTGAGACCTCTGCAAAAACCTTAGATCCCTAAAAGTCTGCTCAGTCTCTGAAGGAATACACAAGGAGACATACTCACAGGTACAACAAGATGAAAGGAAACTGATTTTTGCAGGGGATCTGGCCCAAGTCAATAAATATCTTATCTGAAAAATGGAAATCTTGGACTTTAATCCAGCTTCAGTTTAGAGTTTGAATGTACATTTCTTACTTGGAATATGCAAGCCAATACATTAACACTAATGTTGATCCATGTCTATTTTTTTTTTTTTTTTGCGGTACGCGGGCCTCTCACCGCTGTGGCCTCTCCCGTTGCGGAGCACAGGCTCCGGACGCGCAGGCTCAGCGGCCATGGCTCACGGGCCCAGCCACTCCGCGGCATGTGGGATCTTCCCGGACCGGGGCACGAACCTGTGTCCCCTGCATCGGCAGGCGGACTCTCAACCACTGCGCCACCAGGGAAGCCCGATCCATGTCTATTGATGCCCTGATGTATCTGGCAAAAGTTAAACCCCAATCCCTTCTAGGAAGACATTCCCACAATTTAGCCAATAACAGATTCCCCAAATCAATGCCCACGGCAGCTGAATTTCTCCCTTTCCCCCAGTGAAGAAAACAATTAATCATAGAATGAATTTCTGCAAACAGAACAAACAAGGACTCTGATTTTCCAGTTTCCACGGGGCAGCATGCGGAGGGCTAGGTGACACCTGCCCATGCTGTGTACTGTGTTATAAGAGAGGAATTCTGAGCATATAGAACCCAATTCTTTTATACTGGGCGTCAACCTGCCTAACCTCTGCCCTGGGGGGGACATTATTTTCTGTAACCTAATAAAAGACATTTGGCAAAACTCACAGATACATAATCTGTGGTAATTCACATAATGGAAAGCAATGTAACAATTAAAATGAATGAAACATAGCTACTTTTATTAACGTGGATACATTCTCAAAAATGTGATGTTAAAGTTTAAATATGAAAGGATACATAGAGTAAATATAAGTCTGATAGCATTTTTGGAAACATTTAAGATAATTGGAACTTTTTATGGACACACTCAGATGAAATAATAGTCAAAAACTTACATTGTAATAGTGTATGTCAACTTCAATACAATAATATAATAAATTCTACTTATAAAGTCTAATATATATATTTTTGGTATAGATATTTGAAGCAAGTCTTTTAAATTACTGATATTGTGTGAGAAAGTTATATTATGTGTTGTACATATCTATATATTTAAAGTATTTCATCATTAAAATTGAAATGTTAAAAAACTACTAATTTTCATCTCTTATACTACTATTGTAAAAAAAATAAGTGGCAAATGATTATATCATAGAACCACAGTGCTTTACACTTAGTGGTAGAATCTACTTTCTTTTCATCCCTAATGACTCTACATGAACTGCTTTTACTCTTCCCCTGCCCTAGTAGAAACCATTCCCTGAGCAGAAACTATTTAGAAATCAGTTCTGCTCCAGTAGAAAATTCAGGAGTGGACAGTAGGGGCAATTTTAAGCAGTGGCATTACTTGACTTCAAAATGGAGTATAAGACAGTACATTTTGCACTTCAGTTTCCAGAAATTGAGTTCTTCATAAAGGTGTGGAATTGAGTACTAAGTTGTAAAGCAGCAGCAGTGAGGTAGGAGCATGTGCCAGGAAGAACATGGACTAGTCGGGGGCTCTTGGTTTTGAATCTGAAACCTCCAATAGTTAACTTGGTGACATTGGGCAAACAAGCAAATTCACTCTCATTGTTCTCTGTTAGCCTAGGCTTTCAAAGAAACTTCCATATTTTCAATTGTCTAATCCAAATATGAGCTCCACTAGAGCTGAAGGGGTCCTGTGAATTTATTTTTCTTTTTCTTTTTTTTTTGCGGTACGCGGGCCTCTCACTGTTGTGGCCTCTCTCGTTGTGGAGCACAGGCTCCGGACGCGCAGGCTCAGCGGCCATGGCTCACGGGCCCAGCCGCTCCGCGGCATGTGGGATCTTCCCGGACCGGGGTACGAACCGGTGTCCCCCGCATCGGCAGGCGGACTCCCAGCCACTTCGCCACCAGGGAAGCCCATTCCTGTGAATTATTTGATCAGTGTCTGGGAGAGCCAGTGAAGGCGTCATGAGTAGGGTGGACTTGGACTTGTCTTTGAAGGAAGTGCTTTATTGGTCACTAGCTTGGTTTTGTAATATCATTTATATGATTTATACATTTGAGTAGAGTTATCGTAATTTTCTTTGTGTGATTACCACCTTGAACCAGACGGCATCTGGGCATTAGTTAGATACATTATGGAACTGTTAAATACTGATAGCCACTCTGATTGTATTTTAAGTCCATCCAGAGCTCTCACTGGTACATCTCCAATCTGTTTCCTACTAGACCCATGTACTTTTTAAATCCCATATTTATATTCTCCCTAGGATGAAAGCATAACAAAATATGAATTCATAGGGTGGTGGAGCAAGCCTAGGCTTCAGATCAGCTAGATCTGTATATTCAAAATCTAGGTCTGCTAGTTTCTACCTGTATGAACTTCACAAATTACTTAGCTCACCCTTGCCTCAGTTTCCTACTGGTATATTTTATTCATGGTGAATGTTTTGTTAACTTGGATTTTCTCTGTGACCATGATCAGATCAGATTTGTTTCCATCAGTATTTTACTTTCGTCTCTGAATTTATTTTATGTATAGACAAAGACACTACTAATACAAAAGCACAGCATATGAGACTCTATTTTCCAGAGTAATTTATGTGCAAAGACACTGAGGGAAGAAAATAAAGGAAAGGAAAGAGATAAGAAAACTTTACTTTTTTTTTTCGTGAACTTCTGTCCTCCTTAGATTTGATGGCAACTTTCAGATTATTACTGTAATTGTGGTTTGTGCATTTTTCCGAATTTACTCTATATAAATGTTGTGTTATTACTTATGTCTCCACAACTAGAACCTAAACTTGATGTGGGCAGAATCCATGCCAAGAACATAGTAGGCGCTCAGTGAATGAACGTGCTGGTTTGTGTGGATGAGATAAAATAAACTTAACTTTGTTGAATATTTTGTTTCCTAGTTATTACAAGAAATAGCCCTCAGAAGTAAGCCCATAACTGAACAATATCAAGGACTTGAAAGATTCTTTGCTTTCGATAAAAATGAAAGACTCAACTTACTTCCTTCTCATAGCTTAGAATGCAGCTACTCCAGTACTAGGATTACAATTGCAGGTAAATTCAGACATAAAATCAGACGGCCTGTGGACCAAGCTAACAGTTTTCTGACACCTTTTTTTAAAACAGTTTGTCAACATCTTAGGAAATACTGGGCAATTCTGTTCAACAAATAAATCATTTCCTTCTTTTCTGGCTGGAATTATTAACCCTGTCAGAGTTGCCATATATTTATATTTAAGGCTACTGTCAGAAAACATGGCTATAATGAGACTGAGAGAGATTATTTTCGTATTTTAGAAGTGTGGCCCTTAATAAATTAATAGTAATTCTTCAAATCACTTGATTGACTATCAATCAATCAGTGTTAAGTATTGTACGATAATTCTTAAATGCCATCTTAAAATCTTAGGATCTGTGAGATTTCTGAGACATATCCATCATTTTCTTTTAAAGCCATGTCTTGGTGTCGCCTGTATTCTTAAATTTCCTATGTATTCAAATATATTTTTTCACATACAAATGATTGTATTTTATGTTATATTGCTGTATACTTTTAAAAATATTTGTTTCTGTTCAAACTTGTATGTGTGTGTGTGTGTGCAATATCTTTGAAATTTAGAATTTTTCCTTTTGTTGTATAATTATGAGATTTTCTTTCATAATATATACCTCACTGTTATAAATGTTTTTTATTTAGCTAAATATTATCCAGTAAGGCAATACATATAATAAAGCAACAATATGGATGTCTCCTCTTTGTCAACTTTATATAATTTTACCACTTTTCCATTTTTAGGAGACAGAGAATGGATCCCAGACCATAGCGTAAGTGCCTATGCTGATAATGCAGTTGCCTTGGGTGTTCTGAAGAGAGCCCAGAGCGCATCATCAAGGAGAACACAGCAAAAGACTGGTAAGATTGGCTGTAAGGCTGCAGTGCCGTATTGGTGGCTCACTTCATTTATTAGTTTGTCTCTTAGCAGTTTACTAGGCACCTGAAAATTAGTTTTTGCAGTTACTTAATTTAAACTTACTCATTTAAACTGTCCTGGACTTTTCTTCCAAAACCAAAAAACCAAGAGTAGTCTTTATTCTTCTCAAAAACATAAATTTTACAGTCTTAGCTCCTTTCTGTAACAGTGTATTAGAGATTAATATTTTTAAAATGTAGCTCAGGATATGGCATATATTTTGAACAACGCTTATAAAATACATGCTGGGTTTCATTACACTTTCAGGAAAGAGTATATCTATACTAGATTTCGCATACTCCTCTTCTTGATTCGTATTATGATCACACAAAGCCATAAGATTGCTACTTGCTGCTCTGGTTAAGAAACCTCTGCTTTAAACCTGATGCTTAATATGTTGACCCTGGAATCTTGATTTCAGTTCATTAACTCTATCTTCTAGCCAAAATAATTTCAAGATTTTCTATAGGATAACTCTTTCGACATATTGAATGCTCATTGCAGTATTTTCCTAGTGAGGGTATGCAGAGAATTTTGGCATGATTAAAATCAATAGTATTATTAGATCATTATTGCTATCCTAAAATACCTTCTGAAGTAGGTTTGCTTTGTGCTGAATTTCACATGAAGTTGTAATAGATGACTGAGGAATTAAGGCAATTCAATACACGTGCTGAGTATGACAGCACTGTGCCGGGCCCTGGGAGAAAATGGTTGCATAAGGCACGTTCCCTGATCTTTGGGAGAAACACTTGACAAAGGGGACTGTTTGCCTTCATCTAAAGGCCATCTTCAAGCTAGAAATTTAATTACATATGATTTGTCCAAATATGTAAGGTTTATATGTCTCTCTTGCCCTAAATCCTATGATTAAAACTACTTGGCTAGCTTAGATTCTTTCCATGTGCATTTATGTTGAGAACCTGTCAGATTTTAAAAGGTATTTTTTTTAGTGGAAGATCCATTCATTTATGATAAATGTTTTTTGGCTCTATAATTAGGAACCTATTCTCACATCAAAGTCTAGGGCAGCTTTAAATATTCTGACTGCTTCCTTCTGAGGCAGTCAAAGATACTTCTTAAAGTCACTATATATTGATTAAAAACAAGTTCACATGCATGCTATGAGAATTTGTTACTAAGACAATTTTTTTTTTTTTTGGAAGATGTTGGGGGTAGGAGTTTATTAATTAATTTATTTATTTTTGCTGTGTTGGGTCTTCGTTTCTGTGCGAGGGCTTTCTCTAGTTGTGGCAAGCGGGGGCCACTCTTCATCGCTGTGCTCAGGCCTCTCACTGTCGCAGCCTTTCTTGTTGTGGAGCACAGGCTCCAGACATGCAGGCTCAGTAGTTGTGGCTCACGGGCCTAGTTGCTCCACAACATGTGGGATCTTCCCAGACCAGGGCCCGAACCATGTCCCCTGCATTGGCAGGCAGATTCTCAACCACTGCGCCATCAGTGAAGCCCAAGACAAATCTTTATATGTAAGTAGCCAAATGCCTTTAAGTATCAACTTAGAGTGATCAGTTGAAATCAATAATTTACTATAAAAAACATTTGAAGGAGCACCTACTTGAGGCCTGGTGCTGGTGATATAAAATAAACCTTCTTCCCAGAAGCCCGAAAGCTTAGAGTCCAGTTCAAAGGCTCTCGAATGTGAGCATGAACATAATCACCTGGGAAACCTGTTGCAATGAGGATTTTTCATTGTCACTCTTAGAGATTCTGATTCATTAAGGCTGAGATAAGGTCCAGGAATTTGCATTTATTTTATCAACAATTCCATGTCATGCTGATGTAGATAGTCCAAAAATCATACTTGGAGAAAACTGCTGTTTAGACATGTAAATACATAAATTGTACCATATGTATTAATAATAAAAGGTTTATGAAAGAACCACAAGTAACATGCTTCTGGAGACTGATAGGTAACTAATAATAGTACATATGATCAGTCATAATAGAGGTAGATGCATGTGCAGTCTTTTAGGAATGGAGATAGTAAAATGATTGCTTTGCCATTGAAACATGTTGATATTTAAGATGTTAGAGAGTAGGTGACATTTCAGACAAATCTTAAAGCATTATTAAGACTTCCCAGTTAGAGGTGGAAAGAGATGCCTTTCTGGACAGAGATAGTGGCCTGAAATAAAAATGAAATTTTCCTGACTGTGCCACAAGTTACAGAAATCTTATGTTCTGAACTGATGCCAGTATATAAAGGAATTCCTCTTTCTGTAAGATTTTTAAGTTTGTGAATGTAAAAACATGATAGCTATGAAATACATGTGTGTTGAGCAGGAAGTCCATTGCTTCTCCCCACCCGCTGCCCAAACCTACTGCTCCCCGACTCCGACTTCCTATCTCTGTAATCTGAGGAAATTATAGATTAACACTGATCACAGTTATACTATAAATATAACAGAAGAAATTGTCCTTGGTATTAGCTCAATAATATAGGCTATGATTACTAATAAGACCAGTGAAATATTGGGAAAATAATGTAAAATGGTGCTTTGGGTTACATTAATGGGCATAAGAATGCCGATATATAAAAAATATTAATCACTCACTGAAGAGTCTTTAATACAATAGTAATTATTACTATTCTAAATAAAACATTAGAAGTGGATGAAACATAAGCAGAGCAACATGCTTTTTGCATACTGTTTCAATAACAAGTAGCATTCTGACCAAAGGACTCAATATTTTTTCCCTGGATAAAGGTCGCAAAACATTATTGTCTTTTGATATTCTTGCTCCACTGTGTAAATTACTGAGAATTTATACATTAAAAAAATGTATTTTCTAAGAGTTCCTGAAACATATATGGGAATATTATTTACATTGCCAATGATAGCATAAGTTACTTCCAAAAGGAATTTCTTATGTTTTATAATCTACAAACTGGACTTTAAAAAAAAATATGGGATGATCCCTTTAGTTGTGGCATTTTTCATTAGTGCCCGTCTTAACTGGTTCTCTAATCTTAACCCTAGCAATAACACTAATAAGCTTATACAGGAAACACCAGAGGAAATGACATACCTAAATGAACAAAATAAAATCAAGGACCACCTGAAGCCTCACTGTCTTTCTATGTTTTAGGTACTTTAAATTACACTTTGCGTATATGTCCAGTAAGAAAGATGGTCTGTCTCTTTGCTGTGTGCTAAGCATAAGTCTGATCCAACCCCAGTGTACTTGTTTTTTCTCAGCTGGGATCAATTAACCTCTAATACTGTAGCAGCCAGATGTTGTTATAAGAGTTCAGCAAGCGTTTGTACTCTCCTGAATTTTCTGAAGGGCATCTACATTATGTTAAATTTTTCTCACCTCATGTTTGCCTGTGTTGGCAGAAGTCCAGTTCTTCCTAATAACTTCTTTTGTTTGTTTATTTTTTAATATTTATTTATTTTTTCTTATTAGTCATCCATGTTATACACATCAGTGTATACATGTCAATCCCAATCTCCCAATTCATCCCATCACCACCCCCCCTGCCGATTTCCCCCCTTGGTGTCCTTGTTTGTTTATTTTAACGAGTTTTAAATTCCTTTTAATTTTGACTGAGACATAGCACAATACAAATAGAAGGGTGTGGTTTTCTCTATAGATCTAGAAGTTTCTATTTATATAGCTGAATTACTGTTATACTCTCTGACCTTTACTTCCACCATTACTGTTCCTACTTCACTCTTGGGAATGGCAAGTTTGTTTTTCTTGATGGCTATAAATAAAATATTGATTCCTTACATATTACAGGTAAAATCATTTCCAAATTCTAGTCATTAAAATAAATCTTAGGGATATTTACATTTATTTTTTAAAAAACATAGGCACGTTTTTGTCAGTTATTTTTCTTCAGAATTGTCTCTGAGCACAAATAGACACAAAAAGGTCAGAATCTTAATTTATTCACAATTTCACTCCCACAAAAATTGTTTTCAAAATTGATTTCTGAAATGTTCATTAAAATTGGTGCCCTTTGGGACTTACCTTAGTCAGTTTTAATTGCTTAAATAATTACATACTGCATTAAGATTCTTCTTAGGGTAGTAGCTATCTTCAAAATAGATCTTTTAAGTTAAAAATAAAAGACAAACTCCATAATCATTAACCGTTTAATACATGACAATTACCTGTAGCCACCCTTCTAAATCTTACATTTTCCTTTGAGTCAATAGAGTGGGCATAATGTTATATGGCATATGTTAAGTCAAATCATGACTTTTATGATAATGACAATAGCACTTCTTTAAAGAATCCAATATTTTACACAAAGGCAATTTATATTAAGGGAATGCAAGATTATCTTATAAATTATTTACATTTAATATATATATTTTACATCTTTATTGGCATATAATTGCTTCATATATACTTTATTGGAGTATAATTGCTTTACAATGGTGTGTTAGTTTCTGCTTTATAACAAAGTGAATCAGTTATACATATACATATGTTCCCATATCTCTTCCCTCTTGCGTCTCCCTCCCTCCCACCCTCCCTATCCCACCCCTCCAGGCGGTCACAAAGCACCGAGCTGATCTCCCTTTGCTATGCGGCTGCTTCCCACTAGCTAGCTATATTTATCTAAATCAGAACAATGATTCAGGATATTAAAAATATACCTGCACTATGCATTTCCAAATTTATGTCTTGAATATTCATTCCCTTGGCCTTTTTTAAAGAACCTTGTGAGCAGTACCAAATGATATATAGTTATGCTCTGTTAGTATGTTTTGAACGGATTATGTTTTCCTACTATGAAAGAAACACACATATTGAAGAAACCAACTAAGTCAACCTTTGAAATAGATCAAGATAAAGTGGTCACTACCCTACTGGAACAAAGTGATAACCTGACTCAGACCTGTGCTTCTGGAACTTTTCCACTGAAGCACCCTATAAAGTGGCTGAGAGTGAACTCATGTTTAGCAAAATTAGAGATGTGTTCTCAATTTCTTTAAAGCCTGTGTTTTTCTAAAAGATTTTGCATACTGGTCTATTTTGTCTCCATATCTGTTTTAATAGAAGAATGTTACACACCATCAAATAAAATTGGTCCACTAGGAAGTGATACCATGTTTATCCTATCCTCTTACAAGGCACAGTGTGGCATTGTCCTAGAATTGAAGATACAGGGCACAGTGGTTGGCTATGGGATAGATGATAAGATTGGGGTGTTGAATTGTTGTGGAATTGACTGGGTTTACGGATGTTTTGTTTTAGTTAATATTAAAATTAGCTTGCCTTTCTCTGAATGTAGAAAAAATTTGGGAAGAATAACCCAGAAGTGTTCTTTATGACATAGGAAAAGTAATTCGGGATTCACAAATTGAGGTAAAACAAAATGGATGATAATCTAAAGTTCATTTTCTCATAAACTCTGTTGCATGAATTTAGCTGTTCTAAGTTCAGGGGACTGGTCTTTTGTATCTTTAAGCACTCATTCAGAATTTTAAAAACAGTTGATTTAAATTTTTTTTATTTTAGGCTGGACATCACAGAGACCTTCAACAGCAAATTTACCACTTTGCAACTCTGTGAAAAGAAGTTCCAGCCGCCTTTCCTCTTCTCATCCCTGGTCAAGAAATACAGCTGCTCGATCACTCTCTAGAGCTGCTTCTGAAATTTCAGAAATTGAATATATTGATGATACTGACCATGACGAGCCTTTCTTAGACGACACTGCTGATCAACAAACCTTAGACAGTTTGGAAAAAGAATTAAATGCACTGAGAAATCCTGCAGGTAATGCTATTTTTTCACCATAGACAACATTAACTCTGCCTTCCACCTGATTCTTCATATCATCCTCCAAGAAAACAAGCCTTTCCCTTCTCTTTTAACCATCAACCTTTGTGTCTGTTGTCTTGACTATCCCCCGATGTCACCCTGAAAATGTTATAAAACATGTGGGTGCCCAGACATATCAGAGATAGTCCCCTTAGCTCACATAATACACAGTTAAATTGTGGCTTAAGGACCTTCATCCTTCATGCGGACATAAAAAAATTGTTTTTTCTCCTTCCTACAAACTCAGTGAGTGGCTAATCTCTGTTGCTTTATAAAAGCCATTGCCCAACACACTTTGAGAAGTGAGCTGTTCAATCTTTTTTTTTTTTTTCCCAGTACGCGGGCCTCTCACTGTCATGGCCTCTCCCGTTGCGGAGCACAGGCTCTGGACACACAGGCTCAGTGGCCAAGGCTCACGGGCCCAGCCGCTCTGTGGCATGTGAGATCTTCCCGGACCGGGGCACGAACCCATGTCCCCTGCATCAGCAGGCTGATTCTCAACCACTGCGCCACCAGGGAAGCCCAGTAATTCAGCATTCTTAAAGCGCTTAAGTTCCTCCTTATTTTCAGAGAAATTGTCTGCTATTGTATATTTGAGTTGCTTTTCTGTTCCATTTGGCTTTCTCCTGCTGAGACCTGTTTTGTTTATGTTGGATCTTCTTACATTTTCTTCAACTGTTTTAACCTGTTTTTATCTTCCTTTGCATTTACTGACATCTTCTATGTCAGAATTTCAATTTTCAGCTGGTTTTAGTCCATTCTTTATTGATTGACTTAATAAATTAGCCCTTTACAGGTATTGCTTTGACTATTTTTGGTAATTTTTACTTTGATATAATTTCAGATTTACAGATAATTTGCAAGAACACAAGAATAGTACAAGGAACTGCCATATACACTTTACCCAGTTCACCACCTGTTTGTCTCTTACCTCATTTGCGTATATGTACACACAAACACAACCCTGTTTCTGAACCATTTGAGAAGTTATAAACATCATGACCCTTTTCTAAAAAATACTTCAGTGTATTTTCCACGAACAACAACATTTTCTTATATAACCATGGCACAATGATCAAAATCAGGAAATCTAACAATGATGCACTATAATTCTCTAATCCACAGTGCGTATCTAATGTTTTCAAATTGCCTCAGTGATGTGCATTATAGCTTGTTTTTTTCTGGTGCAAGATCCAGTCCAGGAACAAGTGATCATTTAATTTATTATCCTTTTTGATGTCTGACATGTTGTTGTTTGATCTTTGATATTAGTTTTATTCTTTTTCAAAATGTCATTTTCATTATTTCTTCTGTAGCGCAAGGACTTATGGGGGAATTTTGTTATGGTCTTGATCTGTCATCTACCAGATTGGTCTTTCATTTAATCATTCTTTGTGTGCTGTGGATTCTTGGATTCCAGTTTGTTTGCATAACTAGTTGCTGTCAGTTCCATGTATCTTACTTGCTCACATGCATTGTGGGTGGCTTTGCTCATATCTTCTGTCTTTTCTGATATAGTGAGACTGCATTCTCCCTGAAACTCTCTCCACCTGTACTGAGATGTGTTAATCTTCTCTTTGGAGCTACTATTTGGGGGTTGGCTGTTGTACTCTTTTCTGTATCCTGCTGGCTCAAAGGCACAGGAAGGATACATGAAGGACTGGGGAGTTTAACCTCTTTTGTTGGAGGATCTGGGCTCTTTTGTCTTTTTTTCTGGATTTTATTAAACACCAAACTTTACTGGACCTGATTTCAAGTGTATTCTGTCCCTGGGGGGACACCTGCAAGTTTGCAGTTTTCTTGCCTCTGCTGAGATCTTCTGGTGGATGTTTTAGGGCTTGAAAATATTTATAATGTTTTCTCCTTACTTCCCCTTCACCCACTTTTCTCTAAATCCGTGTGGTATTAGTGAGACTTGTCAGCACCTTAGATGACTCTCCTCTTCCTGTTACTAGTTTGTGTGCTTACTGGGTGGGGAGGGGAGGGGGTGGACAGCAGTAGCCCCCAGCTATACCTGAATGAATCTTCTGTTTATTCCTTTGGTTGTCCCTTGTCAAAGTTTATTATGTGAACTTGTACCTCTTCCTTTGGTTCTTTTTATGATTTTATTTTATTTTTTATTTTTCTGCTTTTTCCATTCATTTCATTAGGGGTTGGGGGAGGAGAGATTGTGGTCCATCTTTACCTGTCATTCATTTGCCTGACTCCGCATTACTAAGAATCAAATGGAAATATCCTTGGAGGTAATTCTCACATTAAAAGCCAATTCTAAAATGAAGCGTGTCAGGTCTGAACTGGATCAAAAGGATAATCATACAATTTTATATCAGAAGGTGAAAGGTTTTTTATTTTGATAAATTGATAAGTTCCATTATTTACAAATGAAATATTTTAAAAACAGTGGTCTTTCTTTGTTTCTAACCTCTCAGCTTTTCCATTTCCTCTGTCAGGTTTGTCCTTACATGCTTCACTTTTTCTCCGTGTCACTCATTTCCTCGTACTCCAACACCAATATTTTCACTAGAATACATAACTTTTCATATATAAAAGCAAACACCCACTATGTAGCCTGTGAACCGCCAGGGCTTTCTGATAGTTCAGGAGCAGAATGCAATCACTTATACACACTCTACCCAGGAACAGCTCTCTTTCTATCTGGGAAGATTGGCCTTGGAGGAGTGCACAGCTTTGGAGACACTCACCTGGAGCTGAGGAAGGAAGAGGACAGCACATCAGCTGAATCGTCCCAACAGTCAGTGAGGGGACAGATGCTATGGTGCAATCAGGCCCTACTCTAGAAAATTCACTGATTCAGCACAGGCTTTTGTGTTCTGTTCAGCATCACTGGGCAGAAAAATTCCACCTACATGTCACTACCCATGGTGCATTCTGGAGAAACTTCATGAGGTCTGGTGTCACACAGACACAGCTACACAATTGGACTCTTAAGCAAATATATATGAGTTCGCACCCCTGTGAAACCTGCCTTTTTGTGAGCAGCAGACCTTCTGACTTGTTTTTTGTTAGCTCTAGGATAGATACATCCACTTCCCCTAAGTTCTAGGAAAAGAGCCAAGGAGCCTGGAGAAGAAAAGACACAAAATAACTATAATACATTGAGTAGTTTCTCCTTTGACTCTGATTGCTAAAGCTGACAGTAGAGCCATTTCAAAAGGAGGTGGGGCCGGCAGGGGGCTAGGGATGTGCGCGCGCACGTGCACATGTGTGTGTGTGTTTGTGCGCACATGTATGCAGGTTGCAGATACAACTTCCTGCTGAATCAGGAGACAAGGGGCAGCAAGGCAGGTGGTTGAGAATCAGGCTCTGGGGCCAGGGGTCCAGCTCTGAAACTCTGAAATTCCTACCTTCTTGACATTGGGCAAATTACTTTCTTAAACTCACGCTGCATCCGTTTCCATGTATGAAAGATGAGTATGATAATAGGCCCTATCATAAAATTGTTCAGTGATTGAATTTGAGTACAGGTATATATTAAATATTATATTTATAAAAATTTTCTCTCTCCACACACACACATGCACACACACATGCATTTTAACATTTAAGTGCCCAGCACATAGTCTGTCCTGAAAATACTGTTAAATTATATAAGAAACCCATGGGTGGTGCTTTTAACATACAGTAAAGTATGGTGCACTTCACAAGTCCAGTTTTTAGTCAAAAACATATAAAAGCTGTTTCTATTCTAGAACTATGTTTTTTTCTGGGCACTTTGAGGATTATAGTTAGCTATAGTTCAGGCTGTATTTTTACTCCCTCCACAAATATCTTTGTAAATAACACTATAGTCACTCCCTTAATGAACTCAACATACCAGTATAATTTACTTACCAAGGCATTTTTTCAGTTTTGGGATATTGTTATAGCCTGAAGAATTTGGAAATATCAGAAGATATGCATTATGAGAAAGTATCAGTAATAATACACAGTAAAGCATTCATCTTTTCAATAGGTAAAAATGATTCATTTGTTTTAAACTCATTCTGATTTGTGGTTTAAGAGTTTTTGTGGGGCTCCCCTGGTGGTGCAGTGGTTGAGAGTCCGCCTGCTGATGCAGAGGACACGGGTTCGTGCCCTGGTCCGGGAAGATGCCGCGGAGCGGCTGGGCCCGTGAGCCATGGCCACTGAGCCTGCGTGTCCAGAGCCTGTGCTCTGCAACGGGAGAGGCCACAACAGTGAGAGGCCCGCGTAACGCAAAAAAAAAAAAAAGAGTTTTTGTGGTCCTTACATTTCCATGGCAATCTTATGCTTCTACGAGCCCAAAGGTACTGAACCAAGTAATTAAAGAGAGGAAGGAAAAGACTTTTTCTTAAACAAGAAAGAATAAAAATCTACCTGATACTAGCAGATGTAGCCATACTGCCTGTGAAGTAAAAGAGTGAGGCAGTAGTTTCCTGAGTAATGAAAAGGTTGACCATCAAGTAAGATATTAAACTGTAAAAGGGCTAATCAGGATTTATAGTTAGCTAATTAACTAGATAACCCTTGTAAAGACAGTCAGGTTAAGTTGGGTTAGAATGGCAATCTGTTTGCTTTAGGGCATCTGAATTTTGGAAAAAAAATTGAGTGACACATAAAAGTGAAAGTCAACATATTAAATACATTCTGATGTGAGGAATATGAAACCATTCAGTGAGTAGTAATAATCACTGTTTGTTCTTCCATGAAATGTTGCTCCATTTGATCTTCACAGCTACCCCGTGAGGTAGATGGGGCCGGTGCTGCTTTTAGTCCCCCCTGTGTGGCTACAGTAACTGAGGCTCTGGATGGGGCAGTAACTGCCTCCCCTGGGTGCTCAGAAGCCCCCAGGCACAAACCCAGGCAAGTCTGCCCCACATTCCTTTGTCTTACCACCAGACCACAGTGCCACTTAAACAGTGTGAAATCCTTCCTTCAAATCACTATTGTGATCACTTGAGAGGGAGAGGGTGTGGGCAGAGTGAAGGCAAAGGAGAGAAGTGGTGGAGGATAAAGAAGGCAAGACAGTGGGGTGAGGAGGAAGACGCTGGCGGGCTGGGCACAGGCTCACAGGTTACAGGACGAGGGTCCTGGTTGTCACACCTCCCGAACATTGGGGTGTCCTTTGTATGTGTATCTAGTTCTTGTTTTTGTTGTTGGTGGTGAATTCCTTATTGGGAAATAGCCTGTCTGCTTTGTTTTTGTTCTTTGAAGTTTTTAACCTGTTTCTTTGGTCCTGCCTTTCTTCTTTACTTCTTTTTTTTTTTTAACAGCTTTATTGGAGTATAATTGCTTTACATTGTTGTGTTAGTTGCTGCTGTATAACAAAGTGAATCAGCTATATGTATACATATATCCCCATATTCATATGTGTTTATTTCCCCGTAGAATAAAGTTTTATGTACATGTTTTAAATGACCTGAGTTTTAGAAATACACTGTAGAACTTCATATTTAGTCAATTTTCCTCCTTGGCCGTTCTTTATTATTGCATTTAAGAGATTCTTCAGTGATCAGAGAACATACACTCTTACTCCAGGGATAGAAAAGATTTAATTTCAGTCCACTCCTCAACAATCAGCTGACTTGACCGTTATAAAGTAAAATCTCCAATGTAAGCATCAATGCAGTCTTCCTTGGTCCTGTATGAGGAAAATCAGAAGACTTAGGTTTTTGTACGGTTGACCTCTTAGGTTTTAACGCTAACCTGCAGTAGGGTTTTTGTTAGCAGTTTTATTTTTCTCTGCCTTGAAAGTCAAGTGATGTCACCTTTGTTCCTGCTAACTTCACAAGGTATTCTGAAATATAATTTTGAGAATGAATAATTTTACAAAAATAGTCTCATCCTATTTGCACAATTTGAATTAGCTCTGCACTCATTCAGTTAGGACTCAAATGCCTAACAGAGGTTGAATATCTCTCCTGGTGGGATTCCTTAGATCTAAGTATCACCATTGGGTTTTAGCACTGTGGTTCTACCAATTCCAAATTCTGAATTGACTGCTTTCCCACGGGTAACATTCTCTATCACCGGGGTATGTGAAGGGACCTTGCCTGCCTGTTTTCTTTCATCTTGTGGAAAAACAGGAGAGAAGATAGTAGCCTAATGCTAAATAATTAGATTCTGGAACATAGTGATTTATTATTTCGGTGAGCTAAAAGAGCTTAGGTTGAGTTCCAGTTCTTCTGTTATGTAGTTACATGACTTTGAATAAGTTATCAATCCCCGGTGGGCCCTCAATTTCCTAATCTCCAGCAAGTGGGGATGGGACAAAAATTTTAGCTGAGGAATCTTTTGTTTTTCTCAAAGTTAATCTTATAGAGAGTTCCCAAACATAAACGAGACCAGGGAAAGCTGTCCTGCTTGCTATGGGGTGGCGGTGGGAGCCGCAGCCTTATCCCTCAGCCTACTGAATTTCTCCACGTATTGTAATTTAGAAGTCACTGGGATTTTAAGGACACTTTCAGTCGTAAATGTATTGAGCTCTATCTTGCAGGAGGAATAATCTAAGTTACCTTCTGTAGGGGAAGCTCTGCTTGCTTAAAAACTTCAAGTTGGGCTTCCCTGGTGGCACAGTTGTTGAGAGTCCACCTGCCGATGCAGGGGATGCGGGTTCGTGCCCCGGTCTGGGAGGATCCCACGTGCCGCGGAGCGGCTGGGCCCGTGAGCCATAGCCTCTGAGACTGCGCGTCCGGAGGCTGTGCTCCGCAACAGGAGAGGCCACAACAGTGAGAGGCCCGCGTACAACAACAACAAAAACACAAAAAACTTCAAGTTATTTCTAACCAGCCCCCCACCACAAAAGTATCTTTTGTCAACTGTATAATACTCGTAGTTTGGTGTTTGGTCCTTCTGATCTTGGTGCTTTCATAAGAGTGAAGGGAGGAAGAGCAGCCAGTAGTTTTAAGTTTTAAAAGTCTCCATAACATAACCTCATGTATAAGTTGGATGGCTCTTACAACTTTATCAATGACAAAACGAGGGCATTATGACCTAACATAGCAATTGTATTTATTTCTATACTTGACTTTTTGGTAGTTCATATAAGGATATGTTTGCTTATTTAGCTTGTACTACTTGTCCTTACTCAGGCTGAATCACTGGCCAGATTCATGAAAATGAAGAAGATTTAAGGCTTCACCCCTTTCACATACACATGGCTATTACCTACCCAAACAAAGCAAGGAAGTCTAAAAAGAAAGGGTAGCTTTTCCAAGACTAACCATTGCCTCAGACTGTGTGTGGGCAAACCTTTTAATTCTTAGAAGATAAAAAGATATAATAAAGTATTTAACATTCAGGCAAGTTTAGGAGTTGCCCAGTATTGTAACTTTAAAGAGGCTCACTTGATTTTCTTTGGAATTTGGGGAATTTTCGGGGCATTTGACACTTAAAATGTCAAAAAATCAAAATTCGTATACTAAAAAATCAATGTGGCTGGGTAAAGTAAGTCAGATAGAGGAAAGCAAATACTGTCTATACTACACTATCCAAAACTATACAAATATCACTTCTGTGTGGACCCAGAAAAAGCCAAAATCATAGAAACAGAGAAAAGTGGTGGTTACCAGGAGAGGATAGTGGGAGAAATGGGGAGATGTTAGTCAAACAGTATAAACTTATAAGATGAATAAGTTATAAGATGAATAACTTCTGGGGATCTAATGTACAGCATAGTGATTATAGTTAGTAATACTGTATTGTATACTTGAAAGTTGCTAGGAGAGAAGATCTTAAATGTTCTCACCACAAAAAAGAAATGGGAGTTATGTGGAATGATGGAGGTATAAACTAACACTATGGTGGTAATCATTTTACAATATTTGTGTCTCTAATCAACACATTGTTTTATACCTTAAACTTACACAATGTTACATGTCAATTGTATCTCAAAAAAGCTGAAAAAATTGGGAAATTTGCTAAAAATAAATCAGTGTGATTAACGTGACGATACCCATGCCCTCATTTGGAATCTCAGATCAAACATACCTCACGTTCAGCCCACCCCACCAATACTAAAAAGTTGAGGTGATTGAAAATCTGTACTGACCGTCTTTGTACTGCTTGTAGTTTACTTTGAGTAAACTTCCAGCACCATATGCTGTACATGTGTTTCTTGAATTTATGTGTTGACAATGCATGAAATAAAATATTTCAGATCCTTCAGAAAAACTTTACAGCCTAACCTCAGAAGAGTTATCAGCCTTCAACAACCATTCGCTGAATACAAGTCAGACTACCCAGAATTTCCGTAAGAGCTCATGTGCGAGGGACCCATGTGGAGTTGAGGAACAGAGGTAGGTTAAATCTGCAGCTTATATGTACAGACAGTGCATAATAAAATTTTTGACAAGCCCCACCTCGTTATCTTTACTACAAAAAGAAAGATTGTCCTCATGTGTGTACTTTATATGTCCATTCTTTGTAAAATGTTTAGGTCCTTTGCTGACCTATTATCAGGATTTAGTGAAAGGCTTATGAAGTTCTTACTTTAACATGAAGAGATAATTCTCTGCTGCACAATGTGTGTCAGGAAAATGAAAAAACATTTGGAATTTAATAATCCTTCAGCATTTCTTCTTATATTGAAAAACAGTTGCCTTGCTTGCATTCATTAACTTACTGAATTTCAACACTTTGCGTTAATAGCCTCTTACTCAATGTATAGAATGGAATATTGAGAAGTCTCCTTGAAATCAAGCCTAGATCATTAATGATAGCATATTTTAATCTGTATAACTTCATTGTTTCCTTACATAAGAACATTTATTTAGAGATGGTGATCTGTTTATAAGGAACATGGGTTATACTAATAAATCTTCAGAAAAGTAGTCTA